>NC_142244.1:83601874-83903645 GCF_052056855.1 Sturnus vulgaris | reverse complement strand
CAGAGCATGACAAATGAATCAGGGGATTTAGGGAGAGAAGCAGTTTCCGGATCTTGACTAAGCTAAGTCAACAGGATATTTGAACTAAAGTTTTGTCTGTATGCTTGAATACAAGATTGCATGTGTCTGGAAGATTTAAGGTCCATAGATACTTATCTAGTGTGACTAGAGAGCAAGAGAACTGAATTATGGGCTCATGCATTTGGATTCAGATGTGTTGGTACTTCAGAAATGATCAAACTGAATCAGTTCCTGCATCCTCTTTAACGTATTTTCTTTCCAGTTTTTGGTTTGCACACTAGTGATACAGATCCAATCCTGTAAAAATCAAGTAGAGAAATCTTGGAAACAATTCAGAGAGGAAAATTAAACTTACCTACTCACTGTGTAGTAACTTGAGATCCTGGCCCAGAAACACACACACACAAGAATGTTATCTTAAAAAAAAAGAAGAAAACACACCACCAACTAAAAAAAAAAAAATGATGAAAATAAGAATATGCCTTGTATAGTGGTATAGATCTGACAGTATGCCAACCTATTGAGGATTATAATTATTATTCTTCAATCTAGTTTAACGGTTTTAATTTTATATAGCTGAAATTCCACATTAACATTTAAATAACTTAGGAAAATATACCATACCAACAAGTTATTCATTTAGGTGGTTCTGCCAAAATAAGGCAAGCTACCTCCGCAAATTATTGTGAAAGAGTAGGGTTATGTTCATGAGGGTCTTAACAGTCATAAGGTCATTCATGTCAGCTTTCTCTCATTTCCCCTACCCTCTAATTCCCTGTCATGCAGTTCTGAGATCTGAAAATGTGCCAGCAGAATCTCACAAAGGATGTGCATGTGCCACTCTGTGTGCTGGAGGTGAGAATAGATGTGCTTGATGAAAGCTCTCGATCCCGTGTCTAACCTCTGAAGTTTTGTTATGTCATCTGGGGTTACCATGAAGAGCTAAAAGTAAAGTGATCTCTATGTTTGAGAGGAGCTGTTTGCAGGTGAGCAATATATAGTAAAGGGTTTCTAGACATTTTACGACAATGAATTTAATATTGTTTATATTAATAAGAAAAAGGCAGCCTAACTCCACTTAAATGAGTGGGCAAAAGAAGTCCTTTGTGCCCAGCTTTGCTATAGAGAAGTGTGAGGCAAATAGTTCTTCTCCCGTTGCACAAAAAAATAGTTGCAAAAGCATAGCTGAGATGCATTCCTTTCTTCGGAGATTCATCCCCAGAGGCCGGCCTCTGGGCAGAAGTTATGCATAATCAGAGTTTCACTTGCTGCAGTTTGTGACTCGTGCCTCTTGTCTTTTCTATGTGGGCTTCTGAAAAGAGCTTGGAGTGGAAGACTCAATTTAATGTCTCTTTTTGCTTCTGTACTCCAGGGTAAGCAAGTCTTGTTCCTTCAGTCTCTCTTGTATGTTTTATGTTTTGGCACCCAAACCGTCCATAAACGTCCCTTCACCAGATTCTATCCAGATTGTGGATATTTGTTCTGTCCCAGAACTGAACAGAAGATTTACAGGGATGCCAAATGGAGGTTAATTAGCTCTTCCCTGGTTCTTCTGAATGCAGCCACTACGTAGGTAGACTTTACAACTTCCTACTAAATGCACAGAACTTTAAAGTGATGATTTGTGAGAATGTTTTATCGGGCTTGGCTAACACAAGACAAAATGCAATAGAAGAGAGTTGAAAAAATCCTTGGTCTATTTCATACTGTTTAATAAAATTGCTCAACTAAAAAATTTAAACTGAGACAGGAGAGAAACTCTAGCTTTCTTAGTTGAAATAGAGGCAATTGGTGTGATAGTTTTGTCCCCAAACACTTTTCTTCTTCGTCATCCTTCCTGCAATCCTTTTCCAGCTGGATCTGAATTTTCTTGGGTTAATTTTGTATATGCACAGGGTTTCTTTTGACATTTTCCATAAAAATCCATGTGTTGGAAATGCAGCCCTTATCACATGGATATACCAGGAAATGTATAATAATTTTGATAATATTCTTGTCATTAATCTAAATGCTTAGAATATGATTGGTTTTCTGTGATTTATATCTATATATATATAAACCCTAACCTGAATAGCTTAATTAATTCTTTCAATTAAAACATCTCAAAATACTATGCCTGCAGATTCCATTGAAGTTCCTTTTAATTCATGATCAGGTAATGTACCATGAAAATTAAACATTACCCAACAACAAAATAATTATGGTTCATTGCGTAGAAAAATGAGCAGGGAGTACAGTTTCTTGATTAGTTAACAATAGCAAAACATTGACTTTCCCAAGGTCTTTGTTGGCTGTGAAAATATATCCTATTGTATAAGATCCATTTATAAAAATGTACTTTCAATATGTATTCTGAAAGAAAGAATATACAAAATGTGGATTTCCTGCGTCAACAAGGCTACCTGAAGTTCAGTTATACTGACACAGTATGGTGTGTCTCTCTCGTACAAAGCTCAACAAGTTCAAGACAAACACAGAATCAAACTTGGCAACTGTTACTCAAATGTGAAATCCCTCTTCCTGGAGGAAGTTCAATGACATATAACTCCAGTGGATAACTCCTGTGAAAAATTAAATATTCCCCTGAGTAAGCAGTGTAGAGGAGGCCATCTAGCTCTGAACATTTCCATCTGCAAAACAATTCTATTAGTAAGTAAATGAGTATAAAGCTCTCATAGTCACAACCTAATATGTCTGAATTTGGAATTTTGGGGAGTAAAGGATTGTGAAGGAATCAATATTTTAAGGAAGAAACTACTGTAATAAATCTCTCCTTTTTTTTCCTTCAGGTGGCAGATGGCTATGAAGTTATTCACATAACAGTTTTCTTGCTAAAAAGGTGCTTATAGTTTCACTGGAATTACTAACAGAATGGGGTCATACCAAACTGAACAGTTTTGGATGGGGAAAAAACCTCATCCCTTCACTACGCCTACTACCCTAAATAGCCTACATGTGAAAAATAGCTAAAGAGCTGGTTGATGATGATGGTCTTTCTAAAAAATGCTTACATATTAAGATAACCAGTCACCAAAAGGAGTATATCCCACTTCCCCTGTACCATTATGTTATTGAATAACTCTTCATTTCTCCATAGGGTAATTGTTATGTTATTTGCATGTTCTTCCAGATCAGCTGATGAAGCAGTAGTCATATCTCTTAAATTTGAAGAGAAAAAATCATAATACTGAAATAACAATTACAGTGCAATAGGCAACTAGAAAGTAGATGAGAACAAAGGAAGAAATACTAGTGAGGAAGGTTCTGATTCAACGTTTTATTTTTATGGCTAATTTGCATGATTTTATAATCTCACATTTTCAGTTTTCCATAAGTATGACTTTATCTTCTCTGCAATGTATTGCCTTCTTAGACAAGCTTATCACCGTGATAAGAGATTACTTCAGATGGCTTAAAGATGACAGGATGCAAGGAAGTGATAAGCTGTCAAATATCCAGCATAAGTTTCTCTCTGCTAAGTCTCAGCCTGTCCCACTGTGAGGCCTTTGAAAAGAGTGGGCATCGTTTCAAAAGAGAAGAACAATCACCCCTCTGCTCAAATTTCTTTCACTGCAGCTGGTGGGGAACTCTGCCACCACAGGTGACAATGTTGATTCTTTAATGCTGAAAAGATATATCTGAATGCAGGCCTAATGATAAAGAAAATGTGTTAGATGAAGGCTTAAATATTCTGGATATCTAAACATTCTGAATAATTTAATGCTCTGCAATTTAAACTGTGGCTGCTATTTTGCTTGAACAAGTTATAGAACAGTGATGCTCAGGGACAGGGCAGGGCATTTCCTATGCCTCAGTAATCTGGGCCATCACTTTTCAAGAAATTAATATAAAACTCAGATAATTTTGGTATGATTATTCTGCAATAGAAATGTATGCCTATAACAGTGAAAAGAAAGATGTCTTGCTTATTTTTAAATGCATAAGGAACTGCAGGGAAAATTTTTGATGCAAGACTGTCTATTTGGGTAAAATTTAATTTGGGATTGTTATGGATAGTAATGCATGAGCAACAAGCAAATACATTAATTTCTCCTTGCACCAATAGGGAAAAAGGTCACAGCAGACCAGTAAATATAAAGCCCAGAGGTGAGAAAGAAGCATATCAACCATGAAATTGTATTAATTCAATAATTAAAGTGAGTCTCAGTTCCAACACAGGCCCGGGTTCTGTATCAAAGATGTGACAAAACAATTGGGAATGGCAGTCCTTTGCACTCATATTAATCATCAGGAGAAAAAGAGTTCCAGTAAATCGAACACTTTACGAACACTACAGTGTATTTAGCCCCGGACCTGATATCATCTCATTAATCAAAGCAATACACAGGGAGTGAAATTTCCACCTGAGTTTAGTTTTGAGAAAGAGGCACTGAGAAGTGGTAAGGTCATGTTTTTGTTCCCAGATTCTACAGCAGAGCCAGGCTTTGTAGTGCTCTTCCCAGCAAGGGAATGAAAACAGGGCTGTAAAGGGAAATTAATTATTATCAGGGACATTCCAGCTGGAAATCTGTGTTGCTGCAAAATGAACACATTTCAAGGAGTTGAGTGTTTCCTGCTGATCTTGTTAGTTTCCCTTGTGTTTAAGGGCTTCAAAACTTCTATGGAAATGCAAGTTCCTATTAGGGCTGGTGAGGAATCTAGAATTTGATTTTGCATTTTTAATTTTTTATTAGTTTTCCATGTGCAATCCCAGAAACATGCAAGAAAGAGAGATACTCCCAGATAAAATCAGTGGCCCAGTGGCTGGGATATTAATTTAAAATCTGTATTTATCTCGTTCCCCGATTTCCAGTGTAAACCACCTTCTTGAACAGGCGTGTTTTTTCTGGGTAACTATCATTTACAAAAAACACCAATGGATGTCTTTGAGGGAGATTAGAGTAGCCCACAGAGATATGGTTACTGATCTCCAATGAAATGTGTTGCAAACAGAGGCAAAATAGGGAGTGAACATCCCCAGAGCGTGCCTGGGCCATTAGGCTGCTCTGTAATTGGTGTTTCCTGTCAACGTGAATTCTCCCTCCTTCGTGAAGGCGTCCAAAGGGAGAGCTCCTGGTTTTCACAACTCGTAGCTGTTCTGATTAAGGAAATGTCTCAGGAAGTTTCCAACCAGTTCCTGTTTCTAGCATTCTTGGACAAACCCCTTCAAAATGGAATCATCACCAAGATTAGATCTGTGACCGCCATATTACAAGAATATTAAAGACTGTACCCATCCCACTTTTGTTCTGTGTTTCAACAACCATTTTCTTCATCAACCATGAAATTTATCTGCTGGGTGTCCAGGTATAGGTTGAGGAGAGTTTTACATTCATTATTTGCATTCATCATAAAAATAAAATTAAAAAAAAAAATTCCTACCATGTTTAAAAAATGAAACTAATATACAGCTTTACAGTAAACAGATTTTTAAATATTTGTGGCTTCCTTTAAAAGTTCCTTCACTATTTTTATAGAACACTGGGCTCACAGTTTACACACTATCAGCTAATATCAGAGTGGATCTGACTTAATTTCACAATAAAGAAATAAAAGCTAAATCATGGAAGGGGAAAATGACAAATGGATATACATAAATTTGTACTGGAGAATCAGTGAAATTTAATTCTAGACCCAGAATACTGTTCCTTCATTTCCTGCTACTTCGCTTCCATGAATAATTATATTCACTTTATATATATTCCATTTTAAAATATATTTTCATAGACACCAACGTTATTTATATATATTCACATCCTTGAATTTGTTGGAGAGCAGAAATGTTTTAGAAATACAAATGAAACAATAGCTGTTGAAAGGCAAATTTTGACTGAAAATGAGTCAGATATTATGACCATTCTAATAATTTTTTAATCAATTATTCAAAATATGTCTTTACCAAATCCTGTGACTGTGAAATAATTTTCCATTAAGAGTTAAATCAAACTTTAATTAACCAGACAAATGCACTTTTCAGATCACAATTTTTGTGCTTTACCACAATGTATGCAAATTTTCTTACCAATTTTATAATACTTTCCCTTAGAAGCTGATAACTAGTAGTTCAAGTAAATTATTATATATACATTTAGATTTGCTAATTTAGCATAAGCAACTATGCTGAAAATGCAATGGCATGTTTAAAAAGCTGGTCATTTCCTCAAGACAGGCTCTAACACTTCATGGCTCTGTGTATAAATATTTCTTGGGAAAAATTGGTAGGACATAGGTATGTACCCTTATAAAAACAACTCTGCAAACTTAATGATGTCAGTAGGAATCTATTTTCCTTTAAACATCGTTTGTTAGTGGCTAGACATTCCTCTCCTTTCTGGACTTTCCCAGGACCTAGTAGAGAGCAAATAAGTTACTATCTGGTTTTGATTTATTAAAAATATGCAACAGAAAAATATCAGAAAATTTTATGCCACAGAACTAAAAGACATTTAGTGTAGAGAGGTGTAATCTACAATATGGGGCCCTCAAAATGCCTGCCAAAGTATTTGCTGGAGGTCTATCTTGTAAGAACCATATCTTACAGTCTACCATTTTCTCCTTGTCCTCCACTGAGAACAATAGATTTGAAAGGAGTAGAAAAGGTTAAACAACTATTCAATTGAAGAGTATGCTTGAAGCTTTAAAAAAACAAAATATTTGTGGTGTACTCAGGAAATCTCCTCTTGCAGCTTCTGATAAAACTTGATTTTGATAAAAATTTCGTTTTTGTCACTAAATTATTTTTCATGTCAAAATGTCTTTATGGCAAGTCAACATTTTTTTTAATTTATTTAAAACAACTAAAAATTACAAAGGCCCTTCCTAACAATTTACCATGTAATTACAAAAGCTTTTTTGTGCTTTATAATGCTATTCTATTTTTTAAAATATGAATTCACTGATATAGAGAGTTGACTAGAGATATTAGGCCCTTTTTTTAGAAATTTCTAAAAATTTAGTAGTGAACTTATATTGTTGAAATAATTTTGCTGTGAAAATATGAAATTATGACATATACCCTATGTACAGAACCCAATTGACTTTGCAGGGCACAGTGAGAATTGGATTGCTGTGGTTTATATTACCTGCAATTTATACTTCTTGTTCCAGAGTAGATGAAGAATAAAAGTACTAGAAAAGCAGATATTATTATCAGCAGCTTCAACAGTATTATTCAGAACTTCAAAAATGTGAACCTATTAGAACCTCAGACTGGTTTGCTGACCTGGACAATGAGAAATGCTGTGTTGTGGCTCTGATAATCTTCACAAGAACATTATTCAGGGCAAACCTGAAACTCATGTTAAAACTTGGCACCATTCAGATTCCTGAGTCACTAGTAGGGACATTTACTTGCAGAGGACTTTTATACAAATAGCTCAAGATATAATACATTTATACATATGCATGTCTGTACATGCATATACATAGACACACATTTATATCTCTACATATGTTTTTCAAGCCGTTTCTGCTTATAGCTGAAACCAAAAGCCACGAAACAATGGAGATAAATACAAAAGAAAATCTTTCTGAAGCTCTCACAGCTTTCACAAATAAAAGTATTTTTCACATGTTTCATTTCAAATGTTGATTAATGGTCAATGTAGTTTCCAAATTTTAACTTACATGAGTGATGGAAATGTAAAGCAGGCCTCTGATTCTCTTAGTCTGACTCATTCAATCATAAAGGCCTTGTAGAAATTTTGTAACATAAAGTTATTCTTTAAGGAATATCTTAAAAAAATATCGATCTTGAGAATTATAGGAATTAATTTCACCTCTGGTTTTGTTGTATCAATAAACACAAAGCAAAGATTAGCCAAAAATTTTGGAAATAACTTATCAAACAATAATAGTCCTGCATATATGTAAATGAAAGCCTTATGACAACACAAATATTTTAGTACTATTTTTGATACAGCTGAGGGCAATTACATCTGTAGTTCCTATTAGACACACAGATATGGCACTGCCATCAGGCTGGAGGCATTTTTTCCATGGGAGTGGTATCCTGGGAAAAGAGACATTCTGGACATATATTACAACATATCCACAAGATATGCCTTTAACCCTCCACAGAGAAATATATAAAATTTGAAGCATATGGTTCTTCCTAAGGCATGCCTATTTGCTAGTGAGTAGAATTACAATAGTTTTATTTTCAATATTTTCATTATATTTTTTTTTCTCCTATATATATATATAAATCAGCTGCAAGGACTGGAAAGCAAGTATCTCATTCAAAAGCATAAGATGAGTTCAGATGAGATGAGATGAGTTGAGACAAGATGAGAAATCATGAGATGCCTGCATCGAGGAAGCATTTGAAAATCACTTCTGTAGGAAAATCCTGTAAGGGCTCAATCTCCACAGAGCAACTAGAAAAAATAGATGCCTTCTATGCCTTTCGGCTGGACACTCCCGTGTGGAGAGATTGCCCATAAAATGTGAGCCATTTTTTCATTTGATAAACACTTGTGTTCAGCTGGGCTCAACTTGCTATGGACTACTGCCCTCCCTAACTACTGCAACCATTGTACACCAAATTGCACTGAACTGCAATCACAGGCTATATAGACTACTTAATTCTCCTTGCAGCTCAGAAACGCTATTATTTCTGCTTAAAAATAGAGACAAAATCAAGCAAAAGGCTCTTGCCCAGTTCTGCTTAATGTTAATATAGAACTTATTAATTAATCAATAAAATTCTTTCTCATAAAACTGGGGTATAGAGAAACTTTTAACTCTCCGGTTGCCACTCTGTCTGCACATTTATTACCACATAAGCTGTTTGACTGTTATCTGGGTCCTTCCCAAGAAAAATGCTTTTACTAGGTTTTAGAAAACCCTATGTCTCTCAAAAGTCTTAATGATAACTCCAAACATTTCCCTCTTCCTACTCCTTCCCTCTGCTTTATATACAGAGCATGTCATATGGTCTGGAATACACCTTTGGATACCAGTGGATTTGTTACTTTATAATAAGGTGGCTGCAGCCATGTCCAATGATGATAATCAAAGACCGAAGTTACAGGGGGCTTAGTCCAGTACTGTGCACTGCTGTTTGTCCTGTCCTAGAGTTGAAAATGAGTGCTGATCCTGGTTACTTCAGTGCAGGATGTGTCTGGATCATAAGCATATATTTTATGCTTACTTGAGCAAATGTATCTGAGCAAATTATATATTTGTGTATGTCTGTGTGTGTGCATGAACATATATACATATATACATATATTTCTGTTTGGCCCAATTAATCCAATTTCAAATGAGCATACACTCACCCCTTCCAGTGACTTCATGTGTAACAAGCCACATTTCTGCACTGCAAATTCTATGGTATTTTTATGCAGCTCCTCCAGAAAAATACATCCTTACATATTTTGTAAAATTCAGTACAGCAACCATGAAAATATTTTGTTGTATGATAAAAAGGTGTCTGGCTTAAGATGCGTAATAATGCATCACAGGCTTCCCATCCAAGACAAAAGCATTGTTTGATTTCACAGAAAGTAAATTTTATCAATCAGCTTGTCCTCTGTGGTGAAAAAAACAACTTAAGATTTAAGTCTACAAGAAGCAATCATAAAATAAACAAACAAGAAACAAGATAAAATACACCAGCTTAAGATTTTCCCCACTTAAAACACTGAGAAGTTAATACTGTGTGTGGGTATCATTTGAAAGATAAGATAAACAATGGAAGCCTAAAAATGAATGGGATTTATATGACAAAAAATTTATTTGCTCAGTAATCATATCTAGAGAGTCTCTGAATTTTTAAGTTCACAGCAAGCCTTATGAAATTCTCTGTCTGCCTGAACTAAGTATAGAATAATGAGGTTACATTTTAGAAATACAATTTGCATATTAAATCTCACCAGAGGTCATCATTCCAACACTATCAGTGGGAGTTTATACTCAAGACACCAGATAAATGTTACACAATCTCTTTTCCTAGCAACCCCCTGTGTCAGCTGAGATAAAGATTGTCATAGTATCCAAACTAAGGCTTAATTCAGGTCAATTTAAGTAAGTATTGGAAAATAGGGACATTTTAAACGAAGAATTAATTTTTATTGAATATTCTGCTATATCATAATATTTTAATGGACAAAACTAAATAACAGGGGAGGAATCGTGCATTAACCTCCAAGCAGTCACGCTCATCCATGCCAGCAGTGACTGTTGCTGTGTAATTTGCCCAGGGACACTGCTCTGGTGGATATGGCCTCTTCCCAGGTAGCAGGATGCCCTTGGCTGGCTGCACCTTCTGTCTGGCGATGCACCGGGGGCCTGCAGAGCCTGACACTGCACGGTCTGTCACGTCGCCTGGCTTAAGCAAAGCTGTACCAAAATGCTGCAGGCTCTGTGTTTGTTGACCATCAGAGTTCAGCTGGAAGAGAATTTATCTTCCTTAAATACTTGCTATCTTTGTTAGCTAACTCATCATCATTTAGGCAGCTTAAGTCCATACACATGAAGGGCACAACAGCTAATGCTGTCAATGTGGACTTTGAAATGATCTATGAAGGAGAATATATGGCCACTGCTTCATAATCAGATACTAGAAGTGAATTACCTTTCAATAGTTTTTCCATCCATAAATCTCGAATGCTGTCAGTTCAAAATTCAGCAGTTGTTTCCCTGGGGAGTCTCAATTTAGATCCCATACCTCCTCTGCAGTGCAAGGCTCCTTTACCTGCCTTTGCAGCTGTTTGACTAAGGTCAAGTGAGTCATCTGAGGTCACAGAGGGAAAGAATGACCCAGAAAGATGCTGAAACCAGGCCAGGACCTTTCAAAGTTCCCTGCTGCAACTACTGAAGCACACTGTCTCCCTTGAATAATTCTGCCTGTTGATCCCCACTGAACATACACATTTCCTAGTGCCACAGGAAATGAAAGCTTGCATCCAAGCTGTTGCAAGAGCTACCATGCAGTGGGAACAAAACCCTTTTTTTACTCTTATATCAATAGCATTACTTCCATTCATGTACTTCAGGATTTCCTTACATCCTGAGAAAAAATGGGAAAGAATACAAACCAATGTCCAAATACATCTAGCTTCACACCATGAGTCAAAATCCCAGCTTTGTGGTTCTCAGATGTTTGCCTTTTCTTTGATGGGATTAAATTTAACAGTTTTGTTTTAGTTTTTTTTGTCCATCACCAAGACAGTTTGAGTCATTTAATCTTTCAAAGAGAAGACATCAATGTGTTTGTAAGAATCAGAAGAATCTTACAAAAATTTCACACATAAAGGCCAGCCTGGAGCTACCTGCAATGTCCTGCATTTGCTACCCACTGTTCACACAGAAAGTTTGGGGTAAATATCATGCAGTTACAGCCCAGCAGGTAGCCTGTGTATGGTGTCCTACATCAAAGACACACAAAAAAAGTGGATGAAACTACCTACTTGAATAAAATGGTAAGATCTGATTTTTATGTTGTATGGGGGTCAGTTTATGTGTACTTAAAATGAAAAAAAAAATTATATATACAAGAAAAAGGGAGAGAATGAAACCAAAATCACAATTGAAAACAACATTTTAAATATTTAGATTTTCATTTTTCAAAATCCCAGCTCCAACTCTCATATTTAAGTTTTCTTTGCTTCATTCACAGTGATTCCAGATGTTTTACTAGCATATAAGCAGGACCAGTAGTATTTTTCTTCTACCTGTGGGGAGCCAATATGGCACATTCCATCATTTAAATGCAGAACTAGTCCATTAGTTAAAATAACAGTGATGCCTAAACCCTGATGTCCTGCTGGCACAGCAAGGGTGAGAGTTTAAAAAAGGCCTGTGTACCAACCATACCATAGGGCTTGCACTCAGCTTGGGGCAGGTGACTTTCCCACTTCTCATCTCAGTCTGTGTTTTTGTTCTGCTTTTTCTTTGTAGATTGTGTCCTGCTTTACTTGATGCTCTGTGAACCTTCATTGCTGGTAGAAAGTACTCTGGACATCTGCTCTGAATTTACTTTTCAGATAATATCTATATGTGTGGGGATTTTTTTTCTATAATACTGAGGTTAGGCTGAAACTGGCAGTCTGCAGGAGGGAAAGAAAGATCAGTACCATTTCTAATAATAACAGCTATTTACAAGCCCAGGGACCTCAGCAGGTATCACTTTCCTTCCCAGTGACACACAGCTATCTCAGATCAGAATACCACAGCCATTTTGTACTAGTAACACTGCACAACAGTTTTAAACAAAGGAAATGAAACATGTATTTATTCATGGCTAAAATACAGGGCAATTCCAAGGATGCAGAATGGAATTCACCTGGAAATGGGCCAGAACACGGTGGCCAACTTTTCACTCTGGGAAAGGAGTGATGTGCACTTTTCTGTGATCAGAGGTCATCAAAGTTTCAGCATTGTAACTAGCCAGAGGCCTACAACTGTGACATAGTTCAAATTAGGCACTGAAGAAAACAGTAGGAAAGAGTGATCCAGCTCTCCCTAAAATAAATAGAAAGGTTTCTGTAGGAGTTAGAGCACGGTGAATCACCACTTGTTTCTTAAACACCCTATTTTATCCTTGGGGCTCAAGTCACCTTCTTTATAGTTATGATATCTGATGGGATTTCAGCCTAAGTTCTATGGCTATGATCTTACGTCCCATAATTCAACCTGCTCCAGAAAATCTCCATTTATTGAGTGATGAATAATAGAATTACTTAGAAGCTTCTTTTAGCTTTCAGAAAAGAAAACACAGTATTGTATGCACTGTTTCAAAAGTTTTCCTTTATTTTCCCATGGGGATTTATTCTTTAAAAAAAAAGAAAAAAAATAACCCCCCAAAAAAACCTCCAAAAAAAAAAGACCTCACTGAGAAGTACAGTAGTTAATT
Organism: Sturnus vulgaris; assembly: GCF_052056855.1. Classification (NCBI taxonomy): domain Eukaryota; kingdom Metazoa; phylum Chordata; class Aves; order Passeriformes; family Sturnidae; genus Sturnus; species Sturnus vulgaris. Next base: position 83,890,765 of record NC_142244.1, on the reverse strand, counting down.
CAGACGGTTTCAAGTTGCCTAGAGCTATTGACTGATATATGCAAAACCTTGCCATTATGTTTTCAAAGCAGCGACAAATAGAATTAGGAGTGCAACTCCTTTGATGATACTTTGAATTTTTTTTTTTTAAATTACCTTCCATTATTGTCTGGGCTTGATCCTTCTCCCCCAGAAACTAGTGGGAGTTCTGCCACTGACTTCAGGGGAAAGAGAATTGGATTGTTTTCAGCACAGATTTTAAAACAAAGGCTTGAAATTGGCAGGAATAAAACCCTCTTCCATGAATCAAGGCAGCAGGTTGCCAGATGGCAACTTTTCAGAGTTATGCAAACAAATTTGGTTTATTCAATACAAATATTTGAAGGGAAAAAATATGAAGAGTATTATTCTCATTTACCGAAGCGTCAGATAGGAGCCTTCTAAATTTTAATTTAGAAGAAATTATTTTTCCAAGAAAAATAGAATCTATACAAACATTGTTATTGCTCTAGAAAGCATCTGGGTCTGGCATTCCATGAAAATTTGTACTACTTCAGATCTAGTTTTGGGTAGGTGAAGAAAAACAGGCGTATTGGGGAAGGCAAGGATTCACATTGTTGCTGGGAGATGGCAGTTTAGGAGCAGTTTGGTCAACTTCCAGTTGAGGAGCACATTCTTCTGCACAACCCGAAGAGAGACTGAGACACCCTGAGAAGGCATCTTGAGCTTTTAAGTTAGATCCTTGAGGTTAGGCACTATGAGTAGCCCCATAACTTATAAGTGAAATTTTCCACATATGGCTAACCACCCAGACCAACTCATCAGGTAACAAGCTAGAGGCAGGTCAAAGAGACCAGAAAAGCTCTGTTTTGGACTTTTTGGTCTATTATGCTCTAGTCTGGTTTAAGTCAAGTAACATAGAAAAGACAGAAAGTGAGTATGAAACAAAAGATAGATTCTGTTTTTCTTTGAAATTAACTTTGGATCTATTTAGAAAAATTACCTATGAGCAATAAAAAATTGGTATTGTTGAATTCAGAGGACTTGACTTTTCTCCTATTCAGTAAAAAGGCTAAACAGGAAGAGGTTTGTGTACAGGCCAGAAAAAGAGAGGGCTTAGTACACTATCACAATCCTTTTCTCAACTCCATCTAGCATTAAAAGTGAAAAATAATAAAGCACATCTGCCCTGAATTCTCTCTGCATACAGTTTCCTTCCGCCTGTGGTGAGGGGTGTGCTTTTGGAATGGTAGAAGGTTTCATCTTTTCACATATAATCAAATCCACATTCCAGTCAAATATGATCAGCCCTGCCAGTGCAGAAAGATATTTTTATTGTTCATGTTTGCCTTCAGAGTGCCACTGCACATTACTAAGCATGTTGGCTTCTTGCCACCTCTATTTTAAGCTGTTGAGAAATCTGGGAAGTGAAGAAATATCTGCCTTTGCTTTTTAAGGGGAAAACCATTATTTAAGTAAGCAAACATTTTAAATAACTTAGACTAGAAAATGCATGTGTTCTTAGATGGACACGTTTATCTTAGTCAGACAGAACTGACCATATCTTTGAATTAACCTCTTGTTCCTCACAACCCACTTGTATGCACTGTGTTGACCTTATGGGAAAGAAAATCAAATCAACTGTAAATTGCCTGAACAGATTTGTCTGAACCCCTGAGCAGCAAATCCTAGCATTACTTACTTAAGACAAGTGGTACTTGCCACACCTTCTACTCAAAAGGTTGCACAGAATTGTTTATACTCACTAAAAAATTACAGCAGTGGACCACAGGTTTGAATTAATTCTCTTCATACGATTCTTAGAGCATGGAGGAAGAGAGAAGAGAATAAATGACTGTAGAAAAGTTCAGAGGAGCAAGGCAAGAAAGTGGGAAGGAGCACTTTCATGTTGATTAAAGTTTCATTTCAGATGGATCTTCTCTTCAGCTAACTTCAGGGACTGGCATATGGCATATGCTACAGATGGATAGGCAGCAATACACATACAGCTGTAAGGTTCTGGCACTCCTGGTCCTGGCCCACGCTGCCAGCTGGCCAGCAGAAAGCAGGTTTGCAGGACGATTTGATTTTCCACAGCTGTTGTACAAAGCATGAGGTCAAGGGGGGTGAGAAGGAGAGTGAGGGGGTTGTAGCTGACTGGTCCTTGCTTACAGCACAGAGGCTGAATTCACTCATGACAACTGCAATATTCCAGGCAGCAACTTTCTCCATGTGCAAGCCCTTCATTTAAATGATGTGCTAATGTAAAGTTTAGGTCTTGACTGGGCGCTCTGGAATCTCTTATGGTACAAAAGATATGAATACCAAGATGGTGATTCTTGTCTAATGCATAGTAAATATACCAAGCAGATTGAAGTATCGTTTTGTGGAAAAAGGACATCTCTGTTTGGTAGTTATGTTAAGGAAAACTCACTTTGACACCTCCCTTTGTGATGACAACAAATCGTTTTTTAAAAGAAATAAAAATAAAGCCTCCTTGTTTCTGGAATCAAAGTCAAAAGCAAAGTCCTCTGCTCATTGCCAAAAGCCTCACATTTTTGCTAGTGTGGTTTGAATCACAATTTACTATTATTTTCACAGGAGTCAGAAGTCACTATACTCACTTCAATGGGATGACTTACTATAAATATTTAATTTCATATATATAAATTTTAATGAAATTTAGCTGTTTATTAATTATCTGAATTTTTTAAAACCAGTTTTATTATTATACTATGTCAAGCCATTTGAACAAAAAGTTTCCTGTGAAATCACCTGATAACACTATCTTATTCAAGATGGTCAGGATAAGGCTGGAGTATGAGAAATTTCAGATTAACAGGCCTGAGTAACTGGATTTTAAAAAATGTCAGAAGGATTATGAATATGGAAAAATCCTTCTTATGCAGAAAGTCTGAGAATGTTAGGTGTGTGCAGCATAGAGAAGAAAAGGCTCTTGGGGAGACCTTATTGTGACTTCAAAGGGGGCTGATAAGCAAGATGGAGAGAGGTATTTTTACCAAGGCCTGTAGTGATAGCACAAAGTGTAATGGTTTTAAACTGAAAGGTGGCAGGTTTAGAGTAGGTGCTAAGAAGAATGTTTTTTATTGTGAAGGTGGAGGGGCACTGAAACATGTTGCCCAGAGATGCTGTGGATGCTCTATCCCTGAAAGTGTTTAAGACCAGGTTGGATGGGGCTTTGAAACACTCAGTCTAGTGAAAGGTGTCCTTGCCCATGGCAGGGGGGAGAAACCAGATAACCTTTAAAGGTCTCTTCTAACCCAAACTATTCTAAGATTCTATGATTCTATTAAATTCTTAACATGGGGAAAAAAACCTCTCTACCTTCAGATATGCAAGGTGATCTGTTCATCACTCTGCAGGAACAAGACCTTGAGGGCATGACAAGTAGTTCCACGAAAGCATTAACTTAGTATTCAGAGGCACTAAAAAAATTCATATACTAGGAATTATTGTGAAAGAAACAGAGAAAAACAGAAAATATTATTCTAGAATATAGATATGTCATTCACTCTGACTTTTAATTTTGTACTCTAGCCATCTAATCTCAGAAAACATGTATCCCCAAGGTTCAAACGCTACTAGGATGATTGTATGGATGACTTAAGAGGCTCAAAACTTCAGCTCAGAAAAGAGATGGTTTCAGATCATAACACAACAGTCTACAGAACCAGTGTTGGCCAGAGACTCATTATTCACTGCTTTTCTAGTGCTGAGGGTGGTTTACTGGCAAAAAAAAAACCCTTGTAGTATTTGATTCAAAGAAGAAACAAAAAGGTAGTTTCTCATGAAACATGAGTTAACCTTCGTAACAACCCGCAAAAGGATCTAGTCAATATAAGAGGTATGTGTGGTATGGGGAAATTAGTAGAAAGAAGTGTTCATAGAAGGTTATTAAATAGACAAACCACAAATGTTGAGGGAAATGCTGAAAGTAACTGAAGACTAGGAAAGCATTATAAAGAAGTATCACACACTGTTGTTCTTTTTCTCCTTCTGCTCACATGTCCACTTACAGGCCAGTGTTACCAAACTAGATTACTGTGTGACTGTTCTTTCATTCCTATCACAAACCTCTGTGCTATAAATTGTATGCTGTGTGTATCATGGCTGCCTGACCAATTGCCTAGCAAAGAAACAATAATTTATATTCACAAGCATTAATAAAGGTAATTGTATCTTAACAGATGATTACAAAAGGTACATGAGGAAGGTTTTGGAGACAGTAAAGGACGTTTTGGAACTCAGTCTACTGCTTGGTCCTCTGTGATGGAAGGCAGAAGCCTAAATGAAGAATTTAGAGAGATTAGCAAGCTACGTAGAGAAAGACCACTGGCAGCAGCAGTAGGCAATGGGGGTGTCCTGCACACTGCTCCACAAAATTCTATTACTCTGTAAGTTAAGCATCTTCAACATGGATTTGGTGGGCACACACTTCACAAACCAAAGGTATTTTATCGTTTGACACAAACAAACAAACAAACAAACAAACAAAACAAAACAAAACAAACAAAAAACCAAACAAACAAAAAATTAAAAAATAAAATAAAATAAACAAACAAAAAAAAACCTCACCAGCTCCCTTTCCTCCTACATGGCCAACATTCAAGAAACACTTTCTTATTTGGTGTGCAATACTGAGTTCTCAACCAAGAATATCTTTTGCAGTCTATACAAAAGTCTTTTTTTCTCTCTTACATTAAGTATTCAAAAGGCTACAGAGATAGAAGATGAAGTTGGCCCTAAAGTCTGGAGTCAGAGATTTACACCAAGTTGTTAAACTACTTCTCTCTAAATTCAGTGAATAAATATGCAACCAGATTCAGTAAATAAGGTGGAAAATGTCTTCTTTTAAAAAGACCCTACTAAAAATGAAGCGACCAGGTTTAATTATTTCCATCCAAAATAAGATAAAAAGATGTTTCAAAGTTGTTAGCCTTTACCTTGGGGAATTTTTTCCCCCATTAATTAAATGGTATAGTCTTTGCATAAAAGCAGCATCTTCCTTCCCTTTCTAATAACATTTAAGTGAACTTAGGCTTCTCAGCTTTCACTCAGGTCTGCATGTCTTGTAATTCATAGGTGATTTGTCCCTCAGATATCTTTCTGGTACAACAGCCTACCGGGAAAGCTACACAGGTGAAAATTCAGGATACAGCATATCCTAGAGAGTTTCCTACAAACAGTGTAGGGGTAAAGACATTCCAATCTGTGGGGAAAAATAGTGTGGACACGAATGTATAGGTTTACATCAGTTTGCCTCTGGACCAGATAAGACTGTTCCACCTTTTTTTGTTTACTAAATGCAGATAAGTCTTAGGAATCCAGCCTGCACTGATATCTAAGTCCCCCTGGGAGCTCCTGGAAGTCTCATGCAGACAAGGTACAGAGCAGGCTCCAGCAACCCCGGCCAATGCAGAACACAAAGGATGTGCAGCTGCAGCATGTGCATAACTTGGAAAGCTCCGTTAGTCAACAATGCAAGGGAATTAACCACCCTTTTGCTATATTTTTTCTTTTTGGTATAGACATTGCTGATGGTGACTGTGCTTTGTATTTGCATAAGGATAACCTATTGTAATGTGTATCTATTCAGGTTTACTTGTGATGCTTTCTTCATATTCTCTTTTACAAAGAAACAAAATGCTTTGGTCCTCTGAGAATAACATCAATGAATCTCAGAACTGTTTATTGTTTTATGTACATAATACATTTCTGCATAGGTCTTTTGGAGTAAAAGAATAAATGATTCCTCTGTCCTTGAAAGCGAAGACAAAACCTGTAGATGAACATCATTAGCTGCTGCTGAAACCTGACAGCCTGTAAAATAAAATATTTTAAATGGAAAAACCTAGTTCAATTATCTTTTAAACTGCATGTGGAATCTGTTGAGACCTCAAGAGATGCTGTTTCTGCAAGAATTGTGAAGACATAGACTTCCCCTTTTAGAATGGATCTGCAATGACTTGTGCCATCAGAGAAAAAACTTTGATGATGCATTAACATGGTCCTGACCCAGCTGGTTGGTGTGCACTGTCACTCCAAAATTCCATTAATAGGGTGCCTGAGGACATGAACTCAGTTTGACTTGAAAGCTTCATGTGTTTCAATTAAAAATGCATTTATTTAATTAATGTAGACATTAGAGAGAACACTAGTTTAAAAAGGATGACTGAATCTGATAGACTATCTTCATCTTTTTTTAAGACATCTGGGAAATGTTGCTTTTTTTCAAAGTGTAAGATATAGGAAAGGGAAAAACGGAAATGTTGCAAATTAATAGATAGGAGGCACTGAGGAAATTATCAGGCCTATTGCACTCAAAGTAGTTATATTTGGAGGTGGATAGCTCTTTCTTTTCTCTGTCTCTCTTTTTTTCTTTTTTTTTTTTTCTTTTTTTTTTTTTTTTTTTGGTTGCTGACAAAACAGTGCTAATTCCATTCATAGGTACGAAAATAAAGAGGGGTTTGACCACAATGGAAAAAATGTTTACTGGCATCACTTAAAGAGTCAAATCACTACTTTTTGTAATATAATAAATGTTACAAAATTCCACTGTTGCTAATACCTGAACTATTTCATTGAAGGAGAAAAGTGAAGAGACTAAGGAAAAATATAGCTAAGGGAAATATCACTATGGATGTTTCTACTGTATCTAGTCACCATAGACTCTATTTTCTATTTTAATAAAATGTTCAGCTACTCATACCAACTTAACTCACTTAAAAGATCATTTCCACTCCACAGCAGACTCTAGGGCCTTATCAAAATAAGATTCAAGCTCCAAGTACAATTGCTTTTTTTGTACTCTCGGAGATCTCATGAGGAAGATGCCACTTCAGTCCTGCTTTTATAGATGTAGTTTTCTGATGCAGAGTTCATTTTAAATAATTAGCTGTCATGTGGATTGAGGTCACAAATGGATACATCTTTCCTAAGACACTCTGTACGGTATCCATCCTTATCAACCTAATGTAAACAGAGATTTAGTTACCCACAGACACACCACATAGATCTTATCTAGCACAGAAATACCAAATTAGCACTGACTGATTCTTAGGTAGCTATCAGCTAGCTGGCAGCTGTGATTTTTCATATCCAGTACATCTGCTTGATACCAGCAAGCAACTTGATACCATATGCCAAGGCTAGATCTAGGGATTTTGGCACCTCAGTCTGGTTGGACAAATCCTTTGACATGTTTTCTCCTTGATGTGAGACCAAACAATGAATAGCTTCAAGTGCATGTGCACTTAGTATTGTCTAGATTATTTATTTACTTTAAGCAGTTGTACAAAATCTGCAATCTGATAAAAAGAGGGGAGCTTTGATACATATCACAGAATAATGATGTGTCAGAGAGTGGACACACAAGTATTGCTTTTTGAGCTGCTGTCACAAAGCTTAACCTCTCTTACTATAAAGGAAAACTGGTAGTCTATGAGGGTTTTGTGGCCTGTTGAAAGAGATTCAAAATCCTAAGAACAAGACAACCATACAGAATCTTTAGATATGATGCAAATGGAGCCATAATAGTTCATGGCTGTCCTAACAGTGCAATAACGCAACAGAACAGATCAGTCATTTTAATTTTCCTGATATTATACACAAATCCATCTGAGCACCAAGAACGTTGCTGCCTTTTCTGCTGCCTTTTTTTTTTTTTTTTTTTTTTTTTTTTTTTTCAGCTGCTCTTTCCCCTCCATCTTGGCTGGCTCCAGAGTCTCTGAAGATGCACAGTAGCTCAGAGAAGGAACTGATACATCTAAAATACTCTTGAGGAGGTGAGAAGATAGCAGACACCCATTCTCATAGAAAACTGGTTTCTTAACAGGTTTCATTATGTGGTGGTTTACAGGCTAGATCTGCCACTAGAGAGGAGATAGGCACATGCATTAATGACCAGCCATGGAGAAGAGCAGAGCGTTCCCTTTTGGTAGATTCCTACCTTCTGTCCACATTAAAAATACCAGGTAACAATACCCAAAATTATTTAAAGCAATAGGCTGCCCAGCATCTCTTTCTGAAGGACAGAATTAAAATTAATTTTAAAAAATAATAATAATAATAATAAAAAAAAAAAGATAAAAGAAGCAGTCTTATTTATACAAGTTTTTTCATATGAGAGTCCACTTTCACTGGGAATGTTAAATGGAAATTCCATTATATAGAATAGATTGAAAGCTGCTGATTTCTGGTGGACAGGCTCAGCTGTGGTTGAGTGCACATGCAATGCAGCAGATTTTGTGTGACACCTGACAGTCTGCCTGACAGCACTGTGGGGACAGGAAAGGCTGCAGATACTTCTTCCACAGGCTGGACAACAGGAGCCAACTTACCCCAGCTTACTGTTGGGCCACAAAAGACACCTGAGAATGACCTGAGTGTGAGCAGTTCCAGACACAGGATACTGCTGGTGCTCTGGGAGCTGGGCATGGTGGGGAAAAGGGATGGGTTTCCAATTTATTCTGCACCTGTGAAATCACCATCAAAATTCATCAAGTCCCAACAAATTCACTCATGTTTTTTGCATAATCCATTGCTGTGAGAAGCATAAAACAACAAAGCAACTATGAGCAGAGCCCCTGGCTCTGAGAGCATCACATTTTCTTTCCCTCAAGAATACCCACCTCAAGAAAGCTACATGCTAAAGGTTATAGGTATTACTACACACAATTCTTTCTCTTCCCTGTTTCAAGGGGATGAAATGGCACACAGCTTTTATCTTTTTTAAATTATAGCTCTTTTTATTTATAAAGACTTCAGCTTGAAAAGCTGTTAAAAGCAATAAGCCACATCTTTCTGAGAATACAATTCCATTATTTAATCATGCCTAGAGGCAGCAAAGACACTGGGAAATAATTGTCTTTTCGTCACTCAAGCATGAAACGCCCAACATTGTTTGAAACCTAATTCTAACAAATGCTTAATATTCTAGTTCAGAAATCCCTTGACCATGGGCAAGTACAATCTCATTTCTCAGTCTTTTAAAAGAGTTTGATGAAGTATCCCAGCAGGCATAAGTTGTGTTTTCGTCTCTAAATTTTTTTTTTCAGTCAGTGAGGTTTCACTTTTTGCAGCCATCTACCAGATCACAATTTCAATAAGACATTAACTCATTGAATTTCTTCAATCTAAAATTTCCCCTTTAATTTTAGGGAAATCACATGTGAAGAAAATGAAACACAAAGAATGGATCCACAAGTGGATTCAGAGCTTCTGCAGTTAAATGAACATGGGAAGATTGTATTTACTGCCTTGGTACTGTTTTGGCATAATTTGCCTTTATTGGAAAATTTTATTTTTTCTACTAATTAGTAAATTAGTAGACCCTTTTAGTATATTTTTCCACACCATGATCAAGAGATTTTTTTATATATCACAAGATTACAAGATTCTGGCACTTCGAAATTAACTAATTGGCTAATGTTAACATTGTAGCTCATAATTAATAGGCCCAGTAAGTGAAGGCACACACTAGGATGATGCTGTTACATCTCATCCTGACTATATAAGCACGGGAGAATAGAATATAAACACTAGATATTGAGGATTGATATTTACTACATGTGGCCCATAAGTAGTAGACTTAGATTGAAATTCAGAGCTAAAGTCCTATAAAGAATCCTACCTATAAGGTGCTTTGAGCACATCAATATTGATGCTATTAAATTAGAGTTAAAAATTAAAACTACAATATGGGGCACATCCAGTGCTTTTTATAGACTGACTAAAGTGAAAGAATTTGAGCATGGACAGAAACCATAATACAAGTTGCAGTTTGTGAGTTAATCCTCCTTTTCAAAGTTCCAGTAAAGTGACTGGGCCATTTCATGTTGCAATTGAAAAGATCAGGGCCTAAAATAGTGCAGGTGAAACAGGGAATCCGAAATTACTTTTAACTCCTCCAGATACACGCAGAGTACCTAAATCAATCAAGAAAACAGGTTACTGACTTCAAAAAAGAAAATTAAGTAAGTGCATGGCAGAGAACAGAGACTAGCTATTTACAACAGTGTAGTGGTCAGACAAGAAGAATGCAGAAAAAAATCAGGGGACAACAATTTCTATTCTATATATGCAAGGTAACAGTAAAGGTTTATTTCAAGCAAGTGCCACCAAAAAGAAATTGTTTCTGAGCCTCAGCCTAAAATGTGGTGTAGCACAGCATCTGAGCACGTGCCAGATCTCCGATCATAGACGGGTATTTCTAAAAACAAACAGAGATGAGAGCACCAAACAGGTCGTTAAAAGCACTGCTAAATTTTTACAAACTAAGCAGAGCAAATTCAAAAGAGATATTTAGCATTTTTGTATGTTTGGGCATATTATTTTTCATTATATTGATTAAAAAGCTATCTCCCTTTCCCAACAGGTACTGATTGGAACCTGGGGAATGAACCTCACCCCGAATGTTGAATTCCAATTACATTTGGAAATGTCTAAGCAATTTCTTTGTTTATTTCTTTATGGAAGTTGTTCAGATTTACTTTGATTATGTGTGGGTTTTATATATACATATATACCTCTAAATGTTATGTTTTTTGGCAGAACAAAAAGATTTTAGTGTAAATAAGCATTTTTCACTATGCTGAATAACCTTAAGGAGTACCAAGGTAGTGCACAGCACAGAGAACAGCTGAATTCTTTGTCCTCTTGGTTTGATATTTGCCTTGCCAGATATGTAGTGAAAATGTAATAAAGGGGCTCGGTGAGTGGATTTTAAATGAACTGACAATTTGAGCTTTGAATGATCACTGTTTTGTGACTATATGGGGAACATGACTGCTGGAATTAAAAATGGATAAAGACAAAAACTATTCTCCTCTGGCAAATCATTCTTCTAAAGACATTGAACTGTGTTTTGTTTTTTTTTTCCTCCTCAGCAGAGAAATGATACTTAATCCATTGAGATGTAAAAACTCTATAAAAGAGACTCTTTACAGGAGCACTTAGGTCACTAGGTTAAAGAAAGTGAATGGTATTCCTAATGGAAGATAAACGGTTGCCCTGTGGGGTTTTATCTGTCATACTAATCTCAAAAAGCATTTCATATAAAAGTAGAGTTAAAAAGACTGTTAAAGCAAGCTCCTCCACTGCAGTAAACTAATACCTGTGGCTTACCGCCTCTGCCCTACATATGTGAAATGTTTAAAATGTTTGGCAGGAAGCTTTTTCCCACATTTGGCTAGGCATACTCAGTGAACCCAATGTGAGATAATCCAAAACAATTCAGGTTCAACAAAGGTTGGGAAAATATTATAGCGGACATAAAGCTTTGATGGAAAGCTTCTTTGATCTTGAGATTATAAAATACACAATTTCTAATCTGACAAATTTTTAGCTGCAAAGCAGAATATCTAAACATTCCTCTTTTGTCATAACAGTTTAATCCCTTAAGAATGTGATTTAAACCATTGGGGAGCAAAGGTTACCACAAGATTTGTATGAAAGAGGAAACCTGCCTCAGACACCTAGATAGAAAAATGTGAAGGCCATTAAATTATATAACTAAATACTATCTGCAGATTGGCACTGCCAGGTCACCTTCAGTTCAAGCATTATCAAATATCTGTTGTTCCAAACATACTTGTTCACTGAATGAATACTGAAGTAATTATGATTATTTTAAACTTTGGATTTTGTGTTCAAAATGACCCAGTTTGCCATGCATGAAAAATAGCATCAATACAATAAGTGTTTAGATATCAAGAGCTCTGGAGTGGGAGGTTTTGTTCTGGGGTTGTTTTTGAGAGGGGAGGACACTGAGCATTTCTGATATATTTATTAACCTCATAGAAGTTATGGCTTCTTCCTGCTAATCTTTCTTAGGGCCATATACTATGAAAAACCTGCTACTAAGATAAAAATAATTATTTTAAAATTAAAATCATCCTCATGAAGCATTGCCTATCTGTTAGGACAGCAGTTCTTGCAAGGAAGCATGATCAGCAAAAGCAAATACAAAATTGTTTTGAGTTAGACACAACATGATTCTAAATTGCAAGTCACATGTAAATCCATGCACTGGAGTTCATAAAATATGTTTTTGGTACTGATATGTATGACAAATCATTAAACATTAATTTGAGCACAAAATCTAGTAGAGCACTAGGCAGCTTCTAATAGCTTTTAAAGTCAGTTGGATCAAACTTCAAGCTTTTTATTAAAAAAAAACAAAATAAAACAAAACAAAAACTCTATTTCTTTCCTGTCTGAAACTGAAAGCAAAGTTCATCCTTTTTGTTTGAAAAGCCAATAAGTAGAAATTTAATTCCATGGTGATTTGATTTCCATGGATCTACACATTAGTTTTTGTCACTAATGTTTGCAGCTAAATATCTTTATCCAAATTCCATTCAGTTTTTAGCTTTTTTAACAAATTGTTCCCTACCCTATAATCATGCATGATAAAGAGAAAAAGTCTGGGAGCAGAAGACAGGGTTTGAAATAATGACTAGAATGAGGTTTTTACAGTCATTATACAAACGAATATAAATAGTGATGATTAACACATGGATTGTCAATTTAGAAAGCATAGCCCTGTACAATATTGTACTACAAAATGAGGAAAACATGGATCCTTGTGGTAGAGTTTTTTACAGTAACTGAACTTTTCTTTTTACTTGGGCAGAAATCTTCCCATTCAGTGGGGAAAAAAATAATGTTGATAAGACCGAATCTCCATGATTTCAAATTTAGAAACAGTGAATATATCAGTTATATTAGTTATAGAAACAGAAACAGTGGATATATCAGTTCCTGACATTGTGTTGCATCTTATGTTTCTTGTTCCTACATCAATGATAAAAGTATTTGTTTTTCCCTTGTCCAAATGTGCAACTCTTTTTCTTAATCACTCCCAAATCTTCACAAAAAATTAATTTTAACAAAAAACCTCAACAAACATCCCACATATACCCAACAAAATCCACACAAGTTTTGGTCTGTCATTATGTTAAATCCAGTGAAAACCACCTAATAGGTGCAAAAGGAGAGTAACTTGGGAAGAGAGGCACCCTAATTGAACAAACCTCATTCCTTTTGGAAACAAATATATGTTTGATTAGAAATAGCATTTTAAAAATAGCTGCACACTTACTAATCCTTCTAGAATCATATCTGATCTTCTTCACATGCCCTGTAACCACAAAATGAAGCTTCTGACTCAATGTAGGGTGGTAGGGTCACTGCTCCTCATCCACAAATGTTGAATTAAGGACGTGGTATCCCTTGAGCTCCATAGAATTTGCAGGATGTGGTTCTGCCTGGCTCCTTACCTGCTCGGGCAGATATTATATGCAGGGATTATCAGGTAGTTCACAAGTCATTTCCCTAGAGCTTTTTTCTGTTTCCTTGCCATGTACAATTCAGACAATTAAACTATATAGACTTTTGCATAAAAGTAGGCTAATATTATGACAGACATTATTCATTTCAGAGGGCAACACGTTGACCATTAAGACCTCCCTTTACCATCCTCTGTCTCTGAAATGCTACCCATATTTCCAGATTCCACGATGCTCTTCAGCAAAACAATTTTGGATGTACATTTGTGTGCTGATATAGCACAATAAGAAAGTCCCATAACATTAAAAACATATTTTCAATGTGTTTCCTTCACTAAACATCATTGCAGCTAAATGGAATTAAGAGAACATATGATTTTTTAGAAAAATCGGAATTTTTACACAGTATATCCATTACAAGTTCTTCATTTCAGCTGCAAAAATTATTTACAGAGGTTCCATAAAATATTTACATGATGTTTTCATTAAATATGTTATTATTAATATCCATCTGAATCAAAGAGTAGACACTGGGGAAAACCTGTGAGAGAGAAACAGGGAACTGGGAGAACACTCATGCTGAAACAAGCTACATACACCCATGTGACTGACCCAGAAACGATTTAGTTGTTGCCAGTACAGCTGTCTTTGAAGTCAGCCAAACAACCATATTCTCCTGCCAAAAATAAAAAAAGAAAGAAACCTTCACAGTTTGGCATCAGTTTTGCAATCACTTTGTCACAGTTCCAGAACAGCTATTTTAATTTTTAAAGTGATTCTTCTCTAATCTTCAATTCCTATCTATTTAACACAGTGTCTTGAACAGTCTTTACTTCCCTGACACCAATCTCTTCTCTACGTATCCTCCTTCAAACTTACCTTTGCCATCTGCTGTTGCCATTGTTCTTCCACTGATGTGGATGCATTTCATTGTCCAATTTTTGTCTTTGCTCTCAGAAAAGATCAGTAAAATAAAATCAGACCTCTCATATGTTAGATTCCACCTGTTTTCAGTCTCACAGTCTTTTAAAAGATGCCTCAATGTCCCATCATTTTGCTTGTGTTTTCTTGATGTTGTCAGATCAGTTTTGACTGAATTTCTGCTAAGTATTCCAGTACGAGGTCATAAACTCTTCCTTCTTTCAGAACATGCCTTTTTACTATCAATTGCAGGCTGTTGTTTCCTCCACCTGAGAACTTGTTATAGTCCTAATGCACATTGTACTATTTAGTGATCACTTTCTTCTCCCATCCCAAATCCTTCCTGTCCACTGATGTGCTGTGCAGCTGTAAATCATCACTAGGATTTATCTTTGCTTTTGTTTAATTACATTTGAAAGGTTTCTTTTAGTCTTAGTTTTCTTCCAGTTTTCCTGTTGCTTTATTCATAATTTTCCCAACTTGTTGTCTCAGCTGGATATTGAATTTTGAACCCAGACTAATTCATATTAGTCTGTTAAAATAAACTGCCATATTGTCTTTCTGACCAATATCAGTGCTGTATTACAAATAATATTCTTAAGTGATAAGTTCTCTAGGATGTCTTCCTTTTCTGTCTTATTATAGTTCACTTTGTTCATGCATCATCTTCCACTCCAGCAGTTTTGTATCCTTGTCCTTGTAGGGATCATCTCAGAAATTTTAGACTTTTTATTTAGATGGAATTTATCACACTATAACATTTTATCACACTATAACATTTTTGCTCCTTTTAAAGTTCCAGCAGAACTGATGCAATATCTCTGAAAGCTCTGTGACTCCTTTGAGCACCAAAACTGGCACTATGTGTATCTACATTTAGGCACCTGAATGATTCCCTGTGTCCAGTCTAACTCTGTTTTTAGGCTTCCTTTGTAGTCCAGAACAAGTGTTTAAAGCAAGTGTTGTCCTCCAGAGATGCACATTTCTTCTTCATTGACCAGAAGGGAACATACTCATTTCACTTCTAGAGAGGTCAAGTCAGTGCAGTGCAGTGCATCCTGTGCTCAGTGCTCAGTGACACATCCTTCTAATCATGGGAACAGTGGGAATTACTTTCTTCTCTGTGTCCTGAATGCCTGAAACTGCCTCTGATTATTGCTATATTAATTTTATTTCAAATTTGAGATAGAAACTTTAACTTTTTGTCTGGCTCATTCCAAGCTCTTACTAGTGTGAAAAGATGTCTGGTATCAGGATCAATGATGGAATATATCTTCCTGGATTTCCTCACTTCGAGTCTGTGTCAGAAATAGGAATGAACTCTAACACTTGCAATATAGCAGGCTGAAGAAAGATTAGGTTATTCTAGAAAAAGATCACCAAAAGAAAGTTTTTTTGAGATAGCTTAAACAAAGCAAAATATATTCATATTCCTCAGTTCACTCTGGGTTGGCTGACAGGAAGCCCTAAGGAGACAGCATTGAATTTTTTAATTTTTTTTTTAATTTAAGATGAAATGTTAAATGAAGTCAACAACATTAGCCAGAGGTCAAGAAACTGAATTTCAATTTGATGAGGTTGACATTCAATCATCTAAAAGACCAATATTGCAAACCCTTGACTGCTCTCTCTCAGGAAGAATCAGTAACACAAAAGGGTGAGCATCATTCTTTCCCATTGATTTCAAATGGAAATAGAGGTGACTGCCCCACAAGTACTGAGCACCTTTCATGACCAGGACTTAATTTAAAAAGGAGAAAATGAAACTGAAGTTATAAGAATAGCAGCCTGGAGGTACAGTTACACAAAATGGTCCAAGCAACAGGATGCTGGGAAACAGAGAATGTTAGGTAGATGTACCTTTGTGGAAACCAGAACTTTCAAGAATCCCTATGATTTTCTATATATAATTATTTAATGATTAAATTACATCTTTAACTAAATGCAATTATTTGAGTGAAGAAGATAACTGTAATATGAGAATCATGTTTAGAATTTCTTTCTCCGTAAAGACTAACTCATGATGATTTGCGAGGAACAAAGCTCATTTGGGATATGTTAGGAAGTTGGGATATCTAAAAAATAAAGAAGGTTTATAACCATTTTTATTGGGAAGGTGAAGAGGGGAGAGAACTCTAGAGTATTTAGCCGTCAGCTTTATTTTTAACATAGGCATAAATACTTCTTTTACCAGAATGGACATGCATATTAGGCCCAGAGCAAAACCTTTTTAGGAGATAAATGTTGTTCACACTTTTTTTCCTTCTTTGCAGATGATGGCAACAGTGAGTGCTGCCAGAGGTATTTGCAAAAATAACACTGAATCCAAATCTGAGACAAAGTGCCCCCCGTGGAAAAACTGGCTAGACTGGAAGAGGTTGGTTTCAGAGCTAGGCAGGAGGAGCATGAATAGAAGAAAGCAGCTGAGTAGGATAAAAGCTTCATCTGGAAGGGACAAAGGAATTATTTTGGAATTAGAACAAAATGAGTAGGAAACAGACTACGCAGAACCACTTTAAAGGTCTAGTGTCAGAAAATAAGAAACAGATTTGATTAACTGAGGCCAAGTAAACATTGTTCATGAAGAGAAAGAAAAGAAAAAAATCAATACTACTGCAGGCAAATCTGCAGGCTGGTGACAACGTGAAAATGAAGAATGACAAAAAAAATAGCATGGTCAGAAGGAGGGATGAAAGGGTAAGCGTACAAAAACATCTGGTAATTACCTGCACTATTCTTTGGAAAAGATAGACTCCTACTCAGACTTAGTGTGCCAAGAAGCTTATCAAAAAGTCCTTCTCTTGACAATCCAAGTTCTTGCTAAAAAGCTATAATTGACTTCTGATAATTTTCAACTGGAACCAGGCATAAGGACCAAGAAATGTAAAAATTCTTCCTTCCACAAAATCTTTAATTCCTTGTAAATTTAATTTCAACTGTACTGCTGTTTTCAGAGTAGTATTTCCTTGCTAGTGCTTTCTAGTAAGAGTTGTCTAGTGTTTAGTGTTTCTTGCTAGAAATAAGCTGCTTCTTGTAGATTCTCATGTAAGACATTCTGCTGGTTGGCAGGAAGCCTAAGACTTAGAAACTGTAGCTCTGCATTCAAGTTTGTTCCAGGAATCGAGTCTTTGGCTCTTCATCCTCTTTTTTGTGCTACTGATCCAATGACTTTAAATTGCTTTTTAAAAGTAATTTAATGAACTAATAATGTTTTATTTCAGCTTGATATGCATTTGGTTGGTTTACTCGGGATACAGTTACCAAACATGACTCACCCCAGGATGATTATGTTTCAGTTTCAGCCAGGTGCACCAGGACTTGGCAACCATCATCCTGAAGCTGATGTCTGTGCTAATTCTGCACTTAGTGACCTTCACAATGTGGGTGTTTGGAATGATTCTGTTGGCACAAATACAAATTCTCTCATACAACCATCTGTTCCTTGTGGAGAGGAATTTTCAACAGGTATCTGAGTTGTTTCATCTACAGCACTCAGTTTTCAGCACATCTCCCATATTTTTGGTGGGAAAATAATATCTTCACTGCCTTGCAGAAGCTAGGGCCACCAGTGGTATTTGGAGACAGAATCCTTTATTGGTCTTAATTGTAAAGAGAATCTGCTGAGCACTTCCTCATGACACTTCAAAACAACCTCAAGGCTGAAGGCTGGTCTTTCAACCCCAAGATCCTTATTATTCCCATTCTCCTATCACATATTCACTTTCACAAACCCCGTGCTTACCTGCCCTGGCTGTATCTGAAGATGGACCAGTATGTGGCCAGTTGATGATCAAGAGTTTTGTCTAATTTGGTTAAAGCATAGTGTGCCCAATGATAGTTCTGCTTGAGTCTCTTTGATACCCTGACTTAAGGAACTACAAACATCATTCACAGAAATAGGTATACTTCTTTTTCTTAATTTGGCCTACATCAAACAACCAGGCACAGAGAAAGGTTTTCATTTTTCCCAATTAACTATAAGCCTAACAGCTAGTTCCTAATATAAACCTTAGAGGATTCCCATTCCACTGGAACCAATGCCGGCATCTGTGCAGCATCTGTTTTAAGACAGATATACCAGTATATAATGACATTTTTGCTTAGTATATGCAGGTTAATTTCCTTGAGGTCATTACTGATTTTATATGCTCTTTGGAGACTTCCTGCTCTTCAGAAATTCCAGCACAATTTATCTACCACTTAAACACACTAAAAATGGAAAGCAATATTTTGTATACAGGAACAAGTGTTTTGCAATCTTCAGATTTAGAAAAGGGGGAAAAAATCACTCTCATTTGAATATTGAAAATGAAGAGTTCTCTCTGCAATAAGAGATAGACTAGCTCATATAAAGCACACATTTATAAAGAAGATAAACAGAGATCCCATACGGATGTTCAGAATTACAGGTTACATGACAATGACTTTGGAACAAGTATTGTCATTTATGTGATGCACAGGGGACTTTGCAGTAAGATTTAGTGATTACAGAAATTTCTCTTTCAGTTCTTCTGAGAGAGTTTCTATTTTAGGAGTTTATTTTTTGGGGATAAGTATGTCTTCCTTTTTAATCTTTCAAGGTTCTAAGGCTCAAGAAGGCTTTATTGGTGAGGAGGGAGAGGAATTATGCTGTCCTATGATATATTTCCCAAATAAAACAGTGCCTGGAAAAACTTTGAAAATTTAGTTCTATTTACCTCATCTCATATTTGATTTGTGTTACAGAGATTCTCCCTTCCAGTTTAGTGTCCTACACTCTATACAATGATACGAAATTTTAAGATTCAATCTGAACTGGCCACCAATGTCAACTTCCATCATTATCAGACTTCTTGCAGGTGCTCAGTGCTCTGCAGAAATTATCACAGCTGCTTGATGCAGTCTCTGAGTTCTTCTTCTTCAACTCAGATTTCACAGAATTATTGAGTCACAGAATCATTTATGTCTAACTGTTAAGACCAGGAGTCCAGCCATTTACCCATAATTGCTAAGTCCACCACTAAACCATGCTCCTCAGCACCACATCTACACATCTTTTAAACACCTTGAGGGATGGTGGTCTCACCACTTCTCTGGCCAATCTGTTCCAATGTTTGACAACCCCTTCAGTGAAGAAATTTTTCCTAACATCCAATCTAAACCTCCACTGGCACTATTTGATGCTAACTCCTCTTTTCTTGGATTACTTTCTTATTTCAATCCTATTAAAAATGTCCTGCCTCATGTGTAGTTTTTCATGTATTTATTTATGATCTTATCTTTGTAGCAGTTAAATCCTTTAATGTGTTATTTTTGGAGACAGCTGGCATACAGAAAGATGAGCAACGTAAGAGTCTAAATCAGGGGAGTGTCTCCAAGCAGTCAATGTTTTTTTCACAGATAAATAGTAGTTCTTTCTGCTTTTTCTCCTAACCAGATGGATACAGGCCAGTTTCAAATAAAAAGAGTGTAGCTATATCAACCATAGTATTATGGTCAAACTAATAAAAATTTTCAAAGTGGCCCATTCCGATTTTCTCATTTTCTTTATGTTATTTAACTGGTTAGGAGGTTTCAGAGCCAGAAAGGTGGGTAATCAAAATCAGTATAAGCTGCAAACCTGAGTAACTAATGATGAACATGTTCCTTATGTCCATAGCACTTCATTGCAAGTGCAACAGTTGGGATAAAAATCTGCTGACAATATCTTATGGTGCTTCATCAAAATTCCACAAGTGCAGGAATATCTTCTGCAAGTGGTACTCTACCACTGGGACTCTGGAAGGTTAAAAATGTGCTCCTCTGGAAAACTTTGAACTTTTGGAAGCATATGTCTATGCTCTTTTTCTACTTAAGAAGATATTAAGAGAAATGCTAGGTCTTGAGGGTTTACTTTTGTTTTTTTTTTTCTTTTAGCATTTAACAGTGCATTTTAATGGCATCAGGTTTGTTGCAGAGACAGAAGATGGCATTTCTCTTTTATTATATTAAATTTAATAAATAATGTTTATTACACTTCTGGAGAGAAAAAGATACTGCAGAGAACTATCAGGCAAAAGAACTGATATGGATCTCTTCTGCCTGACCCATGATCATGTGGAAGAGATACTCCAAAGCCAACTTCTAGCAAGCCAGAAGGGTCATGGCACCTCCCTCATATTTTACAAATCTGCTTATCCTTTTGCCCAGTTTACTTTTTCACTATATCTTGCTCTTCTGCTACTTGCTTTTCAGGTTTTTTCTTCCATCATTTTAGCTTATTTCTTTTCCATTAAAGGGTTAAACATGAGTGTAGGAGGGGAAGACAGTATTTATTATCAATACACAAAACAGAGAACAGGAGGTGACTGTTTCACAAGGTACACCACTATTCTTACAGTTAGAAATGCTATTCTAAGCATTTTCACTTCTGAATCCTGTAACTGTAGGAGCAAGAGTGGGACATGAATTCATGGTAAGGTGGCAAAGAGGAAGAGGATACTATGAGAATTCGTCTATAAAACAAACAACAGCTAAAGAAAAACATTAAAAATCCAAGGAAGACCAAATAATTACTTGAGAAGAGTTCTCAAAGCACAGGACATAAAGGAAAGCTGACTGTACTCAGGTCCAGAAATAGACAAAAGAGTTCTATTGGTCATAATTTCCTTTGGTACAGGACTGCTATTTTTGAAGTCTAATCTGTTTAGCAGAGTCACCATAAAATGCTAGCTTAGACAGAAATCTTCCCATAGCAAAATCAGAGAGATCAGGGAGACAAGTGGGTGCCACTGGGGATGTCTCCAGTATAAATCATATTTTATCTAACCTAAACTGTGAGCCTTCAACTATAAACTCCATAAGCTAAACAAAATATTAGTGTTATCCTGGTCTGCACGTGGTTCAGGACAAATACTTAGACAAAATTAATTCGTGCAAATTGGCAACAACTGGTTGCAAATAGCCTGCATATTCTGAATTTGCATAATACATAGATGAACTTGTAACATAAAGACAGTGAAATACAATAGAAAGAAAAAAAAACAAGATGTAGCTTCAGTAGATAATATTGTTGAAACCTTCACTAAACACACAGTCATTTAGACAACAAACTCCTGATGTGCTTTATTGTCATTGTTGGTGTATACAGCTTACCTACATGAGTATCCGAATGTGACTGCCACACAACCACAGACAGCAGAGATGTCACTGCCTAATCATTTGTCAAGATCCAGCAAGGAAGAAATCTGGGTCATTTGGATAATTATCATTTGAATAATCATTATCATTCCAGACAGCTCAGTGTGTTGCCTCAGGCATCTGAGCGATTTCACCCAGACACCTCAGTCCTGTAAAGCACAGAAAAGTATTTTGTGAACTTAACAGAACTTGCAGGAAAAAAAATTATATTGGATTCCAAATATAGTCTAACTTCTCTATACATTTACAGGACGTATAGAAGTTTTATAGGGATGGTTTTCTAGTCATTGCCTTTATGATTGGTAATAGGTAATAACCTTGCTGCAGGTCCCATAATGTTAAAGGCAGGCAATTATAGAAGGTTCTGCCTGAAAAGGAGAATGATCTGAATATGCAAATTTTTAACCAAGACAAAAGACAAGGAAGAGTGATAGAAAACAGTCACTTGTGTGTTCATAGGCTCCTTAGAACAAGAGAAATAAGTTAAAAGAGAGATTAGAAGGGAAAAAAAGAAACAAAGTGACAAATATCAGCAGAAAAACGAAAAGGAATACAGTCAGCAAAAGAAACACCTTTCTTAGAAATGCTTAGCTGCACCTCTGAGCAGAAGGTAATTGCCAGTGAATAAAAAGAACAAACTGGATGCCAAGACAAAAAGCAATGATGGAGCACCAAGCACTTTGGTCAATATATTTGTAAATCTGCAGAAAGTCCCAGGAGGAAGAAAAACTCATCCCGCTTTCTGTTTCTCAAGATGGTAATCTTCCCGTGATATACATTTTCACTTAATTTCCTGGCAGAAAAGAAATGCAACCACTCCTCAGTGTTACTAGACAAATCTCTGTTACCTGGGTTTGCTATGTTTTAACACACACACGCAAATATATGCCAATAAACAAGCAAATATTAAAAAGAGCTTTGACCAATTAAATATATGTCTCTAGTACGGTCAGTTAAAATTAATTCTGGCACTAGATGCAGCCTGGAGCTTGTCCTTGTTGTGCTTTGAAGTGAGAACTTAGAAAACAATTTCTTCTTCAGACTTACCAGGAGCTAACTAAATACCTGGGGTTTTATTGAGGGAGACGTAGGTATTATGGTGTTCTTGTCATGGGTGCCATTTATATATTAGACAAAACAATAGTCTGACTTCTATAGGTGCAGGAAAGGGAAAATGGAAAGCTGTGCTCTGTTGGTTTTTGGCAACAGGGAATTATTAACAAATAAAAAAAGCCAGTTAACTTTCATTTAGAAAGAATTTGTATTGAGCAGTCATGAGTCTGGCATGAGCACTTCAATTTAACCACTTAATTTATAGCATTTGATCATGAACTTTGCCAAAGTTTTTGCTACCCACATAAGCATTTGGGTCTCACAATATTTCCAAATATATTCTTCTGGCAATCACTTTTAAAGGAGCTGTGTTTTTAAACTTATTTGATTCATATGAAATAATATTTGTTGCTCTGGAACTATTATTGCAGGTATTCTGGCTGACAGCTGAAAACATCACACTTTTTACAGAATCACAGCATGGAAACAACCTCTAGAGATCACATAGTCCAACCGACCAGCTCAGAGTTGCTCAGGGCCATTTCCCCTAAGACCTTTAATATCTACATGGATGGAGACTCTACAATCTTTCTGGACAATCTATTCAAGTGACTGAACAACCTCATGGCAAAAAAAAAAAAAAAAAAAAAAAAGTGTTTTTCTGTGTTTGAACACAGTTTCTTATATGTCTGCAGTTTGTGCAACATTTGCGGTGCTCCTTGCCAAAACCTGAGCAAAACAACGAAAGCACAAGGACAACTGCAGCACATTCAGCAGAGCTGAGGTTACTTCAGCCAGGGCTACCAACAGCAGCTTTTCCAGTGTCTGAGCTGGAATCGGCACTCTTTGTAAGTGTCAAACACAGTGTGACCTTGTAAGGTCAGGAACTGGAACTGATTCAGACAACTTTGACTTTAAAAAAAAAAAAAACCCACATAAAAAACCATGAGCAGTGTGAGCTGAGGTAAGCAGTGACTAACCAAGACCAAGGGAGGCGAGTAGGCTTGGGGCTATTGTGCAGCACATCCGGGAGGGTGAGGAGGTGGGGTGGAGGGGAAGACGAAGGAGAAGGGAGTGAAGAGAGAAGGCAGCAGGAAAGGGTGATGACATAGTTTAATAGAATTGATTTATGAATCACTGACTTTGTGAAGTTAATTCCATATTCAACTTTCCCTGTGCTGCTCCCCCACTCCCAATAAAGTTGTCTCTGTTCTAAACCCTTGAACTCATTGTTTGTTAATAGGGAAGTATTGCTCATGAGGGAGACACAGACAATGTTCATTTAATTTCCCAGCTTTCCCAGGAGACTCTGGAGGGTATTATTTAAGGAATGTTTTAAAAGGAACATATGTGTACTGGCCCTCTTTACTACCCGCAGCACCTCCACCTAGACAGCTTAATACATCAGTCAACATTTGCAAATCATCAGTTAATCAACAGCAAGGAAAGGTAAATTGAAATAAAATAACCTAAGTGAATAATTTCATTAGCTTTGCTCTAATGCAGATAGAAACACTTGGAGACTCACATTTTCACTGGAGCTCGGTAACAAATGGGTTAAATGCTTGGAAAGAAAGGGATACAATTCTGAAAGCACACATGCAGGTAAAATTTTCCCAAAGACTATGTGGGAGAGCATGGAGTGGGAGCAGACCTGACTTGGCTACTGTGTGTGTTACCGTAGGTGCAAGGAAGGAAGTCTCCAAATGGTGGATTTAATATGACTCTCTGCAGTCACATCACAAAGCACCCGGGAGTGGCTTGTCCCTCCTGGCCCCTGTGGGAATCAATCTGAGGAAGCCTGATGCTATAGAGATGTTTCCTGTATATTGTGTGGGAAACTCAGCTAAGTGCAAACTACCGGCAACAATGAGACAATAAATTATAATAAACAGGAAAAATAGCATTGGCTACTGAAATCAATGGCTGGAGCATATGAAACTTTCACAGCATTGATAAATGAATAAATATAACAAAAAACATTGGTTTTTGAAAGAATGGGAAGTTTTATCTGCATTGAAAAGCTCCTTTTTTTGTTAACTAAATACATGCAAAAAATAAACACTGCTAAAGGACTTTGGCTAGGATTTCTAGCACTGGAGAGGTGGTTTAGAAAACTGCACAGTGCGCCAGAGTCTGATTCCTTTGCTTGGCCCCGAACACAGTCAGGCAGAGTCTGAACAAACGGCCACCTGCTAGCAACCCCATTGCATCATCCATCCATGCCTGCTACTCAGCCCTCACAAAGTGATCACATATGAAACAAGCTGACCCCCTCCTTCTGGAATATTATAAAAAAATAGCAACAAAACTGAGCTTAAAAACACTGGAGAGAGACTGCTGTTCAGTGGAGAAGACCTGGAATACTTTGAGGGTTAAATACTGTTCATCTTGTGCACACAGGTTATCTTAGTTAATTCAAAGAAGTGAGCAGGGAGAGCTGAAATGAGTGAGAGTGAAGAGTGTGCAGTACTTCAGAGAAGACACTGAAACACCTTACAAGCCCAAGGGAACTGCAGAATTAAGTACTTTTCATATAGTGCCCTTGTGATGTCCAGGCTCTGTGAAAGAGCTTAAGAAAATACTCAGCTGCAGCTCAAGTGAGCCATCCTGCCTGAGGCAAAATTAGGTGCCTCTCCAGAGAGTCTCTGAAAGGCTCAGGGCCTTGTGGGGCCAAGCTCTGAGGGACAATGCATAACTGGGATAAAGTAGTAAGGTTTAACTTGCATTAGAGGTTTCTGCTCTTGAACAACAGATCTGAGAGAACCCCACCAAAGATCTTTGAGAGGGCACAAGTAAACAGAGTAGAGTGAAAAGTTACTCTTTCAGCATTAGAGAGAAAAAGAAAAACTAATGCTGTAGCAGAAGCTTATAAATGCACTCCAATTCTTTCTGAGTTAATTTATTTCAATTACTTTTATCTGAATCATACACCATTGGAAGATCATGACGCAAAAGCAATAAAGTACACAGGTGGGTGTGTAGATGGAGTTAGATAAAATCATGGAACATAAGTTTTACAGAATACACTGGATTGCTTCTTTTCTAGTATCTCAGAAGGAATTGTTGAAGAGAATGCAAGAAAATTGATAAACTAAGATCTTTGTACAGCACTTAGTAGAGCTAGTTGAGGAGTATGATTGTATTGCTCTGCACTGATGCAGCCTCACCTTAGTCCTGTGTGCAGTTTTAGGTACCACAATATAAGATAATAAGCTATTAGAGATCATCCAAAGGGGGCTACAGAGATGATGAAGGGTCTTGAAGGAAAGCTGTATGAGGAGCAGCTGTGGTTGCTTGGTCTGTTCAGCCTGGAGAAGGCTGAAGGGACACCTCATCATGTTCCACAGCTTCATTAGGAAAGAAAAGGAGAGGCAGGTGCTAATCTCCTCTCTCTAGTGAGTAGTGATAGGACCCAAGGAAATGGCCTGAAGCTGTATCAGCTGTGAGGTTTAGGCTGGATATTAGGAAAAGGTTCTTCACCCAGAGGGTGGTTGGGCACTGGAATAGGTTCTCTGAGGGAGTGCTCACAGCACCAGCCTGACAGAGTTCAGGAAGTGTTCGGGGTTGTCCTGTGCAGAGCCAGGAGCTGAACTTGGTGATCCTTCCAACTCAGGATATTCAGGATATTCAATAATTCTATGATGATTCTACTTGGGGATTTACGTCTTATGACATATAATGAAAAATTAGTTTATTTTTTCCTAGAGGAGAACTTTCTGGTTCAAAGGAAAGTGATTAGCATGTAGAAAATAATGCCAGATAACTATGACTTGGTTCTTGAATAGTTTTTGTGAGAACACATTCAGGACTATGAAGACAGTCAGCACTATGGTAACTTTAAATAATGACTGGAAGTGTGAATGCTCATTGTTTCAATAAAATTTAAAATTAGAAGAAATTTTAGTCAATAAATAGTGCAAGGAGGTGCATAGAATTTGGTTTCACAGAGAGAAGCAGCCTTCTGCAGTTCTTGTCACTGCAAAGTACAGTGTTCAGATCTGGATACCTCATCACTGATACATGCCGTGTACTCTAAAGAAGAATGAAAACCAGTTAAGAACACGCAAGGAATGACTTTTTTAAAAATAACAGACTTAAGTATGTCTAAGCTTGGCTAAGGCAATTAAAGACAATAACAACCCCTAAATATTTAAACAACAAAGAAAGTGAAAACTTAGCAACGAGGGAAATAACCAGATTAACTGCAAGATACATAGAAATATTCTACAGAAAGTTTCATTGAGGTCTGGGTTACAAATGATGAAGTGGACAAAATGCTAGCAGAAGTATGATAAAGATTTGTCCTGTGACAACTTGATCTGCTTGATGCCTTATTGTTTTCCATCTCTTTCAAAACATAAACAGAAGGATAAATAAAATGCAATACTTTTACCTTATTAATATTAAAATCATTAATGTAAAAAAATATTTCTAAGAATTTTTTCTTTTAGCATAGAAAACTTTCATTGGTTCATGTCTATAAACAAACTGCTATAATGGAAGAAGAATCATGTTACTAGTCCAACAACTACTCTGACAAGATGCTGAGCTGCATGCAAACTCTATATTAACCATTTTCCTAAATACCTCATGCATCTCTAAATGTCCCCCCTATGAAAATATACGAAGCAAACACAGTCCTGTATAAACAACATCTGACTGCAAACGCAGAGGTAATCTCTGCGGCTGTGAGTCTGAGCAGGAGAGGGCAGCAGAGACTAGGAGTAACTACAGATCTACAAGATCCAGAAAATACCATGGATTTGTAGGAGGAGAGGGCGATCTTAAAGACTAAATGCTGATCTCTCTTACGTGCAATGCCAGAATATTTGAAACCACAGGAAGTTGTTACCACTTCATCAAAGAGTGTCCCCAGCCTCTGTCATGGCTAATTTGTGCTATATTTCTTTTCCAAGGTGACCTTACCTGGCATTGCAGCTGATATTTGCACTGCACGGATTGCTGCACGTATTTCATACCTTCCCAGGACACTTTCCTTTCCACCCCCAGCCTTCCCCCCTACTCTCTGCTTGATCTTAATTTTTAGGCAAAAACATCTCAGAGAGAATTTATTTGGGTAAAATATGGATTTTCTTGTGTAAAAGGTCAGCAAAAATGTGGATGGAATGAAAAAAAGCAAGTTTATTTGCTAATAGTCTAATGCAGTTGTATCTGTGTATGTGATCCTTCCTTCTGCTCCTTCAACTCTTTTCATTAAGACTAAAGACACTGGATCTGAAAATGCCCCTCTGAAACTGCACGAAAATCTTACCTCAGGGTCTGGATCCTCCTGCCATCTCCCCTCTGATTACTTTCCTTTGACTATCTGGATCTGATTTTTGTCCACCTTTTGTTTCATCCTCGGCAATACTTTTGGCTCAGAACATAGTCTATGTCCTAAAGCCTTCAGCTGTTCCCATTCTACCAAGCTGGTTTTCAGTCACTTCTGGCTTTCTCTTTAAAATATTTTCATTCCCTTCTAAAATATTTTATTTCCCTTCTAAAATTGAGGAAAGCACAGGTTTTAAGATAGTATTATTTCTAAAAATGATTTCTGTAGCCCCGTTGCCTAAGCCCCATTCTTCTATTGTTGTGTTATGCTCCATACACAACATGCAGGAGCATGCACAAATACAATGAAAGTGTTTAACATAAACATTTTCCTAGCATTTGAGGATGAAAGTGATCTCAGGCTGACCACTTAGTTTTCTGTGAGTTTATTTATGTACTGAAACCATAAAAACAAAGAGAAAAAAAGAACTATTAATATTATTATTATTATCTCAACTGAAATCTTTTGTCGTGAACTAGAACCATATAGCACCAGGACCTCTAAAAGCATGGGCAAAGATGACTATCTCATTGTTCAAAAAAAGAAAAAAAAAACTTACCATGAAAGTGTAACTCGAAGCAGTAAGTGAATTATTTATTTGCATTTTTGTAAGGCACGGGTAACTACACACAGTAAAACTGAACAAGTCTCTGCTGTGAACCTCGTACGCTCTAAATAAACAGAGAAAACAAGGAAACCCAGAGGCATAAAGAAATAACATCAAAGAAGTTAGCAACACAGGAATAGAAGGAAGATCTCCCTACTCCAAGACCAGTGTTCTATAAGACTGACTATTTCTTTACACATTCCAAAATTTCATCGTTTTTGATGATAATTGAAAATAATGACATTTAATATTTACCTTTACTGGCTGAAATACATAGGATAGAAAGAAGTCTTTCTTTTACCTTTTCAGTTTGTCCTTTACCCATTACCACTGTGAACAGTCAGACATGAATTAAAAGCAAATTTTAATTTTATCAGCATAAGTTATTTAGCAATATTGTTCCATTCACTTGAACTTATTGTTCCAGTCATAATTGAGTCTAATTATTTTGCAAGGTCTGTACTTACTTATGAGCATTAATTCATTTAGAAACCCTAATACAAAGGTATAAAATTGTATTTTTAAGAAAGGAAGTCCACCCTGACAAAAATACAAGCCTACAATTTTCTAAAAACAGAGGTCTAAGACATACTGAGTCCTTATCTTTTTCTTTTAAAAAAATAATTAAAATTTCTTTTAAAAAGCAAAACAAACCGAAACAAAGCCTTTTATTCTTCTTGCTTAGGAGGAAGAAATTCAGCATCAAGGCAACAAACGTGTCCACAGCCACATTTAAAGTATTTACCACTAAGTAAAAGGGAAAAAGGGAAAGGAAAAGGGAAAAAGCTGGTGTAAATACAATGCTAACCCATTTTTGCTGCAAAGCTGAAGAAAATCCGTGTCTCTTTCTTTCATCAGAAGAGAGAGCAATTTTTTACATATATGTATGAGTGTCAGTATGGACACATGCAAGGGAAAAGCCAAAAGTCTGCCATCCTCTTTCATCTTTCAGCACTACCCTGTTGTGATCCAAGCTCCTTGCAGGACATACTATTGCTAAATAATAAATGCAGAGAACTGACAATTTAAAGTTAGATATACCAGTTTTCTGTGATGCATTGAAGATTGGCACAAATATATAAATCCAAAATTTTTGGGATCTACTGGTTTCAGGGCAAAAAGGCTATGCTGAGGAAGTTTAGAATTCAGGTGGGGACATGGTAGAAAGAGTGTAAATAGTCAGCATGGGTATGAAGGTGTTCCTCAAGCACAGATGGTGAACCTGTTTCACCTCCTCCCTCAGATGGGGAAATGCCTCAAGGACAGCCCAGCTGCCCATTTCAGCCACTGACTGAGCAAAGCTAAACACAGCTCTCCTACCAGTCACCTGGAGAAGAGAGACATCCTATTAACCCAAGGATGTCTGAGCAGATGACGTGGAAAAGTTTCCAATGCCTTCAATATTTTCTTCCTGTGCTAGCCTTTAGCTAAGGAAAGGTTCTGAGGAAGCATTACACATACTTCCTTTCCATTCTCCCAGAATGTATGCATTGTTCTGAGTTTTAGTGAGTGTTGATGCTTTTTTGAGGTTCACTTTGAGACACTACCTAGAAGCAGCAGATCTTGAAATCCTGGACTATTCCACTAAGGAAAGAGTCGGGTTGCAGAAATTTATGACCCCAGTTAAGCAATTTCCATTTTCTGTCACTGCATGAAAAGAATACCTTGCTGGAAATTTAAGCCAGGTGTCTGTTTCTCCTAGAGCACACTGTCTGTTCAAAATGGCCTAGAATCTCAGCCAAAGCAGAGACATTCTCATGACACTGAAAGCCTCGAAAGAGGAAAAGCTAAAACCCAAGGAAGATAAAAGACCCCTAAGAGGCTCTACTTCCAGCTGAAATTATTCCACTTACATACCATCCTTTCAGCATTACACTTAAGAAAATTAGCACCACGCAAACCTTGATAATAGAAGGACAATCGGGCAGCACTGTGGAGGCTATTACAGGGTCTTCAAGGAGTGATAAACAAAGACAAGAGCCATTTGTCTGACAGTTGGACTGTGAACACAAGTAATTCCAGCTACCATACATGTAACAAAGAGATACTATAGATCCCAGAATATATCACTGAGGGATACCAGGTGACACTGAAGACACCAGAGATCAAAGCAATAAATTTTTCAGAATAAGAAAAAGAGTACAATTATAGCTGATGGTCAAAAGAGTCAAATGCCAAGTGGAAGTTCAAAAGCAGCAGACAAATATAATAAAAACTTGCTGTGTGCAAGTCCACAAACACATTATCTAGATAGCCTTCTGAGAAAGAGAAAAATAAAACTCAAAATCATCTATAGTTTATCTGCAGAGAAGTTTGCACTAACCTTTCACAGCAATGACAGCATAAAGGAAAAGTTCTTTATTTTCAATGAGTGTTACTTTTGCTGACACAATTACCTCCTGCAGCAGCCATCTTCCTTAAAAAAGAGAAAATCTTTTCCATGTTCATTTGAGTTAGAAAGTAGAAGTAATGATCACATAGATAATTAGAAGAAGAAAAACCCAAATTGGAAAAAAAAAAAAAAAAAAAAAAAAAGAACCAAATGATGAAACAGACAAAACAAGACAAGATTTTTGTACAAACAGTTATTTGCTGGCTACTCCTCCACTTTCCCTATCCTTAATCTGTGCACTGTCTTCTTAGCTTATAATATCTTTACCCAGTGAAACCTTTTTCATGCTTGTCCAAAATGTCAGTACATATTCTGGACTGAGTAAAAGAGACAAATATCAATTTTTATTGAAGGTCTTGAAATGTACCAAAACATTAGAAATTTTCAAACAACTAGATGGCAAACATAAACACATCTACCATAAATCAGAATTGTAAAATTCGGGTCTAAATTAATTATAATATTAACATTTTATTGAGAGATCTGAATATGAGGAGCAGTAGTGAAAATGGTAGTTCTGAAGCATAATTGCAGAAACCTTCAGCATTCTGTAAACCCCTGATACAGCAATTATAGAAATTTGTACTGCACCGATAAACTCTCTCGATATCTTGAATTTTGCCCAGCAGTGGAATAAACTAAGACCTTTCAAAGCATTTTAAGCAAAAACACATCAGACAGAGAAATAAATCTGTGGAATATATAATCACCCAACAAACTGACTCATCACATGTGTTGACCAGAGCCTGAGTCTGAATTCTGGCACCTTCCAGGTTAGGGAGGCCCACGTTTAAGAATCTGTTCCAAATTGTACAGACCAAAAAGACAACTCTGAATATCTCACATCTTGGTGATAGCAGTGTCTCTCTGCCAGACAATTTGCCCAAAATATGAGAAATCCCTGCTGCTGAAATATTTGGGGGGGTGGCAGGTGGTGAGTGGGGAAGGAATGGTTCTAAGGAAAGTTTTATTTTTGGCAAGTAAGTATTTATATGAGAAAATGACCAGTTAAAAATTAAATCCCAAAATTCAGAAAAAAACTGCTCCATGGATATCATCTAATTAATATATGGCAAAAAACTGATAAAATGTTAATAACAATGTTAGCACTGAACACAGAGTATTTAAACTCAGGACAGAAAGAAATAACAGATGGAACAGAGATATGTAAAGATCTCTTACACTCGTATATCCATCTACTTATGAATATATTAGCATCTGACTCACAAATAAAGCATATTGAAATAGTCACAGCAGCATTATCTATCAAAAATGTCTATAATGAAAATTTTAACTTGCTAACATTTATAAATATAAGCTCATTTAAAGACTGTGTGTTTAGAAAATTATTGATTCTTTGTGTGCAATTAGGAAAAAGAAAATACTTTTCTGGTTAGCAGATTCAGTCCCTCACCACAGCCATCAACGGTGCTCTTGCCATCAGCTTCAATGGGAAAAGAATTACACCATGTGTTAGCTCTCAGCAATTACATTGACATTATCAGTGATTTACTGAGTGGTATTTCAAACATGATACCATATGTCAGCTGATACCAAGCAAGTTTGAGTGACAAAGTTCTGATCATAACCACTTGGTTAATAAATATCACAGCTATTGAGCCTCTAGAGCATTTAAACTCTGACAGCCAGGGCATCACCATTAAAAAAAAAAAAAGGAAAAAAAGCTTGGAAAATCCTATGAGACTCTTCTCTGAGTTCAAATGACTTCCTCTTAAGTCTTCCACTTCTCAAGTTGATTAAGATTCAGGACATAGCTCTGATTTAAAATCGAGTGGTTCAGCTGAAGGGGAGGCTGGAAATTTTCTCCTGTTGATAGGTAGAAGTGGGAAAGAGTATTGCTAACACTTCGTGATGATTTTCAACCCTTTGCTGTGCCAACATCCTTAAGAATTTAGGCTGCTGGAATATGTTTGCTCTTCTGTATTTTAGAGACTTTTTAGAATTACACTACACATCCCAGAGGGTTTTTTAGGCCATCAGTTCAAAACCACTGCTCTCTAAACACTAGTTTAGAAAATCTATGGAAAGATTTTTCTTCATCATAATTAAACTGCATCTTTTAAAATATCTATGTAATTTTTACCTTATATTGGTCAAAAGGATCATCAGGGAATCCTTTTACTCTTGCTTTTACATCAGTTAAGTGACACTGATAGCAGGTATTTCTAATTTGAAAATATTTGATGCCTAAAGCTCAAAGACAGTTGTGCTTTAAAGAACATACACTCTCTTTAACTCTCTTTATTTTAATTGCAAGTTGTAAGTATCTAACTTTACTCGTATGGACTTTTTGACAGAAAGATCTAATGAGCTGATCAGTGCTGTAAGAGAGAGTTGTGTTTTCCTCATCTTCTTACATTAATTTCCCATAGATTTTAATTCTATGTTAATTCTCAAGAGTTCTCTCACTACTTGATATTTTTTTCAGTATCTAAAAACACAATAGCTCTTCATAAACCAGGAAAGCAACTCCAACATTCTTGTCTTTCTTAAATCGAATTTTTCTCATCCAAATTCCTCAAAAACTGCAAGCAAAATGAAATTAGATGAAAAAAAATTAAAAATAAAAAATGTAAGAGGAAAACAATACCAAAGGAAAACTTAGTGTCATCATATGAAGGTATACACAAATAATACTGGCCATTCACTTTCATTTTTAAGCTGTTTTTTCTGAGTTAAAGGTCATTCAAAACACAAAATTTCAAACATATTCTGTTAGAAAGGGCTATTGAGATAAGAACAAAAACAAAATGAACAAACTACTCAACCTACAACAGTAGTTTAAATCGTTATATTGTCTGTTTAGAATGATGTTCAGGGAGAAGGACATCATTAAGGAAAGGGCAAGGTAAATAATGAGGCACTGACTATTGGCTGCAGAGAAATAAAAAAAAAAAATTAAAAACGGATTCTACAAGCTAGGGAGCTTGCTGCTGCATCATGCAGTTAATGGGCTAAGAGAGTCTGAAGTTACATTAGAGCCCTGTACTGAGAGATCAGAAACGCAGGAAAAAGAGAAACTAGAACATCCAGGGTGAAATCAGCTGCTGTGTATACAGGCCAAAGGATGTTATTTGGCTGCAGGGGAACTGGTGTGGGTCATCAGTTTGTACATCAGCTCATTAGCCTCATGCTGGTTAACTGTATTTTTTCAGCTGGGAAGTATTTAAGGCCACATGTTAGAGCTATTTTTCCCCTCCCTACTCGATTTACAAGGAGGAAAGGGAAGAAATTTAAAGTAAATTAAGAGTAATGGTGAAGTATTGACTTGCTAAACCAGCTTATTGAAGTCTTTTAGATCATATGAGCCTCAAAATCAGAAGAGCAAAGAGAGGGAAATGACAGGCAATGTACTGAAAATGGTAGATCAACTCATAGCATGAAAAGTTTGCATGGATTTTGAAGTCAGCAGTAAAACCTGTTAAGAGGAACAGGAGTTGCTTGGTGACTTAGCCATAGGCAATACCTGGAGTCAGCTCATGAAATCTTTACATATTCACTTGTGTGATCAGAAGAGGGATTCAGTGCTTGAGAATCTGAGGGTGGAGATGAGCAATACAGCTGTGTTAGCCCTTGACAGCTGTTGCTGAAGAGAGGGGCGGCTCCCTCCCACTGCCCTCTCCTTGCTCTTCCACAGGCTCTGGCATCATCTAAATTGGCAGTGAGCTGGATTGAAGAACTTAGACTGGCAGAATATTAACACCTCCTTCCCCTGAAGTGCAAACTGTACCAAAGAGCTGGAGCAGCATCTTGGAAGAATTTTGAAAGCTGCATGTGGGCAGTAGTGCCATTTTTGAAACATGCCTTCCCCCACCATTTGGAGCATACAGATGACCACACTTCCTTACAAAACAGCTTGCCATCCCACATTTTCGGCCCAAACCCTCTGTGCTGCCATAGCATGGAACTGGAATGTGCAGAGAGCTGCAGATCAGTGCCTGTGGATGGTGGTGTGGTGTAAGGTCCTTCTGCTGGCTGGACACACTTTCAAGCCTCACCCCCAGTTGCTTAACTGTGCTGTAATCTGGGTGGCATCTAGAAGCATACTTTTGTTCACGCTCTCCTTTTCTTTTCTCATTTATGGCTGCTAGAAAGGAAAAAGAATCCCTTGTCTCTGAAAAAAAAACCACTGAGATGGTGCAGCCAGAATCTGTTTGGAGGAAATCCAGCATCTCCTACAAACAGTTCACCATATTAAACACAAGTGCCTCCAAATAATAGTAATATTTTGCTTTCAATATTATTTTGGCCTTTGACCAATGTTCCATTTTATGTCCAGTCTCTGTTACAATGCTTTTGACCTGTTATGTACTGATCTTTCTTTCAGAAGAGATAAACTTCTAAAAATAGGTCTTTATCTTCTCAAGACTCATTTATAACTTTACAGCAGATTAAAATTTCACTGATGAATGGGGAACTGCTGATGGAACTTAGCCAACACTAAAATACCCAATCTCACTTTGGTATCTTCCAAGTATTCTCTTCCTCAGCACAACGCTCTCGTATTATTTCTGCTCAATGACCTCTATGTCATGATTCTGCAGTTAAAGACAGTGAAATATTCAACAGTTACATGTAAACTGGGGTCGAAGATATGACTGATATATCTTCTGGAAGCAGAAGGTTGACGGTGGTGTCAAAAAAAATAAAAGAAAAAAGAAAAAGAAAAGAAAAAAAGGAAAAGAAAAGAAAAGAAAAGAAAAGAAAAGAAAAGAAAAGAAAAGAAAAGAAAAGAAAAGAAAAGAAAAGAAAAGAAAAGAAAAGAAAAGAAAAGAAAAGAAAAGAAAAGGCCCCCAAAACACATCCCAAAACTTCTAGTGGTCAAATAGTATAGCAATTCAGAGATAATTGAACCAATCACTGAATGGTTTTTAAGCAGTATGACAGAGAGATCATACTTTCCCCTAGGAATTCATAGTAACTTTGTAGTCAAGGCTCTAGTTTAAAGTTAATAATTATGTTTACACAAGTCTGTATTTGGAATAAGCATTAGTATTTTGAGTACAGACACTTCCTTGCCCCACAGTCATCTTCACTGGCTCTGCTTGTTCATGTCTACCTACACACACTTGTCTGCCACAAAATTTCTTGCTTAATGAGAGGTTAGTTTATATGTGATGATAACAATCGCCTAGAAAATCACAGGAACGACTTACCACAGGGTAAGCAGGGTGTGAAAACAAAATATATTGTATATTCTCTGTAAGTCCATCTAAAGGTGGCCTAAAAGAAGGCTGGAGAGGGACTTTCCACAAGGTAGTGATATGAGAAGTGTGAATGGCTAAAGCTGGTAGGTTTAGATTAGATATTAGGAAGAAATTCTTTACAGCAAGGTCATGGAGAACTGAAACAGATTGCCCAGAGAAGTTGTGGACTTCCCATCCCTGCAGGTGCTCCAAGATGAGCCTCTGAGTAACCTGCTTTAGTGGAAGATGTCCCTGCCCATGACAGGGGTGTTGGAATTAGATGTTCAAGGTCCCTTCCAACCCCAAGCATTCTGTGATTTTGTGATTCTGTGATTCTGTGATTCTGTGATTCTGTGATTCTGATTTTGATATAGTAGATAATTGTCTGGGTCTCTTTCTGCACCCTGCCTCCTGTGAAAGGGCATGATGGAGAAAAAAATTAATATGGAGAGGAATGTTAGAGGAAACAATGCAGTACAGGAGCAATGCTAGTTCATACCCCGATGACATGTCCATTTGAATAATTACAACAGTACAACTCACTTCTCTTACTCATTCTGTAAAAGTAATGTGGGTTTCCTCACCATTTAAAACTTAGAGGGATTTTTCTAACTTGGTTATCTTGATTGTGCTGAGGCAGGAGCCAGTAATACCAGCATAAGAATCATCAGAGCTAGCTGGGAGTCTGCACATGGTGAGGAAATAGTGAGAAACGACTGTGTCTTCAGCCAGACAAAAACTGATAAGGAATCTAAATCCTAAAATTTCGTGAAAGTTTCAGGAGAAATTTTTCTTGACATGGGAGAAAATTGAGTTTACTTTAGGTTTAGTATAGTCTTTTTCTAAAATTTCCAGTCTATTGATCAATACACTACACTCAAGATAAGGCTCCTCTTATTTTTGTCTCTATCCACTCTTGCTCACATGGCCTCCAAATCATGCTCTACACCATGACTCTGGAAGTACTCACCAGTCTGACAGCACATCTTAGCCTGTATGCCTAAAAATCTCTCCCTAAATGAGCATTCCATATTTCAGCATGTCTTCAAAGACACCATAAAACACTTGCTTGAGACAGAATTCAGAATTGAATTCTCTTTTAAATAAACTGAAAACCTCCTTTAGCAGGCAAGCAGAGATTATCAAACTCCTGCTGCCTCTAACCTGACCAGTCTCCAGCTAAGCTCAGGACTCCATGGGTGAAATGTTTTCGTGTTTATGCACTGAAACTATGAAACTATGTCTGTCTCCTGGAGACTGTGTGTCTAGATGTGTCAAGCATCTACAGACTATATGTATTGGGTCGAGAGAAAATATTGTGAACTGTGTTCTCATTTGACACAGACCAGTAAACATCTATGGACTCCAGTAAAACTAAATCAATTTAGTTCAAAATATTTTTATTTTTTGTCTTAAGGGAGTTAAGGTCCTGTATCTGTCACCTGCATCACTGTGGAATAACCATTTCCTCTTCTTTCACATAAATAGCAACCATTTTTTTCAACCTACCTAGATATTTTTGCTATGTTATTGACAGTAAAATTTCCAGTGTCATCTGGTTCTCCTTCCAAACTGCAATATTTGGATTGGAATTTATTCCTTTTTCTCTACCTTAGAAAATTATACACTTCTCCCTTACTCTATAAAAAACATGAGTTCTATATGTAGTCATTTAAAGGACAGATTTTCAAGAAATTGAATAAAGACGAGTCATTCAAATTGTTACTTTGGAGAATTTTTTCATTAAATTGTAAAATCTGTTGCCAAGAATATTGCTGTGTTCCTTCCCCCTGCCTGAGCTGATGAACATGTCTGAAGATAATTGGTTTCTAAAAGGTAAGAAAGTACTTGAAACTCGATCTACTGCCAACAGAGGTAGGTCCTTCAGGTAGCTGGAGAGGCTTTGCTAATGAGAACCTAGTTCAATCATTTACATTTCTTTGGTGGTTATTTCCTTATGCAAATGAACAGACTTTTCACCACACAGAAACGGGCAACAACCGACTGTTAAATGAATTGCCTCTCACTTAATGAAAACATCCAGCTCCTTCTTTCTTATGGGTTTACAGAAGGTTATTTGTTTGGATTATTATAATCCACAGCACTTTGATGTTCACACCACACTGGGGTTTAGAGAACAACACTATTATCTGTAATTGAAACTGCAAAGTCCCTCCCTTCAGAGACATACTACTACATTTTTATCAAAGGATGCAAAGACAAATATATACAGCATAATAAAGGCATCTTAGGATATCCAAAGACTTTTTCTCTTTTTTTTTTTTTTTTTTAATTTAATAAGGAAATAAGACACCTTGAATTTCTTTAGAGATATTCAAAGGAAGGAGGTAGGAAGTGGCTAACAAAATTACAAAAGAAACCGTTTGCATGTTTGTGATCATCCAATTAATGTACTAACAGGGTATAACCCTCAGAATTGAGTGAAAAGGACAAGGTAGCAGTATTTTAAACTCTGCATTTCTTTTTGTTAAGGAGTAAGCAGGGTGCTTACACCACCTTCAGCCTGGGGTGGTGTTGATGAAGAGAGTAAACCAAAGTAGTTAGATCGGTGGGGAGCTTTCATCATCTCTCCTGGATTAAACACAGGAAAGAAAATAATGTCCTTAACTCCCTTTTACATTTTACAAGAATGACAGAGACAGTGAAGTTAGTACAAGCTAACTACAGTGTGGTAAAAGCAAATGGTTAACTGCATGCAAATGTAGTGTTAAATTTTAATTTGCTTCTTTATTTCTGTTCTCACACTATTCGAAAGCTGCTG
This sequence comes from Sturnus vulgaris, assembly GCF_052056855.1. Classification (NCBI taxonomy): domain Eukaryota; kingdom Metazoa; phylum Chordata; class Aves; order Passeriformes; family Sturnidae; genus Sturnus; species Sturnus vulgaris. The sequence continues at coordinate 83,852,021 of NC_142244.1, read as the reverse complement.
CTGCCTCTACCAGGTGTCAGGAACATGATCCTTTTTTGTTTGATGTCACAAAAGATCAATCTGAACTTTCCTTAGCCTCTAGCTATCTTGAATTCTGTAGTGAAGAGTTAATCTATGCGCAACTTGAAGGTTAAAATTATAATTTCTTCTGTTCTCAGTAAAGGTGTATATCCTTGCAGATATTTTGAACCCCCGGGGAGATCCTCCCTCATAACACATCATGGTCTGCTGAGGATTATTTTTAGATTCTTTTTTTTTTTTTTTAAACAAAGCTTCTCAGACCTCTGCAAATATTTATTGGTTAAAGCTCAAAGACATCGGATGTTTGAAGAGGGTAATTTTTTTCCCCTCAGTTGTAAGGCACTCACATGCCTATAAAAATAATTCTTTTCTTTAAGTTTATTTATCATTTACCAATAACCCTTTCTTTTTGTGTTTGTAATGGCATAAAATAGGACCTATTCCCACTGTACTATGCATTGCATATTAGAAGTTAGCCTCCAGTCACAAAGCCATTTCTAACACTGCACTAGAGTAGCTCATGCATTTTCATTGGACACTGTTTGTACTTTCATAGCTCAACCGTATTTTTAAATGTCTCTTCCACTTTGTCATCTCTCAACTTTTATTGCAAAGTGCTAAATATGCTCCTGATGCTGCTAAGCACGCGTTCTCATCAGCTGAAGAAACTAGTGAGTAACTAGTCACCATACCCTACTGACGGGATGGGTATTGTGCAATATGTCACGCTGGACTCCATTTTCAGCTCTTTGCTTTACTCATTATTTGCATCCTTAATTAAGATTTAAAATTTTAATATGTTATAAACATTCTCTTTAAGAAAGTTGTTTTGGTTTTTTTTTAACTCTGAAAGGACATATGAAGACATATGAAAGTAAAACTTCACTTCCAGTGGCACAGAAAAAAAATCTGAAAAAACAATATCTAGGAAATATTATTTAGAATAATTATAGATTATTTTCATCCAGGTCATACCATTAACTTTTGATTAAAAGAAATAAAAACATTTCATGAAAGTTGCCACCTCTGTTTGTCTTCATTACTAAGGGGAGACTTTTCCAGGAGTCAGGATAGAGTTCTCTTTTGGTTGTCTCTGTTAAAAATGAAACATGACTAAGGGGAAAACAGATCTGCAACTATGCCTGTGTTGGTAAAAGCTGTGGGTTTATATCACAATCATTAGTTTGAGGTGTCTTGTGAAGGATGTTACGTCCTATGTATGAAGCATAACATTAACCATAGGTAACAAGGAGCACAAAATCTTACTAAGATTTTAAACAAAGAAAGGCAAATTACTTAGCATCATTTTAAAAGTGAAATGCAGTGAAAACATTATGAAATAATACAACACAATAATGGGCAAATATTAGAGAATTAATGGATAAGGTTGGATTTGTGAACTCATGAGCACAAAGAAGTTCAAAACCACTTGGTTCCATCCAAATACCAGCGTTAAATAAGAATAATAATGAAAAGATTCATCCAGTAAAATACATATTTATCTTTACTTGAACATTTTGAATACAATAAACTCTAATCAAAATAACAGTAAGGGTTGACTTCATTTATTTCTTGCTTCTGGTTGAACTAAAGATCATATTAAAACTGCCATCCCACAGGAATTTAGACAGAACATTTTTCAGTAGTGCTCATAACTTGGAAGTGAAAAAATCTCTCTAAAATATTGAGAAAAGTTTAAGCCAAACTAAATTATAAATTAAAAAATTAAATTTATGTGCAGCTGAAATTTGGAACAAATTTTTGACAAATATTTTTTACCTTGACTGACTTTGATCTTCATGCAGATAACTATCTTTCAGATGCCAAAATTTTTTTGGAACCCCTAAAATACATACATACATACATACAGCTGTTCAAGTTGTTTCCATTTAGTGGTGTTTAAACAAAGTGCATTTATAAAATAAATTTCATACAATTCAAAGTACCATTTTACTGCTGATGTAAATGGAAACTCATTACCCAGGAAAAGGTTCCACTTTAATTAGTTTTCAGATCATATATCTATAGCGCAACACTTCTGTACAGGTGTACATTGTAGAAGATCATATTCATAAAATGGCATTTATGAAACAGCTCTTAAAATGCATAAAGCAAACTGCAACAAAGAATAGAAATTTTCTATTCCACCATAAGGGCTAGTAAGCTGACTATCCACAGCACAAGTCTTGTTGCTCCATTGTCTCTGGGCAACTATTGGAGTAAATGATAATAGTCATAAAATAAGAAATTACTGAATATATTAGAGTCAAATTTCTGGTTCTACAGACATTTACTTGTTCAGGAAAGTTACTCAAATATCTGCTCCCTCCTCTACTCATGAGTGAGTTACAGTCTGGTTTAGAACTGCATCCTCTACTTTTTCCTGGAATGTTCGAACCTTCAGATGCTGGTGCATCACTGCTGCTGATGTCCCTGTCTACATCCAGGCACTTTGATGTCCTGCCAAAGAAGGGGGAGGCAGCCTAGTTTCATGTAACTGGCCATATGAATGTTCAGTGCTCTTTGAGCCTGCTGAGGATTATCTTTTCTGCCCAGGTGTGGGTCGTGGACCCCTAACTGTCAGGGTCTGATAGGATCTTAAGGGAATTTAAACACAGCTGGAGAACGTGGGTGTCTGCATGCTGGTGCAAGGAATGTGAGTTTCCAAGAAATAATGATGGTGGGAGGAAAATACCAGGCATATTGACTGCTGACAGAAGCCACACTGGTGCCAAAACTAAGAAATAGTCAAGAGCAAGCATTCTTCTGAAGCTCTTACCCCTATAAGGCTGCCAGCTGAAAGGCATTGCATGATATCTAGGACACTGTAAAGAAGTGTCTCTGTGGCACACAGCTCTCAGCAAACTAGCCATCATCAATTTAGGCTATCTTTATGATAACTATTGACAATGCATATTTTTCCTCTGGTCCCCACCCTCTTTTAGAATTTGTACATTTTATCCTCCTCCCTCTCCACAATTCAGTAGCTTCATGTTGTGTTGATATATGTGACAGACAGAAACATAATTTAAAAAAAGAATGCTCTGTTTTGTTTCCCAGGGGGTAGGGGGAGGGCAAAATAAGCCCAAACAACAAAACAATGAATTCCCCTATAAAAGTAGGAAATTCTGGGCACAAAGTGATTCATCATGTTAACAAAATAACAGGGCAGATTTTCAGACTGTGACTGGATTCAGACATGAAAAAATATAATATGTGAACAAAGAATCCAAATTTCAAGATTTACATCTTCACAGATTCATTTCTTGCCTTATATCTTACCAGTTCTGACATCCTTTGCTCAAATTTTACTTTTTAAATCTGATATTACTGCTAAATGGAGAAGACATAATGCTCTTATCCATGAATCAAGCAAAATCACAAGGTTTCACAAATGCAGATGACTGCTAAAAAAAAGCAAACTGGGAGGGAGGAAAAAGAGAGAAGGAAGGAATAGTTATCCAAACTAGCATATGCAAACGAAACATATGGTTGAGCCTCCTTATTCCACAAGCAATATACTCATTGAGGATGACTCATAAACACATGAAATATAGTACTTAGTACAATCTAAAAAGCAAAAAACATCCTATAAAACTAGTTCAAATATGAGATGCTTATACTAGAAAAATAGAAAAAAAAATAAAATGCAATGATGTGTGAGTTCATACACAAGTTCACAAAGTGGAAAGAGTTTTATATTGATAAAATCAGCGTAACGATTTTGAAGAATACCAAAGATCTATGCAGGGTTCTTTAATCTTTCCAAAAATCAAAACATCATGAAATTATTTGGTGAAATATTAAGGTTTGCACAATCTTTCCATTCCACAGAAAAACTCAAGCTATCAGCTGAGTCTGAAATCTCTGGTCTGTAACTGCCTATATAAAGTCAACAAGATTTTGGGTATTTACTGCTGGATTTTTGCCAATAACTGTCATCTTAACATAATGCCAGAACATGGTCAGGCCCTAAAACCAAAAACTTGACATCAGGATATTTTTCTAGGCCTGACAGTGTAGACATATGCTTACACTTAAGTCATCAGGAAGGTCCCCAAACACAGAGCAGGAAGAAACGCTTCCCACATTACAAGAAAAATCACTGTTTGTCCAGAATGAGCAGGAGGTTACCCCTGATTTCTGAATGATGCCTATGACTTCGGCCAAGTCCTTCCCCCTGTGGAGCAGGTAAACAAGGTTCATCAGATGGACCCTTTTTAGCATGGATGAGCTCTGGAGAACATCTGGCTCTCAGTCTTGATCTGCTCATCTCCCCTCTGCTGGAATGGAGGGGGCTGGGATAGCATCAGCATCAGCATCAGCATCCCACCCCTTGGCAGGCACAGAGAACGTTCAGCTCCCTGTGCTGTTGTTGCTGATCAAGCAGTCATTCCCCATTTCCTCCAGGTGGAAATGTCCCCTGGGTTACATCTGGCTTATCAACTGTAATTGGACTATCTGCTGGTTTGCATAATCTAATTAGCCACTCTTCACCTTCCCTAGTAAGGAGAGCAAAGACCTTTGCTTAACCTTTCACTTTCACAATTTAACTCATTATTAAAATACACCTCCAGAATGACCCTACCTTTTCCTCATCTATTTTCTCTTTTCCCAAATGTTCACTATATCTCATAATTGTTGCTACCTATCCTTACTCCAAAACCCCAAAAAATGCAATCTCATTGGCCATTTGTCTTGCTTTCAGGAAATGCACAGAGATAAAAGGAAAGAGTAGCAGAATAATTCTGTAGGAGACATACTATCCTGCCAGGTATAAAACACTTAGGTGGGCAAAGTTCGTCACATAATGTCCTTAGAATTGAGGTGAAATACAATGAATTCAAATTCTTAGAAAGCTCTCTTGGAGTGTTATTATATTCAAAGTAAATACAATTACATCCATTCTGCAAACTGCTTATATTAAAAACCAATTCCAAGTATTTGAAATGTTTACCACATGACAGTGATGGTCCTTTTGATGTTCCCTTCAAATAACATAATTAGAGGACTGGGGACAGAGTGCAGCCTTTCAAAGAGAAAAGGCTTCAAAATTGTTATTTTGTTCTAACTGCGAAGAACTCTTAAACCAAATTTTCACCAAAACACTGTAATAAAGGGAATAAGACTGCAGCATAGCTGTGTTGAAACTTTATTCTTGTGACAAAGCTGTGTATGAAGAGGATAATGCTTGATAAAACATTGCAAATCCCTCATTCATGAAACAAACTGCAGTGTAGGTACCACAATGCAGTGGCTTAAGAGCGATTGAACCACATTACATGTTATGATGCATTCTTATAGAGGTTAATATAAATTTTTCTGTTCAATGCTTTACAAAACCATGCAGTGTAAAATATGAATAATACAGGTATTATTACATTAATATAGCAAAACACTCAAGAGCTCAACAGTAACAACTATTTTTGTGATTAGAAATGGGTTTCAAAACATATTTCATGATTCATAATTGAAATGTCTTAAGCTACTTACAAACAAGGAAAGTCTATAGGGCCAAATTCTACATTCATTTGCTGCAACTATAGGTCATTATTTTCTGCAAAATGGAGCGCTGGCCCCTCCAAAGTTTGATAACATTTTTTTATCTCATGTCAGCCTGATCCATGATGCATAGAGAAGAAATAATTAATTTTTAATTCTAAATTGGATGGCTGGCATCCTTAGGAGATCACAAATAAAAAATGTTTTTAATAAAAAGTGTTCTCATAGCCAATTCTATATATTAGGAGAATGCAGATTATAGTGAAAAACAAATTCAATCAGGTTCCCTTAGAGGTTATCTGCTGTTTATTTTACTCTATTTGATATTCCATAAGTTGCTGACCACTATCTTACTGCTTCCAAGTTATGGAAAGCTTACTTTAAATATCATCATTTATACATCCCTTTGTGTACAAAAACTTCACTCTCTTTCTCTTTTCTTTTCCCCTCGTCTGCTATTTATCTTATTATGAAGTGGAAAATAGAATCGGTTTATCTCAGCATATGTCATAAATAGAACTTCATTTTGCACCTAGGAGAAGATGAACAATGTTAGTATTCCTTAAGAGAGGTTGATAAGTCTCTTGCATCAATCTGTAGATTTATGGGACTTAATTCTTCTGTGTTGGTTGTTAAAAATACTTATGGCAGGTTGGCAGCTGTTGGATTTGGCCAATAACCAAACTGCTGTAATCCATAACTTCAGAATAAACTGATGTTTGCAGTTCCTCTCAAGGTCATGGAAGCTCTACAGGATTCATAGGAAACACCACCCTCCATATATGTGCCTTACTTTAAGCTTTACAATGTGTAAGGCTGCTCAGCTGCTTACAAAATGGACTAAGAAAGAGGAGACTCCATAGTGAGATGTACAGAAAAAAAAAAAAAGTACTATTCTTAACATATCTGTTTGCTATTAATAGTGCTTAAATTTGTTAAAAATGTTTGTCTCTGCTTCTTTCTTGGTCATATGATCATGTCCCAGGAAATAACGAGAAGATAGAAAAACAATTCCCAAATGCTTGAGTCCATTTCTTCTCTGCCACCTGTAGAACTCAGTTTTAAGTTCATCTTGAGACAAACCAGGAATGGTGGGAAGGAGAATGAGCCATACCATTATCCTTTCTGCTGGCCATCTGAAAAGGAGAAGGGCACACACGCTGCCCTGGACACTAAGGAGCTCATGGATGCCTGGTGCATAGAGAAACACAACATATCCAGGTTCTTTCAGTCAGGAAGCGTGCCCTAAAAAGTTTTTGTTGAAAGGCACAATCTCCCATCATTTAAAATTTCTGACATTTTCTCAAGAAATATTGTAACTGACAGGCATATCCAGAATTAAGCCAAAATGTAAGAAAGCCCTAAGCCTATTTCCTCTCACTCACAAACCTGCACATATAATGAACTTCTCTGTTGTTGCAAGACACTTATTTCTAACTATTGTACTCCCTGTCAACAGACTATGCCTTATATATTCTAAATAAATTAACTTTAAAATAAAAAAAGAGCTAATCTTTCAATCTCTTTCCCCCTTTTCCTTCCTCTTGAAGCAAGCAGTAAAAGAAATGGCTTAATTAGCAGCAATATATCTTATTGGATTGATGTGTATGTAAGTCAATATATACAGCCATAAAATGTGTTTTATAGGTATAAATACTTACATGTATATCGATTATGCAATACCAATATATACAACTTTGCATGTGTCTGGACAAAGTGATTTTTTTTAAGGTACTATAAATGTATATGAATCAGTTACAGAAAATTGAAGCAATTCTGCATTTAAAGCAGGTTTGCCTGGGACAAAGCAACATTAATGTACTTGTATCTCAACAACAAGGCTGGAACATGGCATGGTGCTGGCAGTGGAGCTGTGCAGGAGTGCTAGCCTGGGTTTGAGAAACAAGGCAGCAACTTTCTTGCAGAGATTTTTTCAAGGCTGAGCTGACTGAGTCACAGGAACTCCTACTCCAGAGGCAGCTCTCACGAGGCATCTGGATTTTTCTAATCCTGAACTAGGTTTGCATGGAATACCTATGGAAGAATTGGAGTATGCATACTTTTTTATAAAGGCTAAAAGCAAATTCAGCAGCCTAGCTCTCATAAAAGCTCTGGGTTTAGTGGTTAAATCGGCGCTGGTGATGCTTCAGTGGTGACCCAAGTGGGGGAAAGTTTAATGTTGCATGGAGCAAACTTGCAGGCAAGTTAGGACCTATGCCACACCTCTCTAGCTCAGTGTCTGATGTAGGGAAGTTTGAAAGAGACTAATTTGACTTTTTGTTTTCATTCTTAAGACAGGAGTTTTATGACCATGCTAGTTAAATGGAGTCTTAGGTGTCTGCGGAAATTATTGGCACAACCTGAATACAAATAGACATTTAAATAAAATTAAGGCTGTAAATGAGACCAAAGTATGGGTAAAACACGTGGAAAACTCTGCTTGGTGAATATATAAAGCTTCCTAACTTCAAACTACTTCTGCATTTCAAATAAGGTAGTAGGCTAGGTTGAATGGTAGCTTCTTACTTAGATAAAGTTATATCAGTTTTTCTATTTGCAGTATTGCACATAAATGTATCTTGTCTCATTTGTCTTGCCTCTGGTAAGGGTTCAGTCAATCTGTATTCTCAGTCCAAACATGAATAGAGTACTGGCATTTGTTACTGCCAAGTGAATTCAAATTTCTCTGGCTCTTTTAAACTGATGTTAACTGAAGTGTTACCATCATTTAAAAAAAAAAAAAAATCACCTGCCCTTCTGTGACCTGTTTGGTTTACATTTCTGAGAGAATGTATGCAATTATGGCAGGGTCTTAACAGCCTTGTTCCATCATATTCATTTAGTAAATCAGATTTGTATCTGATCCTGAATGAAGCACAGTGGTTCTGATTGCACATTGTGTGGTGTTCCTAACGCATGACTGAATGCTTGCTTTGTTCATCTTTTCCCTGCTAGCAGCCTGTTCTCTTGTTAACTCTTTCTCAATAAGGTATGTGTCAAGTCCTGTCCTGGAGGAAAAGATGAAGTCAACCAGATAGTTATTGCAGTTACAGTTCAGTCACATTTAGGCGCTCAGCACCTTGTTGACTCAGTTGCAGAACTCCAGACTTTCCCACACTGTTTACTTGACACTTGCAAGTCCAGCCTGTACCAACTTCTATTGTATTAAGCAAACACTCCTCCTGCACTAAAATTCCACTCATTGTTAGTGCTAAAGCAACAGGATTTTGTCCAGTTCGCAGACAGCAGAACCTATTGTTATAAGAAAACTCTCCCAAGATGGAATCTGAAAAGAATCACATGACCCAGAAAAGGATAAGCCTTCAGGAAGTCTTTTGGGCTTTACCATTTTGTGAAGGCATCCCCAGAGAGAGCAGAAAATAATAAAGTAAAACATATTTCTGGACTGAAGCCTGTTCCAAAATAGATTACAGGCACTTTCAGTTGTGTGAAAAAAGATCATGTAATGGTTAGTAAATGAGACTATGACTTAGGGAAGGGAGATTGCGGTGATTTAACACAAGTGAGGTCAATAAACTTGAATAAAAGAAAGTTTTTACTAAAGGGAGGAAACAAAATCATCTTTGCGAAAGTAACTGCAGTTTTTAAAATATAAGACAATTACATCACACACTGTAACACATGCAACCCCTACTGCTCAAATAGTCATTGACAATTACTCCTCAGAGGAAATTTCTATTTTTTTTAATTAATTTCCATTTTCTTCAGCACATAAAATGGATGTGTTGTCATTCAAATTTTTGTAGTCATGCTTATGAATTTAAAGTCTGCTTAGAGTATTTAGACATAGGCAGACTGCTAATAAGACAATATTGAAATTTCCTTTTACTGTAAGGAGACATAACTGTTTTTTTCTCACTGATTGAGATCAATACTGTAAGTTAAACAGTTTTACTGAGTAATGTATTTTAAATATAAATTAATTATAAATATAGATAAACAAGGTTCTATCAGCAATTATGGAGAAAGAAAGAAACAGATCCCTTTCTATGTTTAAAAAAAATACACACTTTTCCTTGGATAGATAGAAAAATTCCCTTATATCTTTATAATACAGGACATCTCTTGTATCACCAAAATAATTAACTTTCCATCAACATCAGCCCTTTCTGGAAATAACTATTGGCACCAAAGAGTGAGACTGCCTTAAGAAGCATGAAAGTAAAATCTGTGGCACCAGTCATTTCCCTGGAGTTAAGGATGGAGCATACTGCCCTAAAAAAGAAGGCTGGAGACAGGTCCTCACCTTCCACTCATAGCTGCCCCAGCAGTCAGCATTACCCACCATACAGCTGTGGGCTGGGAAGGGGCCAGCAGCACCAGGTGTATGTAATAAAAATCTTACTGTCTAAAGCTCTAGTGTGGCTTTTCCTTCTCACTCAGCATTCATAGGTGGCTCTTTACCTGGGTTTGTGCCAGGGTCCCTCACTGGCCAGCCATCCCTGAGCAAGTGGCCTGGTGGCAGGGCCACTCTTCTCCTGAGCCCTGGAAGAAGACACCATGCAGGGCCCCCCAGCACCAACAAATTGGATGCTATTGTCTGAGTGAAGCTCTAAAAAAACTTCAAAGAAACCAAGCCAAGCTACATGGGAGCATGGGGCACTGAGGGGTGCAGCCCTTTCCATCCTCGTGGTGTTTCCTAAGGCAGGTACCATACCACAAACCACTCTTTGAGGAGCTCCTCAAGCCAAGCTACAGACAAGCAGAAGTATTTTTATGGCTCTTCATCACGGTTCTATTAAGTTAATGCCAGCAGAGATAAAATAATCTGAGGGTGGAGACAAAGATCAGATTGCATTCTCTTTGCTCCCTCACTTTCCTAGTTTTAATGCTGACTTCTACCACTGTGCATATGCAGTAAGATCACATGTGGGAAAATTTTCCTTTCTTTTTTTGTTTTTTTGGGAGGTTTTGTCCCCTGAGAATCACCTTAGAGACACTATTAGCACAGGCCACACAGGAAGTTGTCAAAGTTTTCATGCCCTTATGTATGCTGCCACTTTCCCTGTGGCTGGTGGCCCAGCACATCCCCAGCTTCTGGTCATCCCTTCAGGCAGATGGGGAGTGTGGTGTGCAGCCCTCAGGCCCCATCTGGCCCAGAAGTACAGCTTCTCTTTTTTTCCACTGGCCAAGGAGCAGGACACACTTTGTACATACCACTTTGAACTGCTTTGGTTGGTATTTAAACTTCTAGATATAATCTATACCTTTGTTATTATTCTTTGAAATCCTACCCAAAGCCTAAAGGCTCTCTTAAGGCAACTGTGCTCATTTTTAAGCCTATAAATAATTTTATATTACTCATAAAAAAGTAGGAATCCAATTTTCTTATGCCACTATTTTGAAGGTATTCGAAATGATTCCTATTATAAATCTTGTTGAAGGATACATGCCTGGGGTGTGGTGAGGATATACAGGAGCCAGCAGGGTGAAAGAAAATGTAGCTAAAATAAGCAGATGGGTGGACAGATGGGCATGAGAAGAAGAAATAATATTAATCTGTAAAATGGAGAATAAAAGTCCCAGGAAGAATAAGTGAAAATGAAAAAGTGATGGTCAAAATATAAAGAATGAGATAGCTTACTCAGTATCCTAGCAGGAATTCAAGGTTCCTGCTGCAGAATTTTCCCTTCTTTTTAACTGTAGCTCAAATTTGTTAATGTAAAAAGAACCTGTTTCCAGCCACAATACTCTGTTGTGAATGGGTATATTTGTGCTAACTAAAGATAAGACAAATCTTTCTGAAATTAGTGTATTGCTTTGACTTCTCTAGGCTTAGGTTGGGCTCTGGAAGGGATTGAGACATTGAACTTCAGTGGGGGAAGTGTTCATGTATTCAACAGATGCAAAATCACATTATGTATCATAGTCCCCTAATGTAAAAAATAGGTCCCCCTCCATATGAAGGGCTATATCCAACCAGGATTTGCAGCTCTCTGTAGGTATAGACTTGCCTCTTTCTGTGGAAGCTCACATACAAGATTTGATGTCCTTGAAGTATCAGTTAAGTTTAGCTAAAGAATTTGAGAGTAGCTGTGATTCTTTTATGAGAATACATTATATATACTAAGGATATATAATCTAAGTAAGCTTTTATGGACAAAGAAGTCCATTATTCATCCTTTTCAATACGGTACCAGTTAAAGAAAGAAATCTCCACAGAAGCATTGGGTTTTATGAAAAAAATGGGGGCTATATTTTGATTTATATAGAGTTAACTTTAAACGAAAAATACATTCATAACTCTTCTTTATTTTATTTTCAATTTTGCTGGCCAAAAGAATTCAAGGACTTTTCAAAATTACTGTATAAAATATATTTCAAAATATAACAGACTCATTTATGACAAATGGAAATAAATTTGGGAAACTCTTGGGATCTCTGAAACAATGTTATAACTGTGTCTGTTTCTACCTGATTCTATTGTCCAGGTTTTATGGTATGGTTAAACAAGACAATAATCTCAATTCCCCAACACTAATGAATGGTATGGTTAAATAAAGCCATCCTAAACCCTTACTCCACCCAAAACCATCTAAGAAACTTGGACATTGCACAGTATTATTAGACTCATGCCTGTACAATCTTCTGTTTAAATCACAGGGGAAATGAGTGTTAGAGTCATAGTAGTATTTAGCAAGCTTGCATATGTTATTAGTGTTCTGCTGAGCCACAGCTTAATAAGTATCCAATTTAGGATTACTGGCCCTTTACCCTCAAATTAACTCTTCTCATATTGAATTTAAAGAGAAGAAGGTCTTTTGCTTGACAGTACTATCCATATTGTTGCATTTTCTCTACCTAATATTTTGGTTAATAAAACTGACCTAAATCTATTCTATTTTTCTCCCTTCAGACAGGACAAAGTATATGACTCAAGTTAAATAGGAGTATTGTAGATACAGTAAGTGCACTAAATATAATTTGGGAATATGGTGAATAAAATACTGTACTTAGTGATGTGATTTTTTTTTTTAATTGCTTAGAGCAGAAAGAGGGCTTTTGCCTGAAACTTTGCCTAATTTTTCCAATTGCATATTTTATTTAATAGAAAATATAACCTCTCTCCATAAGCCTTTCCCCGACAGTTTTCATTGCTACAAAAAACTGCTCCTTTTTAATGCAAATATATTTTTAAAATCCAGCTCTAATTGGAACATATGTGTCAATTAAAAAGGTATCATACCAAGAACTTTGTAACTTCTTTCAAGTGACAAAATCTCTACTCCTCTACCTGCCATGAGAAATTCCTGATGACATACAGTGTAGTAGTGAGCCCAGCTAAAACCTCCCCAAGTCCTGTCTCTCAGAGCAAATAAAGGATATTCATCCAAATGCATTCCTGAAATTCTCAGACACAACAAAAATGTATTTAATTCTGCAGCAAAAAGTTCCAGATTCTACTAAATATGATCAGAAATAAAATGGCCTTATGAAGAAGATGCCTAGGATGTGCTAGAATCAGAGGTGCAAAGAAAGACTCCTACAATGTGAATTTACAATGCAGTTATGGGCTTGTACTCATGTATATAACATTAAGTTCATATGGCTGTGGTTCCTTTTGTATATATCCTTTGTGGCAACAAAAATTATCCTGAGCAGGAAAAAAATATCTTGAGAAGGGATTGAGCACAGATCCAGCCATCAGCAGTGAAGTGTGCTGTGTGAGAACTGACTAGTTCATCTTCACAATCCTTATGCAAGCAACTTGTAGAATTGCTGTTACATAAGGAGAAATGTATCAGTTCTTTTGAAATGCACCAATTCTGTACTGAGCATACACTGTGCAGCCCACAGGGCACTGTACTCTAAATAAATGTCCTGCTGAACAAAATTAATTAGTGATAGGATTTGTAAAACTACAAAATCAGCAAGGTTGAATTATCTGTAACACCTCTCATATCTGGATGTTCTACTGAAATGATAATATAATTGAATGATCTTGTGGTTTTTTTGCAAAAAACCGTGACCCTAAAAAAAAGAGGTTTGCATGCTTAGCATTAGTCACATATATGTCAAAGGGTTTATTCATGGTGTGCATAGATATGCAAATACTCAGTCCTTTTCAGGCCTATGGACTAAACTGGAAGCACTCAGAGTTATCTCTGCTCATTTTTGCATTTTACTTACATTTTTAAAACATTTTTTGTTTCTTTTCCTTTTTTTTAATTAATAATTCTGCATCAAATAATTTCCATCTGTCTCAGCAGATATATAAATCTCAAGGGAAATTTGCAGAGAAGTGGAAGGAGATCAGGCAGAGATAGACTGGCATGTGTTTGTTCTCCCATTTTACATTCCCCACACTTTCTTCTTTTGCTTTTTCTTAATGACTTCCTTTCCATTTCCATTCTTTCAGTCCTGCTTGTGGAACTTGATTTCCTCACTTTCCTAATCAACCTTGCCCTTCTATGCAATCATCAACATTACTGTCTCTGTAGCATATGCCAGATACAGACAGTGATAAGTTATTCTCAAGGAAACAGTCATAAAATAAAGAACAATGTATTGCTCATCTTCTATCTAGGCTAAATTGCTTCAAAAGCAAAAGGAATGGACCAGTAGAAAAAGACATAATAATAAGATTGTAATCTCAACACTTGTTGAGGTGTGTTATAAAAATAAGTCTGGGGAAGATAAGTAGACTGCATGTGAGATGTGTATTAGTGCTCCCTTTGAGCAGGCACGTGGATAGGTTTTGCTCTGTGGACTAAGGGAAAATAAGAAAGGTTAAACTCAGAATTGGTATCCCAGGAAAAAGATTCAATAATACAAAATGCATCTTGAGAAATATTGCCCTTTACAAATGTTTTCTTCCTTCCACTTTCAAAAATCTCTACTAGTATGGAAATCTTGAGGCTGATAAAAATTACCTGTACTACACTGTCTCGTTTGACTTCCTCACAGCTACATTCCCCTTACATCTGAACCATTCCCAGGGAACTACAAGACCCAACAGGTCTGTAGTCAAAAAAATTCCTCACTGGAATGGTGATGGGACAACATAATAAAAAGGTATACATATATGAATTATAATCATGGGTTTTAAAGTTTAACTGTAGCAGTATAAAGCCGTATTTTTGCAGTAAGGGTAGTGGTATAAAACTTGAGCATGCCTTGCTGCTATTAAAACAATTTTCTTTTCAAAAATGGCTGTAAAATCAAAGATCAGTTTGCTTATGTTGTCAGAGAGCAACTTTTATCACTTCATTTTACAATTTACTGTTGTACAACTTTACAAATGCATAGAATTTATGGGCATATGATTTACATGAAGATTGATATGTCCCCATTTCTTCCCTGGAACCACCTCGATACAGATACATATATACAGGTACATCAGTGAACACCTCTGAAAATCCCCTATGTACATGACTCATTTCACTGGAATATGGAACAATGGCGTGATGTTCATGTGACTTTACACTTCTGTACTCATTTGCAGACAATTAACATGTTGCTGTATAATTTTCATAATCAAAAGTAATCTCTATGTGAATAATTTCTGCTACCCAAAATAGTGAGTCTTTTCCTCATCTATTATGAGACTTTTTTCACTGATGATGAGCTTTAAGTATTTCAAAGTAGCAATCCAGAGATTGGCACAGGCAGCAAGTCTTTTTGTAAAGCTAAAATAATTCAAATTTGCTGTTGCCTCAGTGATTCTTGCATTTCTTTTTGTTACCAATTGGATGAGAGACGCCAAATTTTGTCCCTTTAATGTCCATCACTGGATTGAGTAAGATGCCTGTCACGTTTATTTAGGATCTGCTATTTTTGTTTGTTCTAGATCTACAAGGAATTAACTATTAAAAGGATCATAAGTGCATGCTACAGACAAATGTCCACTGCCTGGATATAATGCATCCAGGAAGACAGATATACACAAAGAAAAAATCCCTGCTAATATCTGTCAAACTATTAAATTATGAGATCTAGCAGAAATCTGGTCTTCAAGCTTTCATTGGTCTCATGAGACAGATTTGTTTCTTGGCTGGAAATATTTACACTTCTTCCTGAAAGACATTATTTTTAATCTGATTATGAGTGTAGTTAATGATGGTATAAAGACAACAGCAACTTTCAATCAGGGGTCACTTTTCTGAGTAAAGGAGAAGGGAGAAGGAAGAAAGTGAAAGGCAAGAGGAATGTTAGTTAAGATCAAGTGTATTGTTTCTGTTACTTTTCACATGCAATTAATTAGGAAATTTACAAATTACTAAGAAAGCTACGCAGATAGGAATACAGTTGAGGGAAAAAGCAATCAGCTTGGGGACAAACTTCCTAGACAAATCCTGAACTGCTTAGAGGAGGCATCAGGAGGAAACTATAGATTCAACTGTCATTTAAGGAAACATCTATGTCTTATAAAAGAACCTTCACTCAGAAGTACATTGATATGAGCAATATGGTCCACATTTTAATGAGATTAACAAGAAAACTGATAGGTACTTCTGCATAACTTTTGACTTTAGCAGCTATTACAGTTGATTTTCACCCTTTTCCAAAGGATTTTCAATGGCATCTACAAATTATGTGTTTAAAATGGGATTTAATTCAATATATTGTTAATGTTGTTCCTCCCTGAGGAGACATTGCAGTGGGAACAGAGTAGTATCATGTCTCAGAGAAACTGAGGAAACTTCCAGAAGCACTGATTCACTTGGGGCTGAACATACATTTCTTGCACCTTTTCATATCTTATCTCCAAGTCACATGTATGTCACTTCAATTTTTGCAGTAACTGACTTAGTGAAAGGAAACTTATTTTCTAGAAATAGTTTTTATAGCCCTGTGGGACATTTTTGAACGTTATTCCAGATGTATATTTCAAAACACTGAAATTCAAGTTGATATCAATACTTCAGTAAGAAGTATAGGAATAATTATATGTTTCAGATATGTGTTTTTGAAAACTTATTTACCAAACATACCATGACAATGGGAACACTGATCCAGTAAAATGGGTGCATTCTGCCTTCTAATTCACCAAAATGCTTAATCATAGCAATGCAATTTGACTTACAAACAAAGATTACCATGGCTGCTGGTCCAGCAAAACAAGTCTCTGCAGACACTTCAGATCCTGAAAAGCCTTGTTGTGAACAAATAATGTAATTTGTACTTGCTGCAGTTTAAGCACAAATCAAAGTAGACAGGTGCTGGACACATTGGAAAATTAATGTATTAATTGACTAGTAAATTTATCAGTGTTAATTTTTTAGTTGCATTTGATCATTATACAAACACAGCAATCAATAAGAGGAGCAAGAGACTGTGGAACACAGTCCTATTACAAAGTCAATTAAGTCAATTTATATATTTCCTTAGATGACCAAACCATTGAATGAATCATAGGTTGTATGAATCACAACATGTATCATCCACATTTTTGAGTAAGAAAATAAAAGCAGCAAAACTGGATTATATCAATGGATTAGTCAACATACCAACTGTCTCTACCAATTACCACCAGTAGATAATATCTGTTTAGAGTAATGCAATCCTTACCCTGAAATTCAACCCAAATTCTAGTAATCCAAGGGTACAGAATTTCTGAGGCACAGTTTACGTAGAATTGGGCCTAGCAGCATTTGATGTTTGGGTGGTTTGGTTTTTTTTTCATAAATGCTTTTTTATGCCTTTTTAACATATTAACTTTTGACATCTGAATTGATATTGACATCAACACAGTTCAGGAAACTCTTATTATCAAGCTCATTAGCACAACAATTAGAAAAAAGTGAAGTACAGCAGTACTGTAATTTCAGTATGGAGGTACAAGCTGCAGTACAGACACATTCCTTTGAGGCAGCTCCATAAATTTGCATGGTTATTTAATTTCTTTGCAGCTAACATGAAAGAGACGGGAGAGCTGGTTGCCAAAAAGTTCTTTCAAGGAAAGAGAGGATTTTCACACATTTTATTATGAGACTGTCACACCTGAAAGGATCACACGTGGCCTCCAAATCCAGCTACCCATCCTTTTTCTCAGCACCTCTCTAATGCTTTCTTCCACCATGATATTTGCAGTTGAAGCTACCATCATGTCACACCTTGATGTCTGCAGCACTCTCCTCTCCCTAAGGCAGATATTTCTCAGTTGAATCCATGCAAACTGAGACCAGTTTATCAGTCGAACAACACACCCATCTCCTTGGAAATGTTACATGTTTTTATTTTTTTCACTGTGCCAGACTGACACTGTTACAATGAACTATTAAAAGCCTGTACAATTTCACCTCTTCTTGCTGTTATAACTTTGTCTTATTCTTGTCTACTGCTCTGTCAGTGATAACTTCATCTCATCACTATCTTGTTTTCTGGATCTGTCAAGTGTGGCTTTCTTGCTACTCAGGAAACGTTTTTTCCAGAGCTCAGGCAGAAATATGCTTCACATCCAGACTTCTCCATCTTTAAACTCCTACTGACACCACCAGGATCTCCTGAAGTCCCTGGACAGAACTGCTGGAGAAAGTGCACTATAGTGGAGTAATCAAGACAGAAGTCCCAGGTCTGGTAGAAAATATGGTTTGTTTTTTTTGCCCTGTTACCATGCCTTTTGTATCTAAGGTGTGTTCACACATCTACCTTATCTCCTCACTGAGTGCCAGAGGTTTTGTAAATAGTGGAAAAGAGCAATGACAATATATAGAACTTGAAATGAAAAGGAGACATTGCAACCTTGCTTTTTGGGCTTCAGAACATACTTCCTGTGCTAGATCTCTGGATTCTGTTTCTCAAGCCTATTAATATACTCAATCTAAAACTTACCAACGATTAAAAGAATTTTGACAACATATTTTTTGTTGAAAACAGAGGTTTGAAACAATGGAAATTACAGCTCCCCCATGCTTCCAAACATTTTCTTCCCATTTCTAAAATCAATCAACCAACCAACCAACCAACCAACCACCCTTGAAAGCAAAAATAAGTTTCAAATTTTTCCTTTTTTTGAATGAAAATATGGGAAAATAATGTAAAAGCAAAACAATGCTATATGAAGCCATTTTGAAATTGTCAGTAGAAACAAACCTCTCTTACAAGTGATTCTCCAAATTTATGGAGATGGGGATTGTCGGAAAAACTGTAAATACTGCCTCTCTGTGCCCAGTGTATAACAGTGCCATCCAAAGGCTGCAGGAAACATTTGAAGGAATAGAGCTAATGCCAGTCAGTTTAGAAACTTCTAATAAATGCCTTTTAAAAACTGTGTCTCATCTCTCAGTACTAAGTCTGCTTTCCTTGGAGGTGAAAGGCCAGGGGATAATCTGCTGTACTGTGCCCTGGTTTGAGTTTCTGAAAACATTTTAAAGTCTTGACAGGATTATCTCTGTTTAGCCCTAACCCTATTCCATGGAGAACACTGCTTTGTAGACACCTCAACAAAACTCATGTGATGAGGCCAGAGGAGCTTCCCTGAAATTTAGCTTGTTTTTGAAAGAGTGCTGGCTTTGCTAATATATTTTACCATCATATAATGGTAGAAATATTGGAGTAAATTCTTAATTACAAAGATCATTGCTAACTGAAGAGAGCTCAAGATTGTGACCCTGTTACATTATTTCTGTGTCTGCTTTTTCCTAGTAAGCAGGTAGTTAGGTAGGGACACAGATAATGCAATTCCTTCCTTTAACGCCCACTTTTAAAACTGCTTTCATCAGGGCTTCTGTCTAATTCATCCTGTCAATTCTGTCAGAAAGACAGCAGTTTTTAAAAGCAACTTTTAAAAAGTTTTTAAAACTAATGAGAGATATTTTACATTTCACAACAGTCACACTTTCACTGAAAACCACAATCTAGTAGTAGGTCTATGATAAGAATGGTGTGCCTTGTACATGGATGTGTTTTCAGTCTGCATGCAACAGTGACAAAAACAAGGGACAATGGATTTAGGACTGGCATCTTTGTCCTTGCAAAAAGGTTGCTTCTCCTGCTAACTATCTTTTCTTGTTTCAGGTTAGCAAATTCTATTGACAAGGTTTTTTATTTGGATGTGTTGTTTGCATTAAAAGGGGAAACAACTGTCAAAGAAGTCTTAACAAATATGCAAAACTGGAAGAAAAAAGAAGAAAAAAGAAAGCTTATCATGGATTAAACTTTGTACCACTTTGTCCGATGTAAAAAGGAGATAGTAGGAGACATGGGGATATATGCAATGAAGAGAAACAATAGAGTTTCTTAGGGGTTAATCCAGGTCTGCAGCTGAATACAAAGAATTAATCTGACCAGAAGAGGCTTTAGGCTAAATTCTAGAGGAAAACTTGTCACTTTATGATCCAGTAGTACTTACCGAAAGGCTCTGTTTGCAAAGAAGATTTTGGATCTGGGATCTATTGGGGCAGAAGTTACCTCCGTGTTTTCTTCCTTGTTCAACACACCAGGGAACTTGTAGTCTGATAAATGATTTTTCAAAGACCTTCATTGTTAGCTTCTTTCTTCTTTCTGAAAAAGAACAAGTGTTACAAAAAACATACTTAAGAAAGCACACAACTTTGACCTAAGGGCAAAAGTCTGTGATGATAAAGACTTTGCAGTTTGTCAAATCTTCCACTAAACCATCTTAATGGTCTTATTTATTTCTACAGCTGAAAACAGAGTAAAATGATACATTTTCATGATTTGTTAGCTATATGCATTTAGCAGATTCAGGTCTTTTTGATTCTCCAAAATGAAAACGTGGTATTAAATATACTAAATTACAGTAGATGTTGGCTACTGAGGAAACACATTCCAAAACAAATTTTAAAGGCTAAAAAAAGTTATAATATTTCCCCACAGTCTTGTCACTAGACACTTTTGTACTTTAAACTCAGTTGTATGTGAAAAACCATCATAATTAATATGTTCTCACTGATTAGGAACAAACGAAGAAACACAGTGACATAGTATTTCTTATGTTAAAAATCAAAATTCTAATAAGTAGTAACCTTTTAATCTAACTTTACACAGATGGAAATACAAAACTACAGCTGTATCACTTCAAGTGAGAGAAAAATTTGAAGACATATTAGTCTTAAAGTTAATAGACTTTATAACATATTTTTGTGCTTTTGCTGTCAATCAACAATTAGAATTCTATTTTCCAAAAACAAATTTAAGCCTGTACATAACTAAGACAAACAAAGAACTGAGATTTCATTGACTCGTAAAAAATGAGTTCTGAAGATTGAAATCTCTGACTTTGTAAGAAAGCTTGAAAAGTGTAGAAGACTTGAAAAGAGCAAATTGTTGATTATTCTTGAACTAAATATACATATTTGAGTAACACGTTCTTTCCAATTTGGGCAGTAGTTGTCACATATGCAAACACTTCTATCTTTTGGCAACTCTTTTGAATACACAAGTGATAAAGTATATTTGGCAATTACAAGGCAAGATCTTGTCTTCCTCCTTTTTGAAGGAACTGAAAATCTGAGAGAAACATTGTGTAATATTTAGGACAAGACCAGCATTCAGGTATGCATCAGAAACTAAAGAAACAAAAATCAAGCTTGGTCTTGCTTCTGTGTGAGTGGATGGGGTATTTTCTCTTGTTAGACATAAGAAACCATTTTTTTCTTAATAAAGAAACATAGTTTATACTTCTCTTTATTGAACTAAAAATGCCACACTTACTGACTGGAGCGTCCCCTGGAAATTCTTACCTGTTCCTCAGCTGTAAGACAAAGTGAACTAAAAATAAAACAAGAGGGGTAAGCATCCAAAAAATATTAAGGCATTCAGAGGCCACAACATAGGAGACTGCAGCTTTATTTAGATTCATTGCTACTACATAACTATAACATTTTACCACTTCTCATTACTTCTGGCTCCTCTGTTATTAGCCTAGATACAGCAATGTAATGAACTGAAAGACAATCAACAACAGCAAAAACCACACACAAAATACTGCTGTTTTGTTTATGCAAGAGACACAACAGAGTTTTTCTAGAACAACCACAGGGAAAACCCAGTTTGTTGTACAATCTGTTGTCTAATTTTTCTCTCTTTTATCTTCTACTTTTCCAAACCTCCTTCATGACATCATCATCTGTTCAGTACGCCTTGAAACCTCTGTTCCTAAGGAATCTGAACAGGAAAAAAGACCATGGTATAGCCAGAGATGTGGTGGGCTGTCTTCCAGGATAGACTCAGTGGTGTCTAGAGAAGACATGATGTGAGAGACTTAGGGAGATGACAGAAGAGACAGGAGAGATGCATGCACCAGCACCAGGTCTATTTGCATGCTGACACTTCCATTAAGGGAGCTTAGATGCTCATCATGCTTGCTTTCCAGTCAAACACACACTGTCAGTTTGAGGCAGTTGCACATCAAATCACTCGTACAGCCAAGGAAAGGAAAAGGAGGCTGGCTGTGTGAGCTGGCTGCAGACAAGAGAAACGTTTTGAAAGACCCAGAACAGTTACATGCATTGAATATGTTTTGATTTGATGGTAAAAGTCATATTTGGGGGCTCAGGAGATCTTCCAGATTAAGATTGCTATATTTTTCTCATGCTTGAAGCAGATACCCAGTCTGAAACTTCTCCTCTTCTTTGAAGACCATGCTGGTGCCTAGGGAAGGATATGTATCCTGGGACAGCAGTGGAGGGCTGGGCCAAGTGATGGTGGAGTTTGTGAACTTCCTGAAAGTCAGCTGGGGAAAGAAAAGCACATAGGATTAAGAACACACTTGCAGATGTTAAGGAACAGGCCACGGAACATCCTTTAATGATGACAGCAAGGTGATATTCAGAAAGATCACTCAGTTACTTGGTGACTCAGGAAGCTTAGCCCCTGAAGTTATGACTAGGGAAATAAACAGGGTGTGCAAAAACCAGTTTCTAAAGTGAGGATAAGTTCTTGTGGCAGCACAACCAATGACAGATAAATCACTTCCATTTAATAGGTGAAATCACAAAGCTTATTAGAATATCTTGGAGTTCAAGCTACCTGGAGCCACTCTGCTCTCCATGATGTCCACATAATGTAGAGGCAGAAATTGTATGCCAGCTTTCTTTTAACTAATGATCTGAGCATGAACTTGAGTTTGATCTAACATAAACTCATCTCTCATATCTCCATAAATCCTAATTATCTACAATATCAATGATGGACAAAAGAGCTGCAATTTCTGTTCAGCTCCCTTTTCACCAAACAGCAACTTATCCAAGGAGGTGTTCAGCAATGTATGACCTGTGACAAAGGATTCTGGCTGAGCATATCATGTTATTTAAAGAGATCAATAGCATCTGATATCTTGGCATTTCATGGATGACCCTTGGCTTGATTGCTCAATGCTTCATTTTTAGTGAAGCCTTTACAGATGTGCATAAAAGGAGAAGTAGATGGCAAACTGAAAGAAAATGTTAAAGTATTGCATTCACTTCACTAACATGTAAACAATATTCTGGAATTTGAGGCAGAACAGAATCATGTCCCTAGAAATCTGGAAGATACCAAAGTAGGCTCTGAAAATAATAACTTTAAGAAATATATTTTGCTTAGGGCTTCTGGGATGTCACTGTTAGGAACTACAAAAAAAAAAAAAAAGATAATGTTTTTCTACCTTCTGCCATACAGGGAGAGGTTTATCTGTCACAATTTAACAGGGTCCAGCATCTCTAAAAAGACTCCATTAGAAAGGATTTTTCTTGTTGAGATGCAATACTGTTGCACAAAAGACACAAAAGACTTCTCTTTTCCCTTCTAACCTTAGTGAATGGCATCCAAAGAATTCTGATCCAACCAGGAATCGATCAGCAAGAAAACCCCTATACAGAGAGAAAACACACAAACAAGTGTGCTGGTATAGACCAAAGTGTTGCATATCTCAAAACACATATAATTTCCATT
Source organism: Sturnus vulgaris (assembly GCF_052056855.1). NCBI lineage: Eukaryota > Metazoa > Chordata > Aves > Passeriformes > Sturnidae > Sturnus > Sturnus vulgaris. The sequence goes on along the minus strand of NC_142244.1, from coordinate 83,828,639 downwards.
TGGAGGTTTTTTTTGTTTTTTGGGAGGGGAGTTTCTTTTAGCAATGGATGAATGAACAAACCAAAAGCATTGATGGGCAGATTAGAGTTGAAATGGAAAAGGACAGTAATGTTAAGATGAGTTAAAAGCTCTTTTTGACCCTATCCTTAACACCATCTCCCCAAATGCTTCCCCTGTGAACTTTTTGTGTTGTATTCAGTTTTCTGAAACAGGGGATAGAGAGGCCAAGCCAAGGATCTATCCCGCTTCATTGAGTAAAGCTAGCCTACCAGGGAAGGTGATGGGTTAGAAGTTAATACAAATGACAGTTCTAAGACAAAGTTAGCCAGCGCCTTCCTGTGGAGCCCAGTGCCAAGAAGGGGACCCCTGCTGATCCCACTTCTTTACATTTCCTTTTGCTCTCCTTCCCCTTATCTATGGGTCCTGTCGTGCCAGGCCAGGGAATCCTTATTAAAATACAATGCACTGTCACTAATAGAAGTGAGCAAAGCCTCATTAGCACAAGGGTTAGAAGAGGACTAGCTCTAATTACACCTTACTTGCAAGGGACAATCAAATGAATAGATAAACTCTTCAAGAGAGAAGTCAATTTTTTTCTTACATTTGGCCAAGAGTGGTTTTCTTTTATATATTCCTTTAAAAGGAATTGAATGCATCTAAAGACAGTTCTTTTCCTATAGAGATTCTTTTAGCTTTTGGTGTCCACCAGAGGACATTTAAGTTGGCTGGGTGGGTGGCTAAGGGGCTGCATTCATTCCTGTGTTTGCCAGCAAAGGCACACTCTACAGCATGTACCACCTCCCATCGAAGATGCAGCTGGGGAGGGGTCGGCTGTTCATTCAGATCCATCACACAGGAACTCTTCTTTCCCCGAGCACACAGTTGGTGACCAAATTGTCCATTGCAATGTTTGGAGTGCAGTTGTCGCAATGCAGGAAGTTTACTGCTTCTCCTTTGGGCAGACATAAGGAAAAAAGAAAAAAAAGTAGAAAGGCAATGAGCATTGTGAGTCAGAGATGTGCCTTAAAAACAGGGACTGTAATTTTCGTCTCTTTGGTTTCACTTTCTAGCCTCCCTGAAAGGCTGTACTTAAGAGCACAGACATAAAGTGGTTAGGAATTAACAATTTTTTAAGGCAAGATAATTTTTCATAATTTTGTGGGAAGTTCCTCGGATTTTATAATCTCTACAAAATTTTCCTGTTTTGCTGTGTATTATAGTCCAGTTCTTCAGAGTTATTTTTTGGCAGTAAAATCCCCTACCAGTAGGTCCTGGGTGATCTGGCTTTGAGTTCCCAACCAACATCCAAACTCTCCTAAGTTTTGTCTCTAAGGATTTTTTGTTGTGCTTGCAATCTCTCTTATCCCTGCAGAAATATTTATCAGACATCTGCACTACACTTACCATAAGATATGCACTTGAAAAGTATTTTCTAGGCACATAGTTTGTTACCTTGTTATGACTCATGATAGTTATCAAACTTGTGTAAAGTTTTTATAACAGAAGAAATTTGCCAGGATGTGCAGGTTTTATGACCTGCCATCAGTAGGTGAATTTACCAGAGCAGATGTTACAAAATTACTACATCAGAGTTGTACTGCAAGTATTTTGGAAGTTTCTGGATATAACCAGAGGTCCATCTAATCTATCTCTTTTTCTCTGACAGTGCACTTTACTGGTTGTAAACACAAAAGGCAAGACTTTTTCTGAGTCTTATCCGTCACTCCACTGTTGGTTTATGCTGCGCTATCACATCCTCCGTGCACAGGGTCAGACCACCTTCTTTCATCTAATTTAGGAAGCCTACAGATGGGTTTCCCTAAGTGCAGCTAAGAAAAACCACTGCAGCAAAAAGGGTGAAAATACAATAGCCACAACTCCCTTTCACTGATTTATAAACTGCTGGCTACATGAAAGGAAGAGGACTGTTTTCCTTTTGCAGCCCTGCTTTGAAATATAAAGAGAGGAATCTCCTCTGCGTTCCCACCTTTCTTCTGCTCCACCACTGTGTCAGTACTAGCCACCAATTTTTCTGCTAAAACTCAACTTAGTTTTTAACCAGAATTAGGAGAGGTGGAGTTTTGGTTTTTTCTTATTCTAATGTGAAAAGTCATGAACTTTCTTCCCAAGAGGAACAAACTTCTGCAGAATATTCAAATATTTTGACTGCCCATGTAAGAAAAAATCTGAAATCTCATTAAAGGTGCTTTAAAGAAAAGAGCTGGTTTGGGTTTTTTAAGAAGATGCTATAAACAATAATTAATCATGCAATATTTTTTGGATAATAACAGGTCTTTTCTTCCTAAAAGTTGTCTTTCGGACTAATAACTTTAAAAGTGTTCAGTGGTTCTCAGGTTCGGTGGGCACTACACATATACCTGTTTGAGTGGATCTGAGGCAAATACTTATTGAGCAACAACTTACCAGTAAACAGAATTCTCTATATGAAGAAATGATTGCACTAGGACTTTAATCAGCTGGTTTAATACTACTTCTAGAGAAAATAGATGACAGGCATGAAAGCAGTTAGTAATCACTGCAAGAAATGTGTCATATATTCTCTAATGAAGTCCCCATCACATTCAGGATCTAGATCCATTTGCAGATAATGCAGAGCATCTCCTTGCAGAGTCATCTCCAATGATCCCTGCAATCTAGCTATTAATTATTTATTCAAAATATCCTTTCAACCCATATCAGAAATTATGGCTCCTTTTTTCAGTAGGCAAATTGTGATTTTTTTAATATAATATCATTATAAAGACATGATTTATAAGGTTTTTCCTCTTTTCTATTTTGTGTGTTCATAGTGAATTTTTTCTTTGTCCTAATGCTTAAAGAAAAAAGCCTAAAACCAAATCCATGGAAGTTAAACTTAATTCAACAAATAATCCAAAGTGTTTGAACACCAAACCACAGATAACTGCATCAGCTGAAACCTTTAGATGGCAAAATATTCATAATGAAAGAGCTCAAAGTGAAATTATTTTTCTTTAATTATAGTTATAATAAATTCTGGTGAATGGTATACAATTATAGCAAATTAAATATGTCTGAAAAATAAAGTCTGAACACAACCAGTCTTGAAAAAAAGGGGGAGATAGATGAAAGAAGGATTCATTCTTGTTCAAGTAATAAGAACCTTTTTTTAAGTGTTTATCAATATGAAAGCTAATTTGCACAGTGTATTTTCTAACAAAAGTCAGAATATAATTCAAACAAAGGCCTTGGTCTTTAAACAATAGCCTATTAAACAGAAAAAGTTAAATTTTCAGTGTTAAGATTTTTTTTTCTTTCAGGAGAGATTCTCAGCTGTTGTACATTAGTCTCATACTGTTGATATGACAGGATCTAAGACAATTTTCACAGCTTTGAAGAGATTGATACACCTAGTGAGAAAGTTGATATTTTTCTTCATAATGTTCACATAAAATGCATCTTTACTTCATGTATTATTTAAAAATCTTTGTTTTCCATGTAATTTTCCCTAGGTCTCTCTGATATTTTTGCTGTCATCAAGAATAAAGAAGAGAATGCTAATATTTCTAGATCAGTATCAGTCTACAATGGTCTTTAAAGGTATAAGGAAGAGCTTTAAGTGCTTTAAATTCCATTAGTTGTCAATTAGAATATAGAAGATTTCAATAATTGCAAGGTAAACGCAACACTGCAGAACCTGATCTGAAAAGCAGAAACTTTATCTTTCTTATTTATTTTTCTATCATTATTATTATTATTATTGTTAATATTGTCTTTTAGTGATCCCAAAACTACCTCCATTCATTCCAAACTGGGGAGGGTGTCTCACATTTGGATTTATAAGTCAAAAAATTGTTAAGAGGAGTGCAGAAAAACCTTCTCTTTTTTATTTTTTTTAAGAATCCTCAAAAATCTCAGTGAGGTTATAATGCTGCCATATCTTATTGCCTTTTTCTAGGCTGGTATCAAAATTGGTAACTGCAGCAATAAGTTGACCTTACCTTGCAAAAAGAGCCCTCTAAAAATGGCAGTGAAAATAAAAAGCAAAACTCTGTCACATAGTCTAAAACATCAAGTCTGAGTAGCAGGAATCATGACACAGGAAGAAAGCAAACATTTCAGAGCCTAAAAATATCTTTTGTCTTCCACTTTGCTGTGGTCCTATTATAGCTGAAGCAACAGACACTCTATTTTTTCCTCTATAACCTTTAGCTTAATAATTGTCTGTAAAGACTTCCTTTAAATGCAAATGTACTCTTTACAGCAAAAGTCATGACCCTATACTATATTACACACTGTAAATCCAGAAGAAAGCTATGAGAACCTATGAAAAGTGTATCCAATAAAAAGAACAGAAATAAAGGAAAAATCAGGCCTGATTAGTAAGTTGAATAATATTTCAATAGTTTATATTTTGCACTATAAATGAAGTGGTATACACAAAAGCCAAAAGGTGGTTTTATTTTTCAGTGAAGTCTTAGAAGATGTGTCAAATTATTGCAGTTTCCCTGTGAAATGAAATCTATTCCTTTCTGGTTTTGTCACTAGAAGTATGTGACAGAGATTGAAAATTTTACACCTCGCCTCACTTTTCCGGGGGATCTAGCACAATTGATATAATTACTATTTCCTTTACTTATCAACTAAAAGGATATGCTTTACTGTGCAAGTCCATGCTTGCAAATTGGTTTGCTTGTAGAGATAATTTACGCCATAAAAAAGTAAGCGTGAAAGAATCCACGGAGGAATCCACAGCTGGATGTAAGTAGTGGGTGCCTTTGAAGGGGACATAGGACCAGGATGCAGGAGCATCCTAGCCCTCCCCCGTTGTCAGCAGACCGTAGCTTTTGCTGACATGCAGCAAAAATGCAAATCCCTCTTCATGCCAGACACAGAGGTGGAACAGTGCAAAGGTTATAATTTCTTGTGCTACACATGTCGTTCTCCAGTTGCATTAAATCCTGCTCAGCTGTCATTAACTGTTTGTCCAGGGCAGACTCATGCTGAGAAATAAGGCAGAACAAGGGAAAGCAGTATAGTTAAAATTAGATATAAGAAAGATGAGTCAAACTACTGTACTTCAGTACTACTAGCGTGAAAAGCATTCTCCTTATTATAATGGTTTTCTGACAACCCCAAATAAATGGAGCCCCTAATTTGGATTTTTCAATTCTTCAGTGAAGATGAAGGGAATAGGCCATAAATATTCCATTCAGTTGCTTTCAAAATTGGATGAAAAATCGGGTTACAGGCATGCAGAGACATGGAAAGGACAATTTTTCAGGCTTAGTAAGTCAACCAGGCTCACTGAAAGCAGAGTGGACCCAATCTGATTAATTGCTGCAGCCTCTTAGATCCCATAAACCTCCTGTAAGCCTTTTCTCACCCCTTCCCCACAGATTTCACTTGGTATTTGGATGCTGGAAGGGCATGTACCAGAGAACTCCAGGAACTGCATATTTGCTTGCAAAGACGAATATGATGGCTGTCTTGTGGGTTCTCTGCCACATGTATGAGACGCCTCATAAAAATCCATGTTCTTCCCACCAAGTGCTACATTTGTTTTCAGTGGTAAGCACTGTTGTACAAGGACTTATGGAAGCTACAAGGAAAGGAAATATAAAAGAGAGAGAGTGAATATTTTTCATGGTTCTATGTTTGTTTCTGTTTTTTCGGTTTTTTCTTTTTTTTTTTTCTGTGATTCCAAGTAAATATTTGACTTCACTGGATGACAGAAAGGAAAGACTATATCAAAATATGATAGACTCAGAGTTCTACCTGGCCTCTAAATCAACTCAGTCATTATCTTTAACCTTATCAATATCCTGAATGTCAGCTGAGCAAGGCAGATAGAAAATTTCAGTAAACAGAGCTGGGAACAACAGGGAGGATGTGGTAATCTAAATCAGAAATCAATCATCCAAGAAGCTTTTTCAAATGGAAAAGGAAAAAAAAAAAGAGGCAATCAACTGCCAGCCATTCTCTCCCCAACAAGAAAAAAAAAAAAAAAAAGGTTTTTTTCCTCTGTGTCCCTTTCATGTGCACCACAGTGTTTCTGCAAACAAAAATAATAAGGGCTCTCAGGTCCTTCAAACAAAGTGAAACATAATCCCTTCATGGGGAGCGCATCAATAAATGAATGGAGTTCCTCGGTTTGTTTGGAAGAGCAGTATCAGCTATGCTTGGGGATCTTAATAATGCTCTTATTAAGAACCAGAGGAGTTGAGTTGATTTGTTTTTGCTGTAACACCTGAAGCAACAAAAGTCCAGTGAGAGTGCAAGAAACGGTTTTACTTAGGTCAGACTTTGAAAATCATTTTCCCTCCTTGGCAGCAGCTTGTCAGTCAAGCTCCACAGGAGAGGAAAGGGTCATCTTGCCAATGTAATTTCTGAGAGGAAAGAAGTAGAGCTGCAAGTTACAGAGAAATTAATACACCATTGAGAACAACCTGCAAGAAAAAAATAATCAGATCTATTAACTTCCAAAATTACCTTGAGAATTTCATTTTCTTATCATTGCCACAGCCTGTACTCTAATGGTTGAAAAATCCAGATGCCTGGTATTTGTATTTTTTTAAACTTTCTTGCTTATCTAGATGTACAGACTTTCAAGGCAGGAACATTGTATAACTAATTGTTTTGAGCTGTTCTCACACAACTGGAAATTGCTTGAGCTGACAGACATTATTACAATACAAAAAACCCCCACAGATCAGACATCTAGCTAGTTAAAGTAATATAGCTTCTTTAAAAAGAAATCATTCCTCTCTTATATCTACCCGCCAAATAGCAGGATCCTGGTTTTCTGAAAATCATGCTTCTACCAATAATTTCTGTTCTTAATTTCATCATGGGTTAATTATAATACAAGTTTGTATCTACTTGCAGAAGTAGTTATTTAAACTCAGAGCCCAGGAAAAGTCTTTCACTACATAATGCAGTAAGTTGCACATTAAACCAAATAAAATAGGGAAAGCTTGCTGCTTGGCATCACCTCCTGAAAAAATACAAAATTTTAGAAACTGGGTGTAATTTACAGGGGGAAAATATTTATCAATCTAACTCCCAGAATCTCAAAAGAATAATTTAACACCAAGCCATTAATAGCTCAGATAATCTTCCCTCATTCCTCATATATGCTTTCAGTGACTCTACTACAGCAAATTTTAGCACTACAGATTTAATGTTAATTTAATGCTGATTAAAGGTATGCCTCTTAGAAAGCAATGCTTACTAAGCGTCAAATATAATTGAAAGATTTCCAAAAAAACTTTCATTGGTCTAAAATCTTATGCCCAACTGGGATTTGGACAACACTGGTGGAGAACACAGACTGGTGTCACTGGTTAAGTCTCTTTAAATATGTGCAATATGTGGACCACTATCAAATTATTTGTCTTTTACTACCCTGCAAAACCAACTACTGCATTCTAATATCTGGAAACTGGGTTATTTGTAAAGATACCTTGATTCAGTCAGAAGTGCACATTACACCTCTGCATGGAAAAGTATACCCCACAAGATTCTTTCCCTCCAACAGTTTTGCAGCCTCTGAGTCTTCACAGCTTCCTCTCTGTTCCTTTTTACATCCTTGTTTCACCAGACTGGAGTGATCTGAATATTTCAATTCAAGAAGCAGCATTTCTGAAAGAGAAAAATTATCTGCAATTTAAGTAGTATGTATAAAAATTCGGTACATAACTGGGGAGATCTCATCTGTTCCTTAGTAAATTATTTTCTGAGAAGTTCATTCTCAAAACTACTATTTTCTAAAAGAAAAAAGATGGCTTTCTGTTTATAAAGAGATCCTCAGTCACAGGTAACTCAAGATAATGCTACGCCTATGGCTGGTTTGAACATCTGCAAGGTAATGTGTTTCCACAAATAACCATTTGTCATTGTTGTTTCAATGCTGATACATAGGTCATTATTAAGATTGAGTTGCTCTTGACTGTTCATCTTTACAGCATATGTCATTTTATTTTAGATTGCAGCTAAGGGTAAAGAAGGACAACAATAAAATTGGGATGATCAGTTCTTTGGAGAAGGTATTTTATGAGTTGCAGTTTATAAGATGCGTCACAGAATAAAAAAAAAACAGTATAGTTTGGGACATTGGTTTGGATTTTTGCTCCTGGAAATTCCTAGAAAACTGGGCTTTGATTAATAACACATCACTGAACATTATTTTAGCAGGTAAGCCTTGCATAATACCCCAAAAGAAAGCAGCTATCTTTTACATAAAAATTCTATAAACCCTTCCAAAACTTTTATATCAAAATATAAAGATATATCATAGCTAACAGTGAGCCTTTGACAAAGCTATAGTACAACACACACAGCCTTTTACACCTGAGAAATATCACTTAAATTAATCTAATTAAATTAAATTACCACCAAATTTATTCTGTATTTAATATCAGTAGTCCTGAATCTTTTGGTCCTTAGGTGCTTACTACCACTTGAAAAGTAACAGTCAAAAAGTTTGAATCTGAGAATATATGGGTCATGAAAATGGCAATTTTTTATCTATGAAGCCTTCCAAAAGAAATAACTTAAAATGAGTATGTTATGCATCTTCAGTGAATACTTGACTACCTAAAAGCCTGTAATAGCTATATTGCTAAAGGTAAAAAGTAGTACACTTGTTAATACCTGTCCTACTTTTATAACCCTATCATTCTGAGCTCTAACAATTGTATATACAAATTTAACAAATGAAAAAAAAATCTGTACCACCCTTTGTGTAACTCTTTAGGATCCTTTCACACTTTGGTAACTATACATTATTTCCCAAGCCATCTGTGTCAGCAATTCTATAGGCCTTCTATAATTGCCATGTTAATAATTTCCAGTCCATAGATTTAGTATTTGATCAAGGCATTCCTTCAGTTTGGCTACCATTTATGGATTAATCACATTGTTTTCTCATTTTGCAGTATGCACACCATGGACCATAATGTAGAACTAAAAGGCAAGAAAAAAATTACTTATTCAGGAGCAAAATTTGTTCTTTTGTCGAGGGTTGAGCTTGGCTGGAGACCAGGTACCTACCAAACCCCTCTATCACTCCCTTCTTCCCGGGCTCAGTTGCACTCCTGATTTTCTCTACCTCCTTCCCTCCTGCAGCACAGGGAGACAGAGAATGGGGACTTTGGTCAGCTCATCACATCTCATCTCTGCCACTCCTTTCTCCTTGGAGGGAGGACTCCTCACACTCGTCCCATGCTCCAAAGTCAGGTCATAGAAGTCATAGAAGGCAGTTCTCCACAAACTTCTCCAGCATGAGTTCTTCCCATGGACTGCAGTTCTTCATGAACTCCTGTGTGCGTCCAAACCACAGTGTGCAGCTCCTTAGGAACAGCTGCTCCAGTGTGGCCAACCTGAGGGTCCTGGCAACAAACCTGCTCCAGTTCAGGCTCCTCTCTTCCTGCCTGGAGTCTGCTGCATCACAGGCTCCTCATGGGGGTCACAGCTTCCTTTGGGCTTCCACCTGCTCTGGCACACTCCACGGGCGGAGTATATGCTCCACTGTGAACCTCCATGGGCTGCAGGGCCAGAGCTGCCTCTTCACGGTCTTCACCACGGGCTGCAGAGGAATCTCAGCTCCAACACCTGGATCAGCTCCTCTCCCTCCTTCTTTGCTGGCCCCAGTGTCTGAGTTGAGAGTTGTCTCTCTCACATATTCTCACGTCTTTTTCCAGCTGTCTTTGCTGTTGCAGTTTTTTCCCCTTGTTAAATCTATTTCTCCAAAGGATCTGTAGCTGATGGGCTTGTACTTGGCCAGACTAAGGTCCACCCTGGGGATAGCTGGCATTGGCTCCATTAGACACAAGGAAACTTCTGGCAGCTCATCACAGTAGCCACCCCTGCAGCCCCCCACTACCAAAACCTTGCCACACAAACCCAGTACATCTTTGCATCCTCCACACACGGCCATATGGACACACAAAAGCCTGAAGCAAAAATGATCAACTGCTATTGAAGATCTAACACTGACTGCTAGCAAAAAAAGTGCTCCCTGGCCAGACAGCAATAATAAAAACCGGCCACCATTCAGGGTCTGTCTAGCTATTGCTTTTAAAGGTAATTGCTGCATCTGCTTCATGAAGTAGTTTAAAACCAATGCAAAGATTTTGTTTCTGTCCTACTGAATGACAAGCAGCTCTGAGTAAGAAATGAAAGGGTGTTGAACACAGCTATAACTGGAGTGCACTACCAGGTCAGAAGTGAAGGCAGAAACAGCTGCTTTTTCAATAGACTCATCAGAGCTACTCCATGCTAGCTGCACTTGCCCACAAGACTCCAGCACAGACTATTGTGTTGTGGGTTTTTTTGCTGTGGGAACTTCACTCTTAAGAAACAAATGGACTGGCTTAACTATTAAGTGTCAATCAAACTGACTATAAGGGCGGGGGGTAGGGGGAACAATTTTTAAAATTTAATTAGCTGCCATCCTGCGATTGTTCTGTGCATTTGTATGGTCTGTATTGCCTCATTTAGATCAATGAAATTCTGGTAAGAAGAGATGTATTTTTCCACCTTATTTATATGTTGTAGTGGCACTAACAACAACCTCTGTTTTTGCATGAAGTTTTACAGTCTTCTGATAATCTCTCCTATACAGAAGGTGATTTTAATCTTCAATGCCCTATCTGTGTCCACTGATTTTACATCAAATTACTTGTTCAGATTCTGCATGAAACAAAACAATTTTTTTGTTTGTTTGTTCAGCAGTACATCTGTTCAGTAACACTTTTTAGATGTAAATAAAAATATAGACCTGTGGGTAATCCTTCGTTTTCCCTCTATTATTCAGAGAGCAACATTGGGCTTAATAAATACTTTTTCCTCTCTGTTTATCTCCTTACCCTAATGCCCTGGAAATAAGATTGCCTTACCCAGAGATAGAGGGAACATCCAGGATTGTCACCTAACCATGGAACCTATTTCACATTTCATTGGTTGTGTGAATGAGGTGTGAAAATTGCTTCCTGTTTCTCTAAAGCATCAGGACAGTGGTTTGCATGGGAAAGATTTCTTCTGTTTATGTGGAGTAAAACTCATCCACTGAATTAATTTCTAAGTCTTAAAACTGCCTTGCGTCTTGTTAAGTTTGACCAAATCTACTGTGCCTTGTGAATATCTGTTCCCTATCAGAGGTATTACAGTTACCTCTTGTTTACAGCAAGCTATTTGTAAGAAAGAAAGAAAAATTAAAACAAAAAAACAAAAACTCACAAAAACCGACCAAATAAGAAAACACACAGCCTAACTCTTTTCTCCTAGGTGTTGTTTTGGCTTTCCCAAATTGAGAGGAAGCTACTTTCAGTGTATGAAAGAACACTTGAACAAGCCAGTCTATTTTTAAGAGAAGTCAGTTTTGTCTAACATGAAACACACAGGAGAAAAAAAAAAAAAAAAAAAAAAAAAAAGGCAGCAGCTCAAATAACAGTGGTGGGAGCCTAATTTTGAAAGCTAAGTTAAGCACTTTCCATCCTTTTTTCTGCTAACATCCTTCCACTTCCCTGAGATACTAATCAGATTTGAAAGTACCTAGTAAACCTGAGAATATTTAAAATCAGTGAAATGTAAAATCACAGATTGTATTTGAGTCCCTGAAACTATGTCTATTACCATTAAAGCTATGGTACCTATGGTCTGTGTATTCACCTGAGAGTTTAGGCTTTTCAAATTAACTAAAAAAAAAAAAAATAATCTAGTGCTCCATGCTGTACAAGTGGTTGAGAGCAGGGAGATTTGGGAAAATATTTTTGTGGAGATCTAGGTTCCATTTAATGCCCTAAAAACCAAGGGAATTCAAACCAACTATGAATCCAGTCCTACTCTGAGAAGTGTGTGTGCAGTCCCAAATGACCAAAAGCATACCTGCAGTATGCCTGCAAATTGACAAATATTGTAGCAGCCTTGAAGTCTTCTATCCAACTTTAGTTCTGAGGACTTTACTTTTTTAGTTTCTTAAGTGGCTTTGTTTGTTGAAATTTTCTTTTTCCTGTTGAAAACTAGTTGATTTTATTTTTCAACAAAATCTGTTGCAGGCAGAAAAGTAACTGCCCTCCTGGTTATTCTGTAGCCTGAAATATTGCAAGATAGCTAAGCAATAACACTGGCACAACCCTTGCACAGAGGAATGTCAGAAATTCTTTGAACTTACCTGCAACCCTGTAATTTACAATAAAAAAGGGGGAGTAGGGGGTAGAACAGGTCTTAATAATCTATGTAAAATATATAGTTTCACCATATTTCCAAGATATGTCACATTGTCAGGAGAAACTTGAGATAAAAAGGGAAAATAAATTTTATTATTTATCCTGAATAAAAGACAGCATGAATAAAAACACCGTATTTGAATATTTTAGCTAAATGCTGACCAATTAAGTTTTTAACTGATGGGTTAATCAGCAGCTGGCTAGAAAGATAGCTCTATAAAACTAAATTATGGGATCAAATTATTTTTTAATATTCTACCTATCCTTAACTGTCAGTGAGGCATGAAATCTGTATTGTGATGAAGTTTTGTCCACATTTTACTCTTCCTTTGAAAACCCAGATGTAAAAACACCTCTTAAAACACCATAATAATACAGTAGGAATTCATATTTTTGCTAGCAGAAATTAAGGCAACCTATGCTTTATTCAGGGCAAAAAGTAGAGATTTCTCCTCACGCTGCCTAGGCCGGCTTTCCCTTGGCAAAAAAACAGGTGCTCATCACCTCAACAGGGCATCAGGAACAAGACCTAATATCTTCAGCTGATTTCCAAACAAAACACCCAGCATTATATGTGGCAAAGTTCAGTGACCCAAAAAAACCCCAAAACCAAAAACCAAAAACAAACAAACAAACAAACAAACAAACAAACAAATTTGGCTTGAAGTTTAAAGATCCAGCTCTTCAAATGCCACTTCTGGAGGAGGAGCTTCCAAAGAAGGGTTTTCCCCAGATGGTTACAGTGGTTTTCTGGCTCTGTGAGTACACCTAATAATAGAAGCTGAGAGCAGTGTTCTGCTGCTTGTTTGTCTGTCACTGTCAGAGAGAGGGGATGAGGTGCAAGCGCCAGGGAGTGGGAAGGTATTACTTGTTCCTTTGACCAAGGAGAGGAAATTCAACACTCCAGCTCTCCAGTGAACAGAGCTTATTTGATTCTATTGGAAACAAGTGAAATTTTAGTATTAGCAGAGCTACTGTTTTTCTTTCAGAACTGCTGAGAATATCTAGCAGTGAATAACTCTTAATCAGACTTGTTTATTCACATTAAAAGTCAGAGCAGGTCACATTGTTTGCTTGGTGCCATTTGGTCTGCACTTAGTCATTCCTGAACAGGAAGTCCTTAAGATTAAAGATTGTATTTTTATGGTCCCATGCCTGCCTACCCCTAGCTATTACCTGAAGAGCAATGTAACCAGGAACCAGTTTCTAGAAAGGATATTAACAACCATTAGTATGTGTGTATGTCATGATGAAAAATAGGAGGAAATCAAAGTAGAGCAATATGGTGAAAGCAAAATTGTAAGAAACAGCAAAGTGATTGTTCACAATATTGGGAATAAGGTGTATTCAGACAGAGGTATTTTCTATCCAGGGGTAAGCAGAGTGCTAGATCACTGAAATGTATTTAAATTTAAGCAGCAAATGTGATTTAAATACCCCAAAGCTATTTGCCACCAGACCTATATTTATGTTCATTTTATAAGGTATGAGAAGTTTAAAGTGCTTTTTCTTCAGAAAAAACCCTAGGTCTTTTTTCTCAGCATTGCAGAAATCATGTAATGACACAAGAATGAGAAAGAAAACTCTAAACAAAGTGAATGGTATGTCTAGGAATGTCAGGAAGACTGCTTGCTTTCATAAACCAATCATTCTGACAACTCTATTATTGCATGGATATTTATATTTAGATTTTATATTTCTCCTTTACTCACTGTAACTTGCTCAAAGAATTAGCTTGACAAGATCTTAAATAAAATGGAATTGGCATTTGAATTTAAGCCAGTTATATACTATCATAGTATAAAAAGTTTTGCCATGATACTTTAAGGATTAAATCCAAATTTTTTTCCAAAGGAATGATTTTGTGACAAATATGAGAAAAACTGGACTTCAATATTTATACTCTATATCTAATCTTTGTATCACTTGTCATTAAGACATTAATGGATGAAGGGGGCTCTAGAGCAACAGCACGGGATTCTAGACAAAACTGCAGGCAGGATGCTCAGCTCATCCAATACCCAGTGCATGCAGAGGGGCAGAAACCACTGCCAACGTGTGGCTGAAACTCCTGATCTCTGAGGACAATGATTACAAAGAAAGTCTGAGGCTACAAAACCAGCAGCCCTGTGCATTGCCAGGTCACATGTTGTTTTAGTTTACCTAGATCAGGAGTGGATTTATGCACACACTTCTGTTAAATTAGCTATCATATGTTGATACAGAGTTTTATTATACCAGATTTACAGTGACTGTGGGAAGACAGCCAATATTCAAACCAGAATAAAACTACACTGTAATTCAACTGTCATTTTCAACCAATATTTTCACAGAATAAAATAGTCCTTGCCTCCTATCACCACAGTCACTGCTTTGCACTCTCCTGCTGTTTTGTTTTTTGGTAACACAATGTTTATTCAGGCACCCAGTAAATTACAGGTTAAATCTCCTTTTTCTTTTCTTTTCTTTTCTTTTTCTTTTCTTTTCTTTTTCTTTTCTTTTCTTTTCTTTTCTTTTCTTTTCTTTTCTTTTCTTTTCTTTTCTTTCTTTCTTTCTTTCTTTCTTTCTTTCTTTCTTTCTTTCTTTCTTTCTTTCTTTCTTTCTTTCTTTCTTTCTTTCTTTCTTTCTTTCTTTCTTTCTTTCTCCCTATGGTTTTTGAACAGTACAAACTACAAGAAATAAAACGCTTTAATACTGTGCTATTTAATTTCACAAGCTTTTTTTCAAAATAATTTCTATCATAGTTAACATTTCAGCTGCAAAAATTTCCCTACAGGCAGAACTTAATGCCTTGAGAAGTACTGGAGTCTTATATTAACATATTAAGGCAGTAAGGAGTTAGAGTATGCACAGGGAAGTCCAAAGACAGGTCTAAAACCCCAACCTTGCCCAGAGAAGATAATATGCTAGGAGAAGTGAATCATCCTACATTCATTATGTACAAATACTCTCCAGCACTAGCAGTTCTACAAAAATCTTATAGGCAAGAAGGATCCTGTCTTCCTTTAAACATCTTGTAAATGTTCAGGTCAAAGTAATAGTTCATTCTTGAGAAGATGCAGAGGTTTTCATGCTACGGATGTTTACTTGCCCTTAAGCATCTCAGACTCCCTTTTCTATCAAACGTTTGTAAAGAAATGGTTTTATTAAACAAACAGGTGAGATGAGACTTTAACAAATTAAACAAGTCTAAAATAAAGGCTTATTTAACTGCAGAAGTTGTTTGTGAGGAATAAAGGGTTTTAATCAAACTTGCCATCAACACTTTCAAAAGGAAAATCCATTTTTCAGTTGTGGCTTGGTCAAATTCTTTGAAGTATTAATGTAACTCTGAGAAACTGACTATTAGTCTCAAGCAATTGCTGGACATTAGACACAACAAAAACAGGAAAAGTTCAAGAGTCTCTGTTGACTTTCCGCTTGATTGTAACAAACTACTCACTTTCTGGGTTTTCTTTTTTGAAGTGGAATTTTATACAGCAAGGACAAGCTTTGTTATTTTTCTTTTTTTTTTTTTTTCTTTTTTTTTTAATTTCCTTGATACACAAAATTCCCACCAACCTGTGCTTTCTCTTTTAGTTCAAACGTGAATGACTGCTGTTTGAATTTAATGCACTTATTTCTAACTCCATTTAATTCAAAGGCACAGCTTCAATATACCTGAAAGGAAGACCTGAGACATCAGTGCATGGGTCAGAAGAAAATCTGATTGGTAATTACAGGTTCTTGTGAAATATCATATCAATTAACCAGTGTCCACCTATCTAGGGACACAAAAGTACCACATGTTCCTGTTGCAAATTTATTTATTGTGCAGTACATTGCTGCATTGTGTAAGGTTTCAGATAGACTTAAATAAGGAGCACTGAGATAGACTTTTCCATTATTTCCAGGGGAAAAAAACAGCTGAATAAAAATATTGTCCCATAGATCCAAAAATGTTAGGGGATAATCCACTAACATTAGTATATTTGCTTTGCAAAACAAAGAAAAGGAAAGAGAGAGGTGCATTAGCACCAGGATATTCCACGCTGAGGCAGTCTGACTAGGAAACAACATCCCATAAAGTAGACACACACTTCACACAATATTCATATACTCAGAGGACTGTGTTTTTATGAGTGCTTTAATACTTTGGGATCATGTGTGTTGTTTTAGAGTTGCATTAGTCATACCCTGGGGAAATGTGAGCTTCCACGTCTGCCCATTTCAGTGCTGCCTTACCTTGACCCACAGAATTTACCACATAAAGAGAGGATTTAAATCTTGATTATTTTCACCTGTTGGCTTTCAATCTTTTTTTTTTACCTAAGAGGTCTGCCCTCTAAGAGTGATACAGTCCATAAAACTGGTGACCTTTGTCGGGCTTCTTGATTTAAGCAGAACAGAGGAGTAAAGGGACTTTTATGCACTGGTAGGAGAATAAAAATATAAAGCAAAATTGTTGCAAGTCTCTATTCAGGTGAAAGGATTAAGAAAAGCTCTTTCATTTCCATTATTATTATGAGGGTGAGCACAACTGCTTCCCATGCTTTCCTGCACCATCCAGTTCCCACTCCATCTTTGAGAGCTGGAAGGTAGGAGCACCCTGCTTGGACATGCCAGTCTGTTGCACATCCTGTGACTCCATACTGCCCCAGTTGTTCCCCTGTTTTCTGCCCAGAGACAGAGACAGCAGAAAAAAAAAGCAGAAAAAAAAAAGGCAGTAAAGAAAATCTATATTTTTGTTCCTAAACAAATAATCTTTAACTTTTCAAAACTGCTTTAAACTTCAGATAATTATTTGGAAGAGAAAATTATCATTACATCCCACAGAGATGTCCCAAAACCCCTTTGCTGTAACTGCATGATAAGAAAATCCATGTTGTTCACTTCTGGGAGTAGTTCAGTATACTTGCAACCTGATAGGATCTGGATTCCCAACCTTGTGACCTACAAAATGATGATACATCACTTCATTCAGACTTTCTATGGCAGGGAAAAGAATGTGTGACAAAAATTGAGAGAACATGGAAAAAGAAAATATATGATGAAATATATGTCAATTAATTAAAAGTCCTCCTGCTTTCACTTCTTTACATTAGAACTTTCCTCTTATTTTCCTGTAATTTCCGCCTCTCAAGATTTTTCGTTCCAAGTCTTATCAAAATAGTATAAAAAATTAGAAAATTCCTCAAGTTTTATCACTGTTTCCAAGTCAAAATACACTGTAGAAGGACTAAGGAACTTTTAAAGAGTCACCAACAGAAAATCTTCAGGTTCACCTGACACCTAGCAGGGTTTAGTAAAATCCTGTCAAAATTACATCAGGTAGCAATAAACAGAGAAGGAACTTTTGACAGTAGGAAAGAGATCAGAGTCATTGGAGCAGGTGAAGGTCAGTGGTCAGAGGAGAGGAGGGATGGTAATGTGATAGCACAGCTAAGGGTGGCATAAATGGTCCTGCTGCGGTAAGGCTGATAATGATGTAGTTAGTGTAAATGGGGAAAGGATATTTAACAATCAGCATAAATGAATAGGTTTTGGAGGGTAATCAAGAATGGAATTCAATTGGGAGGAGTATGGGAGGAACAGAGTAACCCCTGGAGGTTTTGGCGAAGATTTATATGAACTGAAACTTCAGTTGATTTGCATCTCAAGAGAGAACTATAGCATAATTACTCAAAATATACCTCTTCTTTAATATTCTAGAATGTAGTGACAAATGTTATTGCACAAACCTCTCCTTAAATGCCTATCCCAAGCTATCTTTAATGCAGTTCACAATATTAGATTATCGACATTAAGCAATCACAATCCTAGCTCAGGGCTGTGGTAAAATACAGTGACACTCTTCCATTTGAATTCTATTGGACCTTTGTAACTCATAACCTATAATGCAAAACAGTAATGCAAGAGATTTATTTGGTTGTTGCTGCTGTTGTTTTGTTTGTTTGCTTTAATTTTAACTGGAATAGAATGTCAGCTGTGAAATGCAGTTATTTAAAAAGTTTTCCTCTTTTTTTAATTTCTGAAGAGGTATCTTGACAAGATCTGTAACCCAGGTTTAATTAAACATTGGACTGAGGTTTTTTTCTATGCCCAACACTATCTTTTTCTTCTAATGATCTATTTTCCTTTTTTCATGACAGTTTCCAACTTCCTCTTGATGTCATTGCCACTGATGTTATTCTCTCAAGCAAACTTTTACTGTTTCATCTATCCCAGTTGCCCTTGCTATTGTTCTCCTCCCCTTTGTATTGCTGTCCTTATGTGTCTTATGACCTTATTACTGTGCAACTCTTAACCTTTTCTTTTGGCAACCATTTACAGGAAAGACATGAAGTTACTGAGATGACCAGCAATGAGCTAAATGTCTTAACTCTCATTACTGACAGCTGGTGCCTGAACTGTGGGATTTTTAAGGTACAAATGAGGAGCAGTCCATGCAGTAAATAAAGTCTAACGCTAAATGACAATATGTTGTCCTGTAGAGACCAGGACAGTGATTTACTGCAGGGATCACTGTTACTCAGAGATTTATTTAAGGTTTTGAATTATAGCCCGGAAGATAACATGCTTAATTCAACTCACAGGTACAGAGTACAGGCAGCCAAGGAATTATTGGGCTAGGATGGGATGAAGGTATACCAAAGTCTGATAACATCAGAGCAGCTGAATGAAAATATGGAGATTGAGAGGAGATAGTGAAAAGACAAGTAGGAAGAAAAGACAAGGAAAATAAAAAGGCAGAAAACACTTTTTCTCTGAAATGTACCCTCATAGAATTTCCTGCAAGTGCTACATGTGGTACTGGGCTTCACATTCATAGTGGGAAGTGGTTAGAGTTCAGGCAGAACTTGTGGCAAAGCACATGCCTATAGTGCAATACAAAAATTGTGTCACCATGCAGACTTACCTGAAACCATTCTGCCAAACTAGGCTGGTAATTAATAATGGTGAACCAACATCAGCATGGCTCCCAGTTTGGCACAGCATCCTGAGTGACTTTTGCAGATGGTGCCAAAACCCAAGATTAGTAGCTAAACAACTTAAGTTTTCAGGGCAAGTTTCTACTCCTTGCAATCCCATGTGAGTTTCAAGATGGGCATAGCTTCTTGGGTAAGTGTTTATTAGAAAAGTGAAAAGTGAAGAAAATTTATAAAAAGTCCACAGTTTGGGCAAATAACAGAAGCTGAGTCTAGGGAAAACAGCATCTCTTCAGTTGAAACCTATGAGAACAGTAATTTCAGTAATTTTGTGGGTAATGAGGCTTTTTCTTCTTGCACTGTTGTCATGGTTGCATGCTTGCACATTCATTAGTTTGTCCTTTGCCAAAAATGACTGATAAAAACCAGAAAATGTTCTCACATCTCCAAAAGGCCTTGAGTTTTTCTCAACTTGTTTCTTCCCCCAACAAAAAAAAAATTCCCCTAAGTTAACCTTAAAGACACTGAAGTCTATTAAAATGTAAAGGGCGGGGGGGGAATCATATTTTCTTATCATGATATTACCACTTTAATATTCTGATGTTGTCCACTAACAAGTGAACAATTTTCTTTCAGTAGCTGGTTCATTTGACTTAAGAAAAGCTAGAAAAATCTTTTTGGCAACTATTGCTTGGGCATCCTGCCAAGTCCATCTGCAGCAGCAAAGTTACTACATGGAGCTATGCTGTTTATTTTGCTTAATTTTTAAGTTTGTTTTCTTTAGTGCTTTTTTTCTCATGCCTACGCGACCATATGACCTTCTGTTGTTCCAGGACAATGAAGATCACCCTTTGAAAGCAATTCAGCACTTTTCAGTCCAGCACAGCAGAGATCTATAACAGTCCCAAGCAAGACATTGATAATTACACAGAATCTAATACAAAAGATCAAAAATTGTGTTGCAATCAGGGATCTTTAAAGTACCCAGGAAGACAGAGTAAAACACAGATGAAGGAGAAAGGCAGTTTTCACTGGGAAAAGAAGCTGTAGAATAAAGTAAAAAGTAGAGGGAAGGAAGTGTGAAGGCTTTGAAGTTGAGCCACAACTCGACTAACACTCTGATTTATATACACGATCTTTCTTATTCTTTCCCACAATAAATCACTATTGCATGAGAAGCTTTGGTATCTAATGGCTGCACAGGAGGAATTCTTATGTCATTTTTCTCTTGTGCTGGGTAAGCCTCCTTTCTAATTCTTCCCTTCCATCCTCCCAGAACTTGGAATACTTATGCAAAGTTGTAAACAAAAAGTAGGTTAAACAAATCTATTCAGAAATATCTCTGCAGAGTAATATCATTCTGAGTATTACCTCCAGACTATGTTTTCTACTTTATTTCCTGAATCAGATCCTTAACTAGTGTGAAATTGGTATATTGCAATTGTATTTTCAGGTCTTGTTTATCATGTCAATACAGAATACACAGTCTAATATCCATTTTGATTGTAGGGATGTAGGAGAGAAAAATAAGTAAAGACTTGAAGACTTACACAAACGTTTCATGTTTAAAGATTTTAAGAATCTCCTGCACTCATTGACAACACTCTTAATTTCTCCACTCTGCCAAAAATCAGGAAGCCAGAGCAGAGTTTATTCAGTAAATAAATTTCCATTCTTGAGAAAAAATTTCTGTAATTCAGAACTGAGGCCTAAGGTACACAGAAGTATTATATTGTCTTATTGTTACACTTGAAGTGTTTGATTTTGCTAAGTCTTATGTATCACCTGTTACAATTATTCACTGTCTGTAGTGGTTAAGTTTATTTACCTGAGAAGTACTGTGAGACATGATGATGCAATTATAAACTATTTAAAGCCCATGTTATGTTGAAGAATGTGGGCGAGATTGTGGAGGAAATTATAACAGTATCAAAAGTTAAAGCTCATTGAGGTGAGAGTAACAGCATTTCTGCTTTTTGTGTGGGGGTATCCATATTGCTTAAAAGGCCATTATGCTGGTTTCGGCTGAAATAGAGCTAAATTTCTTTATAGTAGCTGGCATAGTGCTGTGTTTGGATTTGTACAGAAAACAGGTTGACAACACAGGGATGCTTTTGTTATTGCTGAGCAGAGCTTAGACAGAGTCAGGGCCTTTTGTGCCTCTTGTACTGCCACACTGGTGAGCAGGCTGGGGGAACAAGGAGCTGGGAGGCAGCACAGCTGGCACAGCTGACCCCAGCTGGCCAAAGCAATATCCCTTATAACAGGATGATGTGCTCAGCAAGAAAACTGGGTGGAAAGGCTGGTGGACAGTGGGGGGAAGTGCTCAGGAACTGGCATGTGTCAACTGGTGGTGAGGAACTGTTTTAGTTGTATAACTTGTATTTCTTTGCTTTTATTTTTATCCGTCTTTGTTATTTTTCCTCTTTTCCTTATTATTTTTGTTATTGTTGATTTTAAGGTATTAAACTGTATTCATCTTGGCCCACAAATTTTCTCACCCCATCCCAATGAGGAGGGAGTAAGTGAGGAGTTGTGTGGTGCTTAGTAACCAGCTGAGTTTATGCCACGTTCAGAACCATGTTAGGAAACTAAACCGTCCCAGAAAGATGGTGGAAATGAATAGGAGCCACTAGACATGAGACATAAGATGCTAGACAATGAAATTCTAAATCGATAAATTTTTGAGGCCATCAGGCAAGGATAGAAACAGACAACATTACCTAATGTTAGAAAAATAGTCTAAGAAAGCAATATTTCATTAATCAAAAATTTACAATACCCTTTTCATTGTCATGGAGGTTAAAAAGCTGGCATGTCTACCAGCACAAAAAACCAATTTGCTTGTGACAGAAAAAGCAATGGGAAAAGGCAGTTTCACTTACACCCCCAAGTGTAAATGCCTTCACTTACAACTGAAATAACTTTTATCTTATTGTTATTATTAAATATTATTGTTATTAAAAAACTTTTATTTTACCTGAGCAAGTGAGATTCCAAAGGCAGCAGAGATTTATGATTTTTTTATTTGTTTTCTAAGTGTAGAACAGTACAAGAAAAAAAAAGCACAGTTCAACATATATGTGTGTTTATATTTATATATAAATTTATAATGTGTAAATACACACATTATACATTCATATACACATGTACATGAAGCCTATGCACACCCCAGCCAGTGTCACTACACCTGTGCTACTTCTATCGAATGGTACAACCATTTCTGGAGAAGGAGATTTCAAATCCTTCCCCACACCGGAACAGAAATGCCTGTACTTAATTTTGCTTCCAAGCCTTTCCTCCAGTGTTGTGACTTTCACGGGGGTGTCTCACATTTGGGTACCACTTTTTGTATTCCACCAGACAGGCTCTTAGTGTAAGCAGTGTGGCAAGTACAGGCATCAGCAGCAGCCACAGTGAGCACACAGAGAGACATTGGTGACCTCCCCAGGTGCACCCCAGGAGGCAACACAGACTGCACTTTCCCCCTCCCCGTGTCACTTACACACACAGGAGCCTTCTGCTCTGCTGTCACCTATCTCAGTAAAAATCCTGCCATTCCCTTTTCCAGGGCTGCCTGTAGCTGCAGGCAGCAGTCATGGGGAAACAAAGAACTTGTGTCAGTTAACTTCTCTTAACTGAATAAGAGGATTGCTATAGATTATGTCCAAGTCCTGTTTAAACCAAAAAGCCCCCAATCTGCTCCATTGAAGAATTGATCCAAGCTTGTACTTGCTCTTGCTAAGTGTCAAAAAGGTTAGTCCAGAATCACATTATCACTGTCCTTATAGATAGAGAGGGTAATCACTCCATATCCTGCTCCTGTTCACTAAAAGAGATGCTTTCACTTTGGTCCCAGACCATGTATTTTAATGTATTAAAATAATGCAAATTCAGTAAAAAATCAACCCATTATTACAATGTAAGTTAGGTGAATCTGCTGAATGGTGGTAAATTATTACACATTATCTCAAAAATCTGAAAAAAAACTTGACCGCTTTTTTAATCTGAACTTTAAAGGAATGTATTCTTTTACTTTGCTTTAGAAGTCATGAAATTTTATTCATGTCTGAGTCCTTAATATGTAGTCATATTAATATAATTAATATGTAGCTTACAAAATATGTGGATGTACAAACTGTGAGTAGTATCTTAAAAACGCTGTACACCTAACCAGCACTCATGCTCATTCAGGTCTGTGCATGATTTGATCACAATTCTCAATAAAAAGCACTTACTGAGTTTTGGTGCAGATGACAAAAATAAAGAGAAAGATTGTTTTTGTGGAGACAGTTCAGCTCTGGGAAGCCAGACCTAGTTTTACTACCCTGGATCAACCACAGAGCTTCCCACAGTGTTTCCATTTGACTTCAGGCAAGATTATTCACCTACCCTGTGATTCAGCTCCCCAGGCACAAAATAAAGACATTTTCTTATCTCACTGGGGTGTTATAATGACAAAACTGAATAACTGTGATGTGCTCACATGCTAGAGCAGACAGCCACGGAAGTACTTAGACCGACAGTAAGACATACAACCCAAAAGTTTAACTCAAATTATCTGATACATTCTAAGGGCTCTTATCTTTAAAGGGAAGCTTTCCATAAGCAAACTAAATGATCTAGTCTCAGGCTAACTAGGCTAAGTGGGATCTTTCTTCTTTCCTTTGAACAGGTTTCAAAGTAAAACAAGATAAGCAGAAGCTCCTTAGAGGACCTCTCTTCACAGAGAGCTGGGATGTGACAAGAAGCGCAAAGGATCTCTAATTTCAGGAGCAAAAGCTTTAGTTTGGTAGGGTGAAATGTAGTGTTTACATCCACAATAGATAAAGGAAAGAAATTCCCCAGTCCTCAGGGGATGTGCCACAGGGAATTCTTTTCCCTTTGTTTTCCCTTTTGTTTTAAGTGCAGACAGATGCCAATCAATGAAATATGTATGCTGCGGGAATTTAGAGAAGACTTTCCATACAGTACTAAAACATACACCTTTGCTTTCTCTTAATAGATGGGTCCGTTTATGTGTAGCTTATAGCTGCTAAATAAATTAATTAATCACCTTGAAAACTAGTTTTTATTAACTGATTAGCACTAAAAATATACTGGTAGTAAGCTTTTACAGGAGTGTTTTGGCTGGAAAATGATATTTAATCTAATTTAAACGCCTGTCATGGTTGGGTTGCTTTTTGGTGTTTCTGACAAAATAATGACAACACTGAAGTGTGAAAGCACATCTCTATAAAAAGTACATTTAAAAATCAGGATTTCTATCATGTTCTTAAGTATGACTTACATTTTGTTCAATCATAGCTCCATCCTACTCTCCACAAAGTAACGCATGGCTTAACATTTGTGTATGCACATTTTCTTTAGAGACAGATGAACAATTTTCTCGGTAAATTTTTCTAATCTGAGAATGTCCAAAAACGGATCGTTCTTTCCTAAAGCAAGGCACTTTAGAATGAGTTTTAATGCTTTGTTCTCAGTATTTAATACTTGATACTGAAGGAATTCTCCAACACAAGTAATATTATATACACTGCCTTCACTATGGTGACACACACTAATTGTATGTGTGCTCAGACTCCTGTCTCAGTCAGTTAATCATTTTTGCATCAAGGCTCTCTGGAGAGACTTATGGCACCTGCCAGTAGCCCTCTCAATAAAAGCAGACTAATAGCCATCACTGTTCTTTAGCACACACTGAAGAAAAGCAGCTATATCTTAATGGGTCAGACACGTTTATATGTTTTTCCACAAGTTCGTGTCCCACCCGTACCAACCATGAATCAACCTCATCACCTGACATATTTACTGTTCTTCAGGTAATAAAAGATTGGTATGTCATCCTACTATTGCTTTGCCACTTGGGTGCATCTGAAGCATGTCATTTGAGGTCACAGACCTATTATCCCAGCACAATAGCATGAAGCAGATCATCCTGGTATAGATGTGTTATTAAGCCAGGAAGAAATTTCAGCAAGGGCCAATACTATCAAATACAGTGAGAGATGCAGCTTTTTGTTGTTGATATCTTTCTTGACATCTTTCAATCTTTGGCTTAAGTTTCTATATCTGTGCAAAATTTCCAAAAATTAAGATAGTGGCTATAAAATAGAACATAAATGTCAACAAAACTAACATCATTTATGGAAATTAAATGCCTAACCCTGACATACGAAAATGGGACCATTAGTCTAGATCAGGAGTAAAACTTTGGCGAGAATTTACAGAGGAAGTTGTGGCACTTCCTGCCCTCACAGGTTGCAAGGAAGAACATGGCATGCAGTACTTGGCTGGTCTAACAATGAGAACATTAAGCAAACATCTGTGTGGTTCAAGAGAGCTCAGTAAAATAGTTAACTCTGACTTAGCTTGTATCATTAAGCAACACGCTGAATAACATAAATACAAAGGAAGAATATGCTCTTCCTTTGCCTGTCACTGGACCCTCAGATATCCACATATAAGGGCAACAAAACCACAAGGAAACCCCAAACAATATTTATTGCAACTGTAAACCTCCTAATTCAATCTCCTAGAATGATTTACTACCTAAGAAAAAGTGAGAAAAGGCTCTTTCCACTCATTCTTCTCTCTCCTGGTTATCCTGAACCAAACAAATCTCTAATAAACAACATAGGCTTTCAGATGAAAAAATACAGACATTTCTTCTAAAATATTTAAATTTAGAGTACAAAAGGGAGCTTGATCCCAGCTATCTAATTCTTTTAAAACTTTGTCTATTAAAAACCCACTAAATTAATTTAAATGTAAGACTCCTGCAAATTAATTGCCCTTTAGAGATGTTTCCTGCTCTGCCACACTGAGGGACCGGAGATGTGTGAGTTCAGCCATCTCAGACTGAACCTACTGCAAAACCTCCTGTAAAAGTGGCCTCTGGAGCTGACATCCAGTGGGGAGAAATCAGCATCACAAACTGAATTAGCCTAATGAAACATGATGCAACAGATGCAACAATCACTGGAACTGCTTTTCTGAGACTGACAAAGCAGAGCCCTGAGCTCCTCCACCTTCCCTCGCCCCCTAATTTGGGGCAGGCAGTGCATGTAGGAGTTAACCAGCCCTATTCTTCCTTTGGGTTTGATGGCAGCCCTGCACCCACCATTGTTCCAGGGAAGGGTGCAGGACACAGACTGCAAGATTGTTACCCAGATGTTTCCAGCCACCCACAGAAAGGCATCAATGGGCTATAAATTCGTGAGGGGAGAGAAAGATTTGCAAAAGAATTGAAGGCAACCACAGGGAGAAGCTGGAATAAAAGGAGCTCTGCTGGTGGTAGGGTACCGGTGGATGGACAGGCTGGGGGCTTTCCTGTTGCAATCTGCTCCCTGCTAGCCATGAATTTTAACCACTTGTACACAGAGTGATTGCTTTCCTTGTTTAGACTTCTATTGACACACAGCCACATAGTCAGACAAAGGTCAGAATTACCGAAATACCATAAATTGCCTACGCACAACCTTTGAAAAGAGGAAGCATCTGGCTTATCAACATGGGGGTTTTTCTTGTGTAACCACATTGGGGATTTTCTTTACTTTTTTCTTTAAATTCCATGCAGTGTTAACTTTCATGGGTGATTATAGTCTTCCTTTTATGTAAAGAATATGTTCTACATATTTTTGTATTTGCTTTAAGTACTAATTACAAAGAAAGAGACAACTGTAATCCTAGAAATTTAGAAAACAATTTAGAAAACAAAACTAAAGTCCTGATTTCTACTTTTTTTTTTTTTTTTTTTTTTACTACTGAATAATAACATTTTTCTACTAAAGTTCAATCTGTAGGTTCACAAATGCAAGCATGGATGAGAATTTTTCTTTTGTCTCAAACACACCACAGTTATGCTGTACCATAGTGAGAGCCATGTGTACGTACATAGATGCAGAGCTTGCACCAGCAGGACTTGGATGTCTTCTTTCTCCCGGGCCTCAGTTCCTCATGCTACCTAAACTGCCCCCAGTGCAGCCCAGTTTCTCAACTGGATTATGTTATACTAATTGTCTTGTGATTTCCTATCACATTTATTAGCAGAGAAGATTGCTCCTGTCCTTTTCCATTGGAATTGCTTGAAAAAAGTGAGGTGTGTTTTTGAGGTTATAGCCAAAGCAGAAATAGCCACACCTGACTCCAATTTTCCTTAGATCTTCCTCAGGGGAATTTATCAAATAAGGACAGAGGCTCTGTGGCTTTTACTCTGATGCATAATTTTCTGCATATCTTAGTGCAGCAAATAATTGGGAAAGAATTTGCCACCAGGTTTATCTTCCAGGGTTTTTTCACACAGAGATGAAACTTAGGTTTCAATATTTAACTCAAGAATCTTTAAAATTATCTGCAACTAAATTCAAGAAAAATCAACATGATAGTAAAGCTTAAGAAAGTTCAATAATCTGAACTAAAACTTTAAATATGGTACAATATATATAAAAGGAAATTACACTGACAGACAAACCCCTCCCGGTATAATGTTCTTCAGATGATCAATAAAAGCTGCGTGTTGTATCACAGGAGTTTGACCAGCACAGTTGCAGAGAAGGCCTGTGCAGTTCATTATAAAAGCCCTTTGGGGACAGACATCCCTGTTTCTAAACAGTGTTACCTATCATCAGAAAAGCAAAAGCCTATTATGAATCATGGTGTCTGAAATTAGGACCTAAACATAGGTGCAAGACATAAATACCTTAAGATACCTGACATTGAACTAAGGAAGTGTATATTAGAGGTATTTGTTTAATTTAGAGCAAAGAACAAAGATTATTCACTTCATATAAGGTCTCACCCTGCAGCAGCCATACAAGAAGACATGGTTGCATGACAGACCACAAAAGTCACGCAAACATCCAGTGCCTTTTGGCCATAATACTTAAAATATGATCAGAAGGTTCATAACCAAGATGAGCCTAACCAAAGATGCCAGCTGTATCGGATGAATACAGGCTCTTTGGATTTCACGGAGCATCAAGTTAGCTGATATTCTCAGATGGAAAAGCACAGTCAGCACTGGACATGTAAGGTTTACTTCCCTTTTTCAGGGCTTAAAAAACTTTCAGATGTCACCAATTATAAACAAACAGAGAAACACACAAACCACTAGACTAGATCTTGAGGATAAGTAATTTATATTATTCGTAGTCTTCAAGCCCAGGGTACTAAGATTGTGCTTGATGTTCCCTATCCCATTATGTGCCTTCTACAAGAAAAACCAGTGGCTGGTATTGAGTTTTCAAGTTATTTTTAAAGCCTGCATTATGCATTTAGGGCAAGATTTTTAAGGACAAGACATTTTGAAGTACATCACATCTGACTCCAACAATGAATTTCTCTGTGGTCTTACTGGATGAAAAGGAAGTCTTGGGTGAACCTGTTCTCTTTAATCACAGTGAAATAATACTCTTTGATTTTCAGTGCATGTCATTCACAGTTATTTATAGGACAATGCTGGAAGTCAAAACAGTCATCAAGGGTTAGGAGATATTAGACTTAACATCATACGTTTTCATTAATGGGCTTAAATGAACAAGTAAAGAAATACTCCAGTGATTAAGGCTATTAGAAAACTAGTCACTCATATCAGCCACCAAACACGAGTCTCAAATTTCCATTACAAAAGTATTTTCTGTCTTAATGAATGATTATTTGGTCACAATATGATTTTCTCAAAACAGCTAAATTATGATGCATCACTAAGTACTGATGGCTCAAAAATTTAATTGCCTGTGTCAGATTCTCTTCTTAAAAATCAGGCACTAGAATCCAAGAAGCTAAAACTATTATTTCTACAAATATATCTAGTTTTAAGCAACATTATAGTCTTTTAAAGGCCTATTGCCATCTGCTCTGTCAAAGTAATAAATGAAGAAGTTGGATTTACATGTGGCACTCTGTTAAATGAGGTAAAGTTCAGAGCAGACTTTTGCTTCCCAGCAGATGGGGATCTCCCAGCAGGGATGGAAGTCAACAAAGAGGGTAGCAGGGGGTTTCCATAAATTCATGTGATCCCTGGGCAGAACTAAATGGATTAAATAACAAGGACTCTAGGAGTTAAGCTGTATCTTGTTATACTAAGATGTCTCTGCATATTAGGTACACAACAGTTATTCATCCTTTCTTGACAAAATAGAAAAAACATGCTTTGCTTTTTCTTTTAATTTTAAGCTTGTTTTTCCTTGTGTCTTCTTGTGGAACTGCAGAGCATGAGGCAAACTGTAAAGGTCTTCCACAGAATAAGAAGATATTCAAAAGTCTATATTATCATAGAGGAAGGCAAAAAGTGTCTGTGGATATCATTCAAGGGCTTCACTCCAGTATCCTAAAACTGCTACCATTCATTGTTCATTAACACTTGGATCACAGGATTTATTGTTAGAGGTGTTTTACAAGGATTTTTAATATTATTTATCTTTTGTGACTGCAAAAGTGGACAAATTTGCTAAAATTTTCCTTTTTTTGCAGACTTCTATTTATCACCCAGATTCATCACATTTGAGGAGTTAGCAGTCAAATAATAGTGTTTCAAAATGAAAATATTCATGGTAAAGTGATTGAGTGAGTATAAAATGTATCTTTAAAGTTGTTTGCGTGTGTGTGGGGGCAAAGAAATTGGCATTGAGTTTAGGTTTTTATTTTAGGGCCTTCGAGTTTGAACAAGAAATTGAATAGCCAGTATTAGAATACATCACAGTGAACAGATATGTTTGCCTTTGAACAGTCTTTCATATTTGCTTTTGATAGCATATTCTAAAATTAGTCTCCTGAATTTTTTATGCTTTGTCTGACATGGTTTCTGACATTCCTTGAACAGCACCTGTTCTGGAGTAAGGATTTTAAACTCAAGTTGTTTATTTGTTTATTTAAATTTACTTTGGCTGAAATCATGCCATTATTTGCATCAGTGATCAAGATGACTGCTTTCTGTATTTTTGAACGATAAGGCTGTTCTTTTTTTCACTGTTTCATGGCATTGGATTTTCAGTAGATGAAAATCAAAATTTGCCTGCTTATGGTTTCAATAGGCTGTATGAACTGACTCCTAGCAGTGCAGCCTATTTGAGATGCTGTATTTCACTTAATTCTAACTCAGACAAACACAGAGAAAGAAAGTGCTTGCACTGCAGCTGAAATAACAGATATTTGTTTAGTCTGAATGGTATTATAATCAAGAAAAAATGCTTTAAATTATACTTGATGCTTATAGAGACAAGTGTTTAATTTTAGGCACAATACAGATATATGCCCATCTACACCAATATATACCCATACAGGAATTTTGGATGGTTTTAATTAGAGAGATGACTATAGGGCCTGTGTCACCTGATTGCCTGACCTCTGAAAAATATTTTCTTCACTTAGGAATGATGATTGATTTAGAAATATAGAATAATTAATATGACTGTGGCAAATCTTAAAATATTATTGTTTACAGATTTTTTCTGTTCAACCATCTTTTGTACTTCATCTGACACTAAACCTCATGAAGGATAACCCTTTTCCAAGGAGGCAATACATTTCCAAAAGTCCTCTGTTAAAGTGACAGGCTAGTAACTGTATCCCCATCAGCCCTCTTTTCCCATATTGTCAACTCTTAGCATGTGAAATAAGTTTAGAGGGAGGATCCCTTTGTCAAAATGCATTCATTGCAATCTCAACCAAAATTCTGGCACACATTTGTTTTCACATCTCCTCTAAAAAGCCTATAGCAATTTTAACAGCTGTTAACTTTGACCTGACTGGCTTTGGATCTTCCGAGAAGAAAATAGAAAAGCCCAACAGAAGAGTGTAATATGATAGAAATGGGCTGCCCAGTCTCTTCAGCAGTAGTAGGACCAATTTCCTACTGCAGGTACATTGTAGACATTCTGTTCCCAAGCAAATGATGGGCTATTGCTGGTTGATTTGCTGGTGAGCATCTACAGACAAGGGGAGTATCAGGCTGCAAGATTCAAACCTCTCGAGCATTTCTGTTTTCTTACTCAGCTGAGCTGTCTTTATATCTTTATAGCCAGATTTTTAGTGTTAGCCTGGAGTGGATGGGATATGTCGGGCATATTAATATTCTTTCTGCTCCTATTTTGTTTGCAATATATGTATTTCAAATAAGATTTTCAAAAGCATTAACCTTTTTTTGAGAAAACTGCAGGTATAGAGATGAGTCTTTCATTTGCTTCCCCTGAATTAAGCATCCAGCTCCTATTGTTTTTAAAAATGAAGGATCATGTTCATGACATGTTTACAAGACAATACAAAGGGAAAGCAGAAAATATAACCAAACTATAAATATCTCCACACATCTATCTATAAAAGTAAAAACTTTTAAAACAGTCTGTTCCTATTTCAAGAAATGCACAAACGTTCCTATTAACTTCTGAATACACTATGTCACATTGGCTGAAAGGGAAGAGGGGGAAAAAGAGCAACAAAAGGTTAGACAAGGCTTGAAAACTGTGATACAGGATTGTGTTGTGCTGGAGAAGGGAATATTGCAGGCAGGCCTGAATCCTGAAGCAATTTTGAGGGAAGTTCCTTGTGTGGACTTGAGAGAGTGCAGGGCTATCTCAGAGCATCTCTGTACTTCAGAGACAATCTGAGCTGCAGATCTTCACAGGAACCACAGGTGCAAGCTCCCATAGCACCATAATTTCTGCATACACTTGAGGGAACATATGTATTGAGGTCTCTCCAGTTACTTCTTGGAATGACTTCCTAGTCTGATTGTATTTTGTAGCAATGTCCTGCTTTAATTAGTCTTAAAAGCCCATGCTCAGATATCATATGGTATTGTTCACTGACATGGACTAGATAAAAGCACCCACCAATTTGTCAAATCCTCGGGAGTGCCTGTGGCTGCCAAAAGTGCCAGGAAGCTTAGTTCATGTCTAAGTGTCATGGCATTTACCTCTTCAGTCACCCTTCTGTCTTTTGTAGTTTCTTGGCCTCCATCATGTATCTTCTAAAAGCATGTTACAACTGAGAAAAAGGGCTTCCATGAATTACAGCTGATAGTCCTGGTATTTTTATGCTGAAAAGCAAAAAAAATGTTACTTTGTTGTTTTCCCATTGAAATAACCATTGATATTGTAAGTAAGGGTACATCCAGAACTTCTGCAGTGATTTAGTCTTGTTTCATCACAAAAACAAACAAACAAACAACAACAACCAAAAAAACCACTTAATATTTTGGTGTAAAATGATTGAATATCAATAGTATAGTCTAAGTAACTTTGTTCAGAAAATAAAGCATTTAAATTTTAGCACTTCTTTTTCTAGAAGAGTCTCGTCTTCAGGAAAAGACAATTTTGTTTAAATTTCCACCAAGTTATTTTTAAGTGCCTTAGGTTAGATTCACACATGGACTCAGGCAATGGTGGGAAATGCAGGTCACATTTCCTAAACACCTTGCCTTTTACTAAGCCCCACTGCCCTGAGTCAAATTAAATTAGGTATCTTATACAGAAGACATGAATAACACACACTTTCAAAAGAGCCTCCAGAAAAAGCTTAGTCATGAGGCCACAGGTTACTCTGAGGCGACAGAGTTTGGCTATTAAGCCAGTCCTTTACATGTCAGGCATCATCAAAGCTTAGGTAAATACATACACAGACAGAGGCAAAGCTTTAAGAAACCTATCAGACAGACGCCTCTTTGGTCATTCAAGCACCAAGGCACAGTGTTAGACCTCCAAACTGGTTGTCAAGGTCTATGAACTGTCCTAGTCTTTTGACAGAATTAATCTTAAATTGCTTCAAATGCCAATTGTTGCTTGAAGAGAGGTGAGCTGTTCGGTGAGCTGTTCAAATTTATCTAAATATTTCCATTCTAAGGAGGAAGTGTGCTGTTTCAATAGTGTGGCCAGCAGAGAGATTGAAAATAGCAAAAAAAAAAACCCCAAAAAACCCCTACATTTTAAAGAAGCAGCTACTCAACCATTTCTTTGGTAGTTTAATTATACCTTATGATTGCCCTAGGGCCAAGTTTCTCTTTACATAGTACATATGCAACTAAAACTATTTTGTTGACAAATGCTATATGCAGCGTGACAAAGCTGCAAAAAAAAGGAGTGAATTTGATTGTAAATGAGATCTTCACAGAAAACTTTTTACTTTTTATTTGGCAGATTCCATTGCTTTGACGCAGTAAGAATCTGTAAAACACATTTCAGATGTAACCTATACTATAGTGTCAGGTTAGGAGAAAAATATCTCATCCAAAAGTGTGCAAAAAATTAAAACAACATTTTCCCTCAGCTGGCTACTTATGAACAAGACGCTGAAAAGTAGAATTATCACTTCTTGGGAGAGGCTATTTTTAAATTAGTTTTTAAATCCATGGTGAAATGAAAGCGAGTTTTACTGTTCCAAAAGATAAATTTAATTTAGAAAATAAAACCCATATTTTTCTTTTATTTTGAAGTGTTCCTAAGTTACTTTCTGCATCCATAAAGTACATACTTTAATTTTTTTAAACATAAATTATCAATAAAATTTCTTTCACTCCATATATTGTAGATGAAAGATATAATTGATTCAACTGTCCTATATGCATTCATTAATTTTCAACCAAATATTGCTATTTATAGTTAATCTGAATTTTCACATGCATGATAACGTAGAAGAAAAACATATAAATATTTTCTTTAGCTGAAGTAAGCCTTTCATCATGAACTTTCCACTCAGCATGGGTGACCAGAACCTAGGAAATGTGATTGTTTCATCAACATTTACCAAAAATATCCATTTACACGGATGCAAGTTCAGAACAAATCTAGTGAAGACCATGAACATATCCTGGATTTTCAGCAATCTAAATGACAGTAGAAGTGTATCCCTGGCTGCCTTTGACAGTGTTTCACTTAAGTGTTATTTAAAACAAATTTCCAGTGCAATAAAGCCTCTCCCCTCTGCAAACGTAAATTATATTTAATATGCCTGGGAACAAGCGAGGCTGCCAAAGTCTGAGGCAAGCCAGCCTTTATGACTTCAGTCCGTTCTCAGCCCTTGATTACAATTTGATTTCCTTTGGCATCAAAAGACAAACTATTTTAGTGAACAATGTTCTTCCTTCACCAAGAGTGAGCTCTAGTTTCTTGGCAGAGGGCCTATTTACTGGCAGACAACATGTCCAACCTCCCAGCAACAGCAGACCTGTGGACTTTGATTTAAAGCAGCACAAAGTAAGAAAAACAGAGCAGAATGTATATTGCTCACTTGAGAGGCTTATTGTTTAACCGGCCTACTTATCATTAGCCTGTGCTCCAATCCTCAACACTTTCTTTTGTGTACTTTATGTCAGACATATGGCCACGTTGGGATGCTGACAGCAGTTTTAGCACTGCTGCACTATACATACTACTTGTAATTTGTTCTATCTTGTAGTTCGGGCTTTCTTCAAGGAAGAAAGTGAATTTTAAATGCTGCTGTTAATAACTGTAACCGTCTGACAAGATATAAAAGTGATGTGCTTGGAATGATGGCAGCATTCATTCATCTACATTGAGAGCCTTGTAGATGTTAAAACATTTAAAATGGAGCATATATACCACAAAGGCTGCTGAATTCAGTAAGACAAAATAAAGTGTTCCCAGGCTCTTAACTCCCTGGCCCCCCATGTCAAAAGGAAAAAAAATAAAAGAAAAAAAAAAAAAAAGAAGAAGCACATTTCAAAGAGAGACAAATTTCACCCAGGCTTTTTGTTTACCTCCACCTTTGGGTAACCATATATCTCCCTCAGGACTGGGATAGCATGCTTTTCCCCTTCTCATCACTATCTGAGCGCTGAGAACGCCCTTTTACCTCCTTTTCTGTTTGTTTGTTTCTTTTACTTAAGTACCTTAAACCTGATACAGTGATCAGGAGGGCAGGGCTGGTGGGATCCCATTCAGGTCTAGGCAGGAATCTTCCTGCTTGCAGAGGAGCACCAGGATTTCCCTGCTCTTGCCTCCCAGTCTTCCCTGGGGCCAAGGTTCTTCCTGAAAAGATTAGGATCATCTTTGATTTCAGATGAATTCTACACTTTACAAGACATTACCAGCTCTGTTGTAGAATAAGAAGCTTCCAATAATTATGTTCTTACATTAGAAAACATTATTTCTATGGAGGGAAAAAAAAAGTGAGAAAATGCCCTGGTAAAGAGACAGGTTTGTTTTAAAAATTCTGATAGAAAATTTTGATAATCTCAGAAATGTATTTAATTTGTAAAGTTTTTTTTATGTTAAAAGCAGAATAAAAAATTTACAGGTCTAACTCAGAGCATGATATTTCAATGATCTTTAGGTAGAGCATACCTTCAGTCTCCAAATATTTGGTAAAAAACTTAAGTCAATTTTAGAATTAATAATAAAATAAAATAAAATAAAATAAAATAAAATAAAATAAAATAAAATAAAATAAAATAAAATAAAATAAAATAAAATCTCATCATTTGCCAAGGAATAGACATTACAAGTTTAATCAACCTCACTCTAGACCAAAAATAGAGCTGAACAAAAAATGGGAGATAGACATAGATATAGATATAGATATAGATATAGATATAGATATAGATATAACATAATGTTATACAATAACAATAGTGCCTCGCTACAATAGCAGAAGCATTAAAGTGAAATAGAAATTAACATTGCATAATTATAATAACAGGTAAAACAATCAAAATAATTACCTTTTTACATATCTTATTGAAAAATTAAAAAACACCTTAGTGAGGGCAGAGTGGAAGGGGGAGAGAATGTGTTTGATCTATTATTGACAGCAAAAATGAAATTACATAAGATTATTAAGGTCTTCAGCATTCTGTTATTGTCATGATGAATGAAGAATAAGTTCTAGCAAAAAAAAAGCGTCTCCTGTGCTCTCTGAAGATTGTCATAAGTAATAAAAGGAAAGTGCAGCTGAGTGTGCGTTCTGAGAACAAGCTCATTGTGAGACTGCTGGAGTAGAAAAAGAAGGTAGGATGGAAGAAAATAATGTTATGGTATCTCAGCTGGAAAATTCCTGTAAATATTTAAGGGAAAAATATTTGGGGGGGGAGGGAGAACCCCTGCAGGGACTTTTAAGCCATTAAAAGGTATACTGAGGGGAAAAAAAAGAGGAGAAATGTAGGAAAATTTTAAAACAGTGAAGAATTATTACTGTGCAGATTTTAGGACAAATTTCACAGAAGTGTAATTTATTTTATATGGAATCTTATTGAGCTCACTCCAAAGCTAGATTTGATTTGCTGGCATAACTCTTAGAAATCTCTGGATTGCTTCTTGGTTCTGGCAAACAGGAATAATCAGAGAATTGCTACACTGCAGCTATATTCTCTTTTCCCTTATACATGCGGGTAGTCAGATACCTCAAAAACTATCTAAGCAGGACTATGCACAATTTTACAGAGTAATAATGAAAATCAGTGCTGATACTCCTGTCACACTGACATGATCCATGTGAAGCACGGGGTTGAAGTTCCTCTGCAGTGAGACAGATTGTCAGCCATGAATTTACTCTAAGGGCATTTTTGTCTAGTTTTCTATGTCAGTGGGAAGCCACAGGAAGACAGAGAAACCATCAAGTAGATGCTTTCTGAGGTCATTCACCTGTGCTTTAAGAGACTTGAATCTAATCTCTCTTGTAACTTCAGAGAGGCAGTAAACTGAACTCACTTTAGAGAGATTACCCTTAGCAGTTTGTCACTGAATATTATATTACTGGTCCAAGTAATTTTCTCAGTTAGAGGAATTTGTTTTGCTCATCATTAGACCACAAATAGAAGGAGCTGCTGTCCCATACCTGAAATACTGATGCAAGTCTCAGCTCCAACAACTGCTCCAACAATTGCTTCATCAATTATGTGAAATAAAAATCCAAGAGCTTATTGGCCGGAACTCTCACAACATTCAGTTTGAAGTCCTGCCATCAAAGAAAGGACTTGGATACAGCTTGTTACTGCTGAACATGCCATTTTCAAGGACAAAAGCCAGGAATCAACAGAGGAAGAGTATGCTATGTGTATTTTATACATCACATTCACAGGAGACATAAGTAGATGAATGGTGCATTTGAGTAGCCATATTTTAGAGGATGGGAAGTTTTCGTTTCAGTTAGGAAACCTGCTGTGGGATGGTCAGCAGTCACAGTAGTTACCTGAGGCACCATCCAAGCTGTGTGCATCTTAGACACTCAAATGATGACAAGGTGTTAAAGCTCAGTTAAGATCAACGAAGCTGAGCATGACTTTGAAGGTGTCTGTCACGGCTAAAGCTGCCTTACATCTTTAAGACTCTGGATTTCAGATAGCAACAGTTCATTCACATACAGAAGTGCAGAGCTCAAAACTTTAAATGTTTGGACAAGGACAATGAGAGCTAAAAATAAATTAGCTCAATATTCTACTTTCCATCCTCTCTATCTCACTGGTCTCTGTCATCCTTAAAAATTCTCTTTTTTCTCATGCTTCCAATGCTCATTCGCATTCTAAGCAGAGAAGAAAATTATGATACCACCACCATTTTAAAACTTCAAATACAAGAGCCAAATTTATCACTGATGTGATCTCATTAGCTTAATGAGATTACACCAGGGATGTATTTGTCCCAAGGACTATATTAAATGAACAGCAATATATATATATTTTTTTGTAAAATCCTGTAATATGCTTTCATTAACTTTGTTCCCCATACCACATATTTAACCTCACTTCCTCCCTTTCCACTCATTGTCAATGTAAATGCAGCTCATCACCTAGGTAAAATGAAACCCATTAACTATATGAAGGAGTCAGTATGCTGAATTTATCTATTAATCTTTTCTCCCACCCTCTTAATGGACTGATTTCAACTCCATGAAGCAAAAAGCAAATATTGCTTTTCCCCATAATGAAAACTTTAAAAAAAAAAAAAAAAAAACTTAGGTACCAGGTGCATTTTTTAATATATTTTTTTTACATTGTCTCTTCCCCTCCATCTTCTTCAAACTGGCAAAAATCCAGTGACTGTTTTGCTGCATCATGTATGAAATGTTTCACTTCATTGCAATACCAAGGCTGCAATCCTTCTTTCAAACTGTGAGTATTAATATGTATTTCATCCTCTGGCTTTCCTGAGCCAAAGCAAATGAACTGTGGCCTCATTGAAATGATACGGTCTCTTGACCCTTTGTGCAGTTTAAAATGATGTAACCTGAACCATTTTAATCTGAAGGCTGGAACAAGTCAAAAGCTGTAATGAGTTCAGGACACTTCAAGACATTAGAAGAGCTATCTTGCCATAAAAGATGCATCTTTTGCATATAGAAGCTGTAATATCATAAATCTGAATGACACAGACATAAAAAATCTGCCCACTATTAGATTTTTTTTCTACCTCTTCCCAGTGATGACTTCAGAGACCAGATCTTACACAAGGGACGTAATAATTGATAGTAAAAGCCACACCAGAGTTAAATGCCTGTCAACGTTTCAAACAGAATAAACATGATGGGGAGTGTTTAAATTTGTGCCATTTCCAAAGTGGCAGACTGTTAAAAGTTTGGGGAAAATGCTGCCTTTCAGTGAGCTGAGTTCCTTATTTGAGAATAATATGCTTGTCCCTGCAGCCCACTCGGAGATGCCACTTCTGAAAATAACCTTCAGATCTGTTGTGAGTTCCTTCCCATTTCCATTGTGATCACCTCCGGATATCTCAGAGACAAACTTTGACTCCACTGAGGTCAGTGAAAAATTAATACAAGGAAACTTCAGTTTGGGGTTTTTTAAGACCTCTAAACACTTTACAAAATGGGAGGAGTTCAGTCTTGCAAGTGGGAAATCTTAAGGATAATGATCCCAGTCTGGAAAACAATTAAAAAGGCACAAAAACTCTGTCCCAAGTGTCAAATCCAAAGGATCATCCTATCTTTTTTAATAGTTTAAGAAACAGCTTCTTTTCATATTATGCAGTGGTGAGTTAGTTCTCTGTTCTCATCTTGAGAGCTAGCAATCTAATGGCAAAGGGAAAAAGGCAAATTAAGCAAGGCAGAATGAATTCAGACTGCAAAGCATCCAGCAGAGCTGAACCTAACAAGCTTGAATTAAATAATTAGAATACCAAGGAAAAATAACAAACCTTCAGAGAGCAAAGGGTGTTCTTGGTCACTGATTGCTATTTAAATTGGTTTGGCCTCTAACGATTTAGAGATGGTAAAAATGCATAAATTTCCCCAAGCTTTATGTGCTTGGCCATGATGACTGAAGAAGGGAAGAAGTCCAATTTATATAGTACATTTTTATAGACAGTTAAGCCTTTAAGTGGATTAATAAAGTTTGGTACTTTTAAAGGCGTAGGTTTTTATCAAATGACAGCATTCAAGTTGAAAACAAAATGGAAACAACATAAGCACACACTGATTAGAAACATACAATACCTATTTAATTAAGTTAAGAATTTACTTAGGTTAAAAGAATCATTACAGTCAGATAATCAAAACATCTGCTAAGGAAAAACTTTCAAATTTTACCAAATTATGTATCAAATAAATTTGAAAATCTCATGGTACTGTTGAAATCCTTGAAGACTGATGTATGCTGAAATAGCTTTCCAACTTGGAGCTCCAGCTAAATACCTGCTGATAACTATTTGCTCACTTTCCAAGTGCAGTGCCATTCCAGCTCTTCATTTTAATTCTCCACCCAATATCTTTACATTAAATGATGGAAAGAAGCTCTGTGATATGGTTTGACATCATAATGAGACGGAGAGAGAAAAACACTATGACTTGCCCACAAAATTAAATCTGATCATTTGCTTTAACATCTGATCAAAGGTTTGTGGGGATTTTTTTTGTTATATCTGTCTAAATCAGAAAAAAAAAAAATGACCTACTTATAATTCATTTTTATATGCTTGTGATGAAACGAAAAATAAAATAAGTTGCAATTGGATTGGGTTTTTTTGCATTAAACATAGAAATTTCATTTCAAAAATCTCAAAGATAACCTTTTTACCAAAAATTAGTTGAAATTTAAAAAGCAAATATTTCAATTGCATGATGTTGAAATGAAAGTTATTTTATCTTGTAGAAAATTATATTATTTTAGCAAAAAAACAACTTAATTAATGAGACAAAAATTTACAAGATGTGACCCAAAGCAATATATTGCAAAAATTTTCAACTTTAATAAATGGAACTAAAGGTCTTGCACTGCACTAGTAAACATTACATTTGGCCACCCCTGTCAACAGATCAAAATTGTCATGGCATCTTTTTGGATATAACCTGCTGTGCAAATTGCACTGGAGAACATTTCATCAATGACTGAATGCGAATCTTTGAAACATAGGGAAAAAACTCACAAAAAAAGAAGCCATTCAAGAAAAATGTACGAGGTGTAGAATGGGCAAGGCCTTCCCCATCCCCCAGAATCTGACTTGAGAAACTGGCTTAGGGCACATACAGTGTCCTACTCCTTTTAAACAATTAAACATCACATCTACATAGAAACAACAATATTATAAAATTGGAATTAGTGATCAGTTTAGCTAGTAATACCTCAGTGGGGCCTTTGAAACGGAGTCATGTAACAAAGCTATTAAAATAATGAATAAGTGTACATAGTCAGTGATTAACAGTATTTTAGAGGAGCTAGTAGCAGGAATTTCAGTGCTAGTGTAGGTGTTTGTCTGGCAAAATTAAAATCAGGCCTAGGTCACTCCTGCCTGCAGAGCATGGCTGGTAATGGCCTTCAGGAAATCAGTGTAGTGGGTTTGCCTTGGCACCTTTGGAACCAACATCCATGCTCCAGCTGTTTCCAGTTGTGCTCAGTGTGTACACAGTCAGGCTCTAACTTAGGACACCAAGCTCTGTTTCCTAGCTTGCATTTGGAAGGAGTTTGCAAAGGGTTAGCCAAATGTTAGTCAGGTGGTGTCAGCTTTGGTTGCATAAGTTGCTGTGAAAATCTGGGAATCCCTGAAAAAGTCAGGAAACTGCTTTGTGGGTGTTGCTTCAAAGGGCTGGGATGGACAGTGTCCTAGATTCTTTTTCCCAACAGCGCCTAAATTTATCTCCATTGTTCTTTTTTTTCTTTTTTTTTTTTTTTTAAGCTTAGTACTAAACCTGGATGCCAGCCAGCAAGGAACAACAATATCTTGACAGGGAACCTCATGCATCCCACACGGGTCATCTACATTGTCTGGGATCCGTGTGCATCAGAGATTACAACAGTGGAAAACAAAAGAATTACGCAACACAAAGGTCTTGATGAGAGTAAACAAGAGAAACGTGACTTACTGCTGAAGCACTTTCCTGCCTGTATTTGAAGCAGAGGGATAAGGGGAGGTCCACCCTTCAAATCTTCCCAGACAGTAACATACAAATACAAGAAATAAGCAACAGGACTCTCATGCACTGTTGTCCGGTGTTTCTGTTTAATCAGTACTTTCCTTAGAGCAAAGATAAAGGACTAAATTGTATGCAATTTCATTAAAAAAAAACAACACTTTTTTTTTTTTTAAGCTGATAACATTGATAAAGTCTTAGGTAAATTAAAAGCATGTGACTGAAGTCAAACCTGATTTATTCCAAAGTAAAACCATACCCGTGAGAGAGTTTGACTGAGAGTAAGGCTGTGGTACTGGTAAAATCCTGATCTGTTCTGAAAGAGCTTGTTTGACCTCACATTAAATGACATAGCAGTGTGGCTAGCCGAAGTAGCTGAGAGCCCTTGGCACAACTGCCCCTCTAAGCACCTGCTCTGTGAATGGTTCAGCTTGCCAAGGCTTAGCAGGTTCCCCAGCCACAGCAACATGAGCCCAAGGCACCATTGCCATCACTTTAACCCTGCCCCGGGCTCTGCATGTGCAGGCAGTGGACCATCCCTGCTTTGAAGGAAGGGGATTGAAAAATTCAGTGCATTAAATTGGAGATTAGATTCATTTTTTTCCTCCTGCAACTCATTGGCAACAGCACTTTGCTTCAGTACATCTGCTCCATGTGGAAAGGAGAGACCCAGTCAGAAACCAGCTGAGGCTGGGTTCAATATATTAAAAATTTGGTGGAGAGCTTACTATTGAGAAGCTCTTGGAAAGATGTTGTCTAGTGACCTAAGATGTTGGGAAGCCTCAAGGCACATCAAATACTGCATTCTTCTTGCTTGTCCTTTTGCATGTATTGACTATTTGGTAGAGTCAGTCTTGAGTGTCTCACCCCATTTGGGGTGAAAGCTTGTGCCTGTGTATGAGCTGTGTTTTAAGATATCCCTGAGGGCAGTGCAAGTTGTAAGCAATCAGAGGTAGCTCAAGAATAAGATTTAAGAAGAATTTATATATGACAAAGGTATACATGACAAAGACATATTAGTCTGAATAGACGTTTTCATATCCTGCCTAATCCTGGAACTACCTAGGCTCCTTTGGTAAATCTATGGACTTTTGTGGCAGTCCAGAATGCACAGAAGTATCTCCACCTTTGCAGTACTAAATCAACAAATACATTTCTCATATGTAAACCAGATTAGTGTAAAACTTACAGATGCTTCTCCACCTGTTTTGACGTCATGATCCAATGAGCATCCCCAGTCAGCATCAGGACCCACACCAAATGTACAATTTCTCTTTAATACAAACCTTAATGATTGTAATGTTCACTCAGGATGTAGAGGAGAGATTCAGATGACTCTCTTATTGAATCAATGAAAACCCACAACTATCATGTCCCCCAGAGAATGCTATAACCACTAGGATACAGATTATTCAAAATAAGCGTAGTCTCAAATCAATGTTGTTGAAGCAGTGTCACTATGATCAAAAGCAGATCAAAAGTGGTTATTCCACTTTATTTGGCACTTTTGAGGCTGCATTTGCACTTTCCAACTGGAGGTATCCCTCTGCAAGAAAGATTTTGAAAGACTGAAGCAAGTCCAGAGGATAGCTGGCAAGATGTGATGTATGAGGAGAAGCCAAAAGAACTGGGTTTGTTCAGCCCTAAGAGGAGAAGGTGAAGGGGAAATCTTACTGCTCTCTGCAGCTGCCAAAATAAAAATGCAGAGATAAGAGAGCCATGGTCTTGCTGGAGGAAGAGGACTGAAGATCTCATGCACTGATGGCATGAGAAATGATGGTCTCATGTTGGAAAGGGGGAAATTCCCTTGAGAC
This sequence comes from Sturnus vulgaris, assembly GCF_052056855.1. Taxonomy (NCBI): domain Eukaryota; kingdom Metazoa; phylum Chordata; class Aves; order Passeriformes; family Sturnidae; genus Sturnus; species Sturnus vulgaris. The sequence goes on along the minus strand of NC_142244.1, from coordinate 83,785,400 downwards.
ACAGAGGGGGAAAATCTACCATGGAGATGACTGGGCGCCTGAGCAGGCTGCCCAGAAAGGCTGTGGAATCACTGCCTTTGGAGATAATAAAAAGTTTACTGGCCAAGTGTTCCAGCAGCCTGACCTAACTGAGCTTGCTTTGAGAAAGGAATGGGAGAGGATGACTTTAGGAATCTCTTGGTTTGCATGAGAAGATCTGAATTATGTTCTCTAGAAACAAATGTCAACTTATGTGTGTGTATGTACATGCAGGCACATAGGGAGATATTGAAGCTCTGTTAAAGACAATAGTGCCAAATAAGCCACTCTTTTTTAAAATGCCATGTGCTCCTGTCTCCCAGACAGAGCTTGAATTCTGGGAAGCACACTGCAGATGAAGAGGAGCATCTCTAGAAACTGTAAATGAGGAAAAAGTAAGTGGGATTTCATACATACCCCCAGCCTTCCAACTGGCTAGACTTAGTCAGAATTGCACCCATTTTCTAACCCGGGTAGCTTCCTCCCTCTTTTCCAAGATGACTATTTTTCTCCATTCTTTAGCACAAGAAGCCTGTTTACCTCCTTCCCACTCAAGTCTTTGGGTGTCTTAATTGCACTGTTCAATTTCCTGCAAACATACCAACAGTCTTGACAAGTTTCTGCCTTCTGTGAACTAAATTCATAAGCTTTCACCTGTTACATGGTTGATTTCAAACACACTTTCACAAAAAGTTGTTTTAGCCTCTGGATCTTCAAGTTAGTAGATGCTACAGTACTTAAAATATCATAGTGGACACTGTCTCATTCAGAGATAATTTGATCGTTATACATATCTGCCTTACTTGATAACTTGGCTTGCAGTCCACCCATGAGTGTGTATTATCTGTTATCTGCCTTACAGTGTGTTCTCTTGAGAAACTATGGAAGGGAAAATTAATTTCTAGTTCTGTGCTTTCTTTTAAAGACCTCAACACATGAGGTCTTTGTTAAAACCACGGGCCCCAGGTGCTGTGATATAATACATGATATTATTTCATTTTAAACATTGAAATTATTATAGGCTTTGCAAGAAAGAGGAAGGTGTAATTAACAAATTAAGTAGGAAGATGGTATGGTCAGTGAGGACAGTGTAAGGAAATAACTCCAAGAAAGGGAAAACTGTTTTTATATCTTACTAAATATAGGCATCAGCATTTCAGTTTCTTATATGCTCATGCAAATAAAATAGATTTCACCTATGCAAAAGCCTGAAAAGGATCTCAGCATGAAAATACTATTTTGTGCATGCAAATCTCTTGAAAATAATTTTTAAAAATATTTTCACTTTTGCTCCATGCAATTAATTATTGGAATAATGCTTCTCTTACCATTCTTACCATTGTCACTGAGTGTGGAGCTCCTGAACTATCGCTCATGTGTGAGTACTGAATTGACACTAGTGATCTAAGGAAGCAGAGGTGGATGTCTAAGAGATTTCATGCAGGCAGGAAATGCTGATATGTTACAGAACAAAATAAATTTCCCACTGTGATACGTAGGTTGGAGTTTATTTCCAAACTATAGCAGAAGTCTCCGTCTTAATGTCGCTAATCATATTAGCTAAATATCACAGCAAGTAAAATGAGTTTTCAATAACACTGCTGAGTAATTTTCCAGCTAGTTTCATGCTTGGGATAATCTTATTTTTTTCTTTGTAAGTTCTGCATGGATATACTGGGGCAATTATCTTCAGGCATTTGGAAACTTAGCTAGCACAGCAGCTTGCCAGTCTGCCTTAGTGTGACCCACTGTGGTGTTTATGTTCTGCATGCCAGTTGTTATTAGCTCACATGTGCATGGAATACCATTTTCCTCTTTATTGGTTTAACATAATAGTTTGCCATGGGGACTGTTTTATAGAGGGGACAGGATCTGAACATTGAAGTCTTTCTTCAAAGCAGGTATTCATTATCCATTTATAGGAAATTTTACTCATTTCTCCCATTTTTTATTTTTAATCGTGAACACTAAAACAGATAATATGGATGAGTTTGAATATTAATAGATAGTGGAAAAAATAATTGCAACTATCTTCTGAGCAATCACAGATTGTTCACTTTTGTATAAACATATTGAAAATCTCGGGTATTTGTACAATAAACGTCAGATTAAGATTGTCCACCATAGGAGAGGACAAATTTCACAGTGATTTTCTCAGTAAATTCAACAAGTATTGCTCAGTGTCCTCCTCTAACATTGTGGCTACATCCCACTCAGAGATAAGGTAGAATTAAAACTCTCCTCACTTCCCTAACATAAAGCTGCCCCCAGCCTGTCCCTTCAGCTGGGCACACTGAGTCAGGTCAGAGAACCATGCAAGTTTAAAATAACTAGAAGATAAAAGAAAAACCCTCAGAAAACTTATTTTTCCTTTGTCCTAGTCTAGTGTTATTGCCTCATAAATAATTGTAGCAGAGCAATACGGAGAACAATGTATGGAATTAATAAAAAGGCAGGGACAGTAAAGTAAGGAACAATTAAATCCTCAAAACTGCCGAATAAGGTATAGGGGAAACAGGACTCAAAAAGAGAGAAAAGAGATAGGTGTCTTGTCCACAGATTTGCCCAGAAATTGAAATTTTCGTTAGAAAGAGAGAGAAAATCCTAATATGAGTGAGGAAATGGAAGCTAGACCTCAGGCCATACAGCAAGATTACATACACTCAAATGGATGGATCTCCTTTAATTTTGAGCCACATTTACCTGTTGATCTAATGTGAGACTCTAAATCCCAAAATCCTAATTTCCAACAGATGTAGGTTTTTTTCTGTTTTAGCTGAATTTGAATAAATTATTTTTTCTGTATAGTTTTTATATACTGGGTAGTCCATGTAGCAAAAAGACATATCTCCTAATTGTGGGGAATACTTGAGCCAGTGTTTGTGCCTTATTAGATGTCAGGATCAGCCTGTCAGCTGTAAGTAACATCATTTGTAAGTCTCTTGATCTCTAAAAAAACGTTATAAATAATGACTATGAAGATTTTGATTTGCCTTGGTTCCCCCACCTCCTCCAATTATGCCAATCATAACACCGTTGTCCCAAGTTCTCTGATGTTTTTCTGAGTTCATGCGTCATCACTTATCTTCACTGAGAGTATTAAGTAGCTTCTCTGCTTGGCTGCTGTTTTCAAGAACCATATGAGAAGTCTGTATCTTTCATATACCTACCTCTCTGTCTGATTTGGAAGTTGGCCAGCAGTTTCCAAAGTTATTAAGAAGAGAAAAATGAGAGTGAACAGAGTGACAGGTTACACAGTGACAGCATCTTCACTTCTTTTGGAAACTAGACAAAAATAGATGCTTGCATATCCTAAATGACAAACTTAAGTGGAAGGCAACTTTTCTGGGCTTCCGGTCTAAACAGAAACCAGATGTTCTGGTGTTATTTTCTCTGATGCTTCAGAGAAGATTTCTTTTGCCAATAAGTCACTTCCTCCATTATGGCCTGAGACTTTTTCTGCTGATATTCAAGTGCACTAAAAGCTAGAGTAGGAGGAGTAGCCAACAAACCTTTCTCCAGAATTTTGGGAACTCATATAAACACATGTTCAGCATAAATATATGTGAGCTCATATTTTTAAGCTTTAAACCTGTTTTCTTCTTACAGATAAGAACAACCAATTTCTCAGCTTGCCTAAATCACCACAGAACCATTTCGAAGCATCATGCCAGCTTAAAGCAATTGAGAGTCTTCATGTGCAAAACTAGATGATTTTCCACACACATCAGGTTTGATAGTTATGCTGGTAAAAATGTGGAAGCCACTTCTCCTTTGAATGTTGACATTAAAATAAATCTGATTGCCACACACAATCAGGTGGCAATCCTCAAAGAGTGTTGGGAAGATACTGCTGAAGGAAAGCTTGTGAAAGACCTAAACAAAAAACAAACAAACAAACAAACAAACAAACAAACAAACAAACAAACAAATACAACAAAACCAAACCAACAAACAAAAACAAACAAACAAAAAACTAGGTGAGGTTTCAAAATAAATTTATTTTAAATAAATAAATAAATAGAATCTAGGACAATAGATATCCTATCAGACTCTCTTCTGAAGACAAGAAATAAAATTTTATGGAGGAGGATAAGCATCTATTATTCAACATATGGTTATTTTATGATGAAGATGACTAGCTCTAATTTGGGGTTAACACACTCCAGCTCAGAGAAGATTGATACAAGAGCTTAATTTTACATGCTGAAAATTATCAAAATACATTCTCACTACCAATAAATCAGTCTCCAAAGGTTTATACATGCATGCCACCATATATGTCATAGTCATGAGACAAATCTGGATGTGCAAAAGTTGAGCTAAGGCCTCTGTTGCAGGAAAAGGACTGTAATTGTAAAACTGAGGACAAAAGTATTCTTTGACTACAGGTCTTAATATCAGTTTCAATGTCAATAGAAGCAATCATAATTCCTTATTCTAATCTGGGTTTTTTCTGCCACTATTATTTTTCTAGATCAAATATCACAATGAATTACATATGAAGATTGGGGGGTTCGTGTAGTGTCTTTGTTTTGGGGCAGGGGTATTTCTTCATTTATTAAAAATATTTCCTTTAATAAGAAGCAATAGGCAAACTGAAAGGAGATAACAACAAAAATTAGATTAAATACTAAACTGTAAACTAGTCTGAAATGTCTACCAGACTATTCAGGATGACTAGTGGGATGGGATGGACTGGGATGAGAGAACAAAATACATCTGGCGAGATTTGACAATATTTAACAAGCAAGAGAAGAATTTACTCACACAGAGGTAATAACAGATGCAAAAAAAAATTACTTTTGAACTTTTTTCTTTTTATTTAAAAGGAAGTAAATTTCAGGTTTTCCAACAGATTATTTACAAGGACCATCACAGATATGTATAAGCATGTGAAAAACAAAGACAAGATGACTTTAAGAAACAGAAGCACTTTCCAGGAATGATTTTTTGTTTGGTTTGGTATGGGTTTTTTTGTCTTTATTTGTTTGTTTGTTTTGGTTTGGGTTGGGTTTTTTTGGGGGGGGTGGTTTTTTGTTTTGTTTTTTTTTTTAGTTCTGCATTGATAGCAGTTTTTTGACATACCTGCTATGTGCTGAAGAATGTCACACTTGGATTTCCTGCTTCAGTACACAAGGGGCACTGATATCCTGATGACAAGTACTCTAAAATGCCTTATCAATATGCCAGGTCTACTGGTTTCTCAAGTCTCAACACAGAAATGGAAACATTAATTTTCTTTTCATAAGGAAAGAATTTTCATAATAGCCCTTACATAAAAATCAACATATCTAGTTTTTAAAGATTCTTCCTATATTTCTATATACTTCTTCTATACTTCATGTAAAGCTGGCACTTAGCTTGTTGACATGCTTATTTCTTGATTTAGGACTTAACAATATAAACAAGCTTGTAGCCTGTTTAGTTTTGGGGTTTTTTTTTTTGCATCCTTCAGGAGAGTCATGGGGAACAACTGCACATGGATGCTACTTTTTATGACCATGTGCATTCTGCCTGAGTCAGCTGAATTTGCTTTTAAAAAAATTGAGTCAATGCTATGCCCTATCTTGTAGTGATACTGTGCAGCTGCACACAGGCTAAGCCCATATTACTGTTAAAATGTATTTTGACAAGTGCTATGAACAGAGCATTAAATGGGGAAATGGCAATATTTAAACTAAAGAAACTACATTTCCTCTCCTTATTCTTAAGTGACCAAATTAAGCAATCTGTGAAGGGCATTCCTATGTATGTACCCTCCTTATGAATTGTCCAAGTTCATTTTTTAGGTAAAATTAGCATTTCAGTAGCAAAAATGCCAAAATAATAGGAAACTATATTGCACAGGGGTCATTAAAAGGTTTCAGTCTTTAAAACTCTTACAAAATTTTGGACTATCACGGTTTCAGAAAGACCAGAAAAACGTTTCTGAAAAATGTTATCTGACAAGGAGAAATAGACCTGTCTGTGCCAATGTCCAAGATCAGACCTAGAAGTAATGGTTCTATTTAAAATTGAATGTGGAAAGCACAAGTACGGTAGGACAGGGAAGGCATACAAGGAGAAGTACCACTCTAAATTTGATTAAATGCACACCTATTGCATTATGCCTCCCCTACTAGCTGTCATTGGAGACACTACTCAGGGCAGAAAACTTGCTCTGCCTGCGTTATATCTATATGGATAAATGCATCTGTCCCAGAGAATGATTGTTCACCTCTGAGCAGGTGCTGCAGCTCCTTTCACATATATTACTTGGCTGTTCCCATCTAGAGGAAAACGGCCTCACTCACACTGCATAGCATTTCCTGTGTGTCTCCCCTTTGCCTCATGCTGGTGGCCCTAGAACACAGTATTTTCGGTGTGTTGGGTTTTATTCCAGTTCAAGGAGTTCAAACAATTGTGAGATCGACACTTCTGTACACCAGCACAGTAGTTATATGTCACTTCCTAAGGAAGTTGTTGCAGATCCTGGGGTATGACGTGGGTGTTTCAGAGTGAAAATCTTGCCAGGAACATCAAATAAACAAATTTATAGTGAACTATCCCCCAACCTATAGCACGTTTTTGTCTGATGGAGAGTTATTAGCATACTTCAAAAGAAAGACAGGGAGTCAATAAATACTTCCAATCTGTAAGACTTCAGCTCATTTCACTGTGTTCATTTCCTTACATGAGTGGAGAAATTAATTATATTGAAGCTGTGAAAATTAACAAGAGTATTTGGGACAATGTCCCAATCACACATCTGCAATCAGGACTCTACCTCTGTTCCTTTACTTCCACTCACATGGCCTTTGTTTGGTTCATACCTGAATGAAAAGCAGAGCAGCATCTAGATTAATATGACTCCTAAATGATGTGAATGGGTGCCCTGTTCAAACATTCAAAACTCAGGATATCAGACAGTGGCAAGGAGAGAAATAACCTCATACCATTCCTTCAGAAGCTTGTCCCAGCAAGTCATAGGGAAGGCATGGATACCTATAAGCACAATACCACTAAACAGATGAGATATCACTATGTAGTGTGAATGGGCTGAACATGAACAGCAGTATTCCATGTGAGATTGTACAAAGAAACCACAAATGTAAATATTAAACTTTGCCCAGACAAGCACATCACTGTTACAGGCAAGTTATTACTGCCCCAAATACTATTTACCAATGTCTAACTACAGTAACCAAGTGTTTGGTTTGAACATATATTTTAAAGGTTGCCTTAGCTCAGCTATTTCAGTAGACCTATCCTGAACAAAACAGCAGCCTAGACAAAACTCACATCTGGGAACTTTTAGGAAGGGATTTAATGTATCTGAACAAAGCATTGAGGCTGAAGACATGACTAGTTTTGCTGGTGTGTGACTGCAATTTAAGTGATTCATATAGTTCTGTTAAATTGCACTATTCATGTAAGGTTTAATTCTTTACTGGAAACCTTTGTTTACACCAATTTGTTAAGCATAAAATAACAACAGTTATTTTTCAGAAATATTTTTCCAAGGTGTGGACTGACAAAATTAGTGGAAAAAGATTGGAATAAAAAAAAAAAAAAGCCCACAATCCACAACAAAATGGGGTTGGGGGGAGGGAGAATGTGTGTGATTGAAGTTTAGAAGTACATAAATCACTTCAGAAATATAATTTGCAAATTCATTGTGTAAAGTAATTAATCAAAGCATGGCTGTGTTACAGTACTTGAGAGACTTTGATCTGACAACTGGAAGAAATATAAAGAAACTACTGCGTATCAAGCTACAGTGTTAGGATGTAAAATGTTTCTCCATGCTAGTCACAAGTTTAATTACTTCTTTTTTTCTGCTGACAGATCCAAATTAAAATAAATGGGCCACATCGAGACAAATTTCAGATGCACGGAGTGCTTAAGAATATATTGTTCCCATAATACAGAAATACCATGGAATTTATTAATAAAGCTGTTCCTTTTTCTTTTTTTTTTTTTTTTTTTAATTTCACTGGAAATTGTATTGGGAAAATAAAATGGAATATAACAAGTGATTAATATTTTCCATTTAACATGCTTAATTTAGAGGTTTTAAGGGGTTATTTTTATTTTTACAAAAGCATATGTGTCTACTCAAATTTACAGATGCATATAACAAGAAAAATAATTACAGTCAAAAAACACAAACAGTAGTCACATATTAACTGAACTGCCTAAATACAGTCAATCCTTACTCTCAATATAAAGAATTTCAGTTCAAGTAATACACAGTGATTACTCTGCTAATCTGAATTGCTGAAAGTGATTTGAGATGCTTCTAAAGTAACTAAAAGCACTTTTAGAGTGACTAAATTCAAGAATAAAAATGAAAATATAAAATATTTATTGGAAAAATATATGTAAATCTGCGTGTCAAATTTAAAGGGTTTAGGAAGTGAATGGCACCTTTGCTAAAGGAAAATATTAAATCACTATGTTCTGCTGGCACAAAACCTGTGAAATACAGATGGGGCTGGTCCATCCTAGTGGAACTCATGTCAGTAAACATGGAGTCAGAAACCAGAGTCAGGATCAACACACCCAAGGTCAAGTTTTCTAGTCATCTGCCTCAAATAAAAAAACCCCACAAAGTTAAAAAGAGCTGTCATTGGCACATCACCTGTGTTCTGGCTTTTAAAACCACAGAAGTTTATTTCCTAGTCTGTATCCAATATTACAGATTATTATGAAGTATCTAAAAGAAGTAGACAACATGTAGGAGCATTCCCTTTCCTATCCTAGTCCTGACAGATAAGAAGAGGTCTTGAACAGCTCTTAATCTCAAGGGTGATGATCTCACTCTTTCCCTTTTCAGTTTCTCATCCTTCCAAAGCTACCTTCCAGCATATTTCTCCATTTTCACGGTCTCTTACTTTCTTCTCACAGTTTTCTGTCCCAAATTATCTGTAGCCTGTACATAGCAATCAGTAGATAAAATACATGATTGCTTACATGAATGAAGCAATAGGAAAAAAATCTTCCTTTTTTCCTATTTGAATGGCCATCCAAATGTAGATGTTTCATTGGCTGCTGCTGCTGCTATTACATAGCCATAATTCCTCATATGCTACGCACAATGCAGTGAAGAAGGGTCATTCTCCTGTCCCCACTGACTAAATTGCATGAGTGATTATGCAATCTTGCAGCAGAGGCTTCCAGAAACACTCCTTTTTTTGTGTGAGCCAGCAGCGCCTGTGGGTAAGCTGGAGTTGTAGGGAAAAGGTGAACTGTGTAAGAGAAAGAGAGTAGCATTTAATCTACTAGCACTTCCTCTGGGAAACGTACTCAAAAGCCAGGGAATTCAGAAGATATGAACATCTTTTTTCTGTGTAATTCACTAGTGAAATTATCCTTAAATAGAGTGGTTTTAAAGCAAACTCTTCACTCTTAAGAGTCTGACATTTTAAGGTCCCCCAGACCTGGGATCCACTGATATCTTTAGATTTTATTTAGTTCACAGCATTGAAGGAGCCAGAAATTCACATGGACTCTCAAGCCTGAAGTATCAGTCCTAAAGCAAAAACAGAATGAATAATTTTTTATTCTGCAGACAAAACCAAAACACAACCTTAAAGCAATGAAATATCTTAACTGCAGCTGTAGACACAGTGTGCTTTGCAAGCCCCAGCCTCATTGTATCCTTCCTGAGGCCCTGCTTCCTTCCAGCCATCAGTGCTGGTTTGCAGGCACCCAGTCCCAGCTCTCAGACTATGATCTGCTGAGTTCTCATGTCACTAAACCTTTGTCTTGCAATCCACCTCTTTCCTCAACTTTGCCTAGGCTGCTCGATATCTTGCCAGGCTATGAAAGATGGTACAGCAGAGGTGAACAGGAAGCAGTGTCAGTTTGGAAATTTGAAAAAAACAAAACCAAAAACAATAAAACAAACAAAAAATCCTAAAAAAAACAAAACAACCAAAAAAAACCAACAACAACAAAAAAACAAACCCTTTTGACCATTTCTTTGCTCTGCTTCAATCCATACAAGCAAGAAAGGCTAAGGAAGGCCATCCCAGAAATGGGATATACTCTTGTTCACACAAGTTTTTTTAAATCTTTAAAATCCTAAGACATAAGTAATAATTATCTTTTTCAGGATTTCGTTGTCTCACACAGAAGTTCACTGAGAGAAAAAAAATAGTGAAAAAAAAGGGTTGTCTTCTCACTTAGAATGAGGAACTAATTCAGTCATTTTCTAGAAGAACTTAATTAGGGTAAAAAGGGTTGCAAGGATGCTTGAATAACAACAGACAATCCATAACACTTCACTAACCCTAGTTTTATATCTTGGAAATTCATTCTTATGCACTTTCTTCAGTATCTTAAGCAGCAAGGCAGATTTTGTGATTGTAGCCTCCTTCCTCCTGCCTCAATTCCATTTTCTTTCAATAAATGTGTTTACTGTGAGATTTGATTTGGAAAACTAACCTGGAGGGAGGATGTTGAGGAGAAGGAAAGTAGTGAAAAGCAGAATGGGGATCTTTGTGGATAAGAGTAAAAGGTAAAGGGACACAAGAAAGTAAAGTATAAAAGAGAAGGAAGCAAAAATTATAAAATGTCATATCAAATGGCAGAGAATTTTTTTTATAACAACCCAACTTTTAGCTTTAAAGGACAATGTCTAAATGTTGTATTAACCATCCAGAGCTTTATCCTATCTGTATAAATAAAACTGTCACAAGCACTATGTACTTATGCACTCTAGAAGTCCTGTAGCCGTCATTTTTCTAAAATTGCTGATGTTTCTTTCTGTCACTGAGATGCAATATTCTACTCCACTGGATTAAGCACTTTGAATTTTTGTAAATTCTTATGTTCTCTTGCCACAAGTAACACAAGTGTTACGTATGTCTGCAGATATTTAACCTAGATTTCTCTTCTATTGGCATTCAAACAGCGTAATCCTCACTTCCTACACAAAAGTGAACAATGTTCAACAAAATGAGCATCTTTCATCCCCTCACTTTATCAGCAGGTTAATTGTGGAATCTCCTGTTCACTTGCTTATTTTGCTTGAAGGAAATGAAAAAAATTACTGATATGATTGCTACGAATTCTTCTCCTTTAGCAACATTTGAGGTACATTGAAGCTGATTTTCTGTGAAGTATCCAGCGAAATCAAGTCATTATAGAAGATGCACACCAAAATCTATTTTTTTTCACTGAATTAAGAGCCTATACAGTATCAACATAAAGGCTCAAGAAAAATATTATTGCTTATTCTTTAAATAAAGTGAGCAAAGACCGTCTTAGGCAGCTGTTTCATTTGTTTCATTTGTTTTCAGACTTGTGGATATAATTAATTTGTTTCTTTTGTTTTCAGAATTGAACAGTTTTCCACAAAATATGTGTCATTCTATATCAGTACCTTCATCTCAGAAGATATCATTCCGTTTCTATATTGTGGGTACGGTAACAACTTTAAATTTCTAACAGCATGGATTCTATCCCTTTTGGTGTCCTTTGTCTCATAGTCACAACTTACTCCTCCTCGATACTCTCTGATTACTTTTTCATGGGATTCTATGGCTCTCCTTCTTGAATATGACTTGGGGAAGTTTCTTAAATCTAATTTTGTAAGAAATAGGGGGGTTGGGGTTGTTTGTTTGTTTGTGAGTTTTTTGGTTTGGTTTTGTTTGGGGGTTTTCTTGCATCTGAAAATTAATCAGAAATTTTAATAAAATTGACTCCTCTATTTTGGTCAAATTCCCTATTGGAGGAAGATTTATGATTCCCATCTTAGAGTTAGAAAACAGGAAAAAGAAAGTTAATGCCATGAACCCAAAATCAAGTACGGAAAAACTGGTCGTATGTGGAATAAATAGTATCTGGAAGTTTTGGACAACATCTTCTCTTCCCTATCCCCTTAGGTGAGGCTACAACTGAAGCGTGCAGAAACTTAACCGGCACTGAAAAATGTCCTCTGCCACTCTGCCACCTCTGCTCTGCCATGTCATACTGCAGAAAAAAAAAATAAAATAAAAATGGAAGACGGCAGAAATGTGCGGGTTGGAGGTGCGAGAGGAGCCAGCCCTTCGACGCAGAAGGAAACAGGAGGGGGAGCTCTCAGTACACCGGCCAGCGGCAGAGGGATGCTCCAGCCCAGCCGGGCAAGGAGGATTCGCTTTCCCACCGCTTTCTGCAGGGAAAGGACACCGTTTTCTCTCCTCCAGCGTCTGATCTTCGCCATTTACTGGCCAAATAATTTTCTTTAAATTGCATCTTCCCATTTCTTGGTCATTGATAACTTGTTTGTTGGATCATGCAGGAAAAATAAAAATAAAAAAAAAAAGAACTTTTCTCACCTTTTATTTTTGCATCTAACTTTGTTCAGCAAGCAACTACGGTAAACAGCTAGAGAAGGAGCTGGGGCAGCATCAGTAACAAGTCAGAGATCCAAGAAATGTTGCACTGCAAGAGAACCACACATAACAGCTTTTTCCCTCGTTTTCTGTCATCATTAGGTCTTTGCTTCATATATTTGCAGAGCAGCACTGCAATCTTCTCCTGTCCTGCAGCCTTATACGCCAAATGCAAACCATGCCTTGCTCTGCTATCTACCAACAGCAAACTCGGCACTAGAAATCACATTTCCTCTTTGCAGCTCTCCCCATTTATTACAAGGTGCTGCACTCACTCAACTTGAAATCAAGTAGAGACACTTGGGATGCCTGAAAATGAAACTGCTAATTACAGAGCAGCTACAGAGGAAAGTAACAGGGCAAAGAAGTTAATTTTATAAACAAAACCAAAATACTATTGTAATCAGTCAGGAATAATTCGTCCAGTCATTGCTGCCTAGTAATTTTATAGCAGGTAACATAAATATGCGGAAGGATTGAAACAAAGGTTTAATAGACATATGACAGGCTAGACACAGAAGGTAGACTGTATATATTTTGAATCATCATCCATCATAAATTCATAGTAAATCAGAATTATTTCTGTGTAAAAAAGCCTAGACAAGACAGGTACGACCCAGAAAATAAAATCTGTAAATGGTTCTAAAATTATCTGATTTTACTCATCTGATAATTCAGCAAGTATTGTTTCTCTTCAAAAGAGAAAATAATCGGACATTTTCTATCCTTTCATTATGAGTTGGGTTCAGACCATTGAATACTGTAAAATCAATAGTTTTTAGATAAGCTACAATAAAAAGAAAGGCTTAGAAAAAGGTTATTAATAAAAACAATGCTTGATACACATCAACAGTGACTGCTGAGTATTAAGCACTTACCAACTGTTCATGATTGGTTTCTGAAGTTAGAAAAAAAGAGGAAAAAACAGCTGAATCAAGTTGAACAATAATAAAAGCAAGAAATCTGAATAAATAGTGTGGGGGGGAAAGTTCCTAGGATGGTTCAAGGAATAGAAAGACGATTTAGATAAATCTTGATTAATCTTAAAAACAGATGCTGAGAAACAAGTATACACTAGAGAAGTCAAAGAGCTCGTGAAGCTGAGAAACCAGCATTCATCCAAGGATGATTAAAAAAAAAGTATTCTTGGTTAAGATTAGACTGGAAAATTAGAAGAACGTTTCTAATTGCTAGAGAAGTAAAATAGCAGCTTAGCTACTTCTAAGATCAAACTGGAAAAGAAATTATAGCTGCCAGCAACAGCAGAGAGCTGTTGCCCAGGAGGTTGTAGGTGCTCCCCTCCCAGGACGTCCTTTCACATCTCATGTCCTTACCAGACAGAGAGGCCAGCCAACACTGGTTGGTATTCCACAAACAGAAAAAGAGACCAAATATGTCAAATGCACTTTAGAAGTAAATTATCCACTGCAAATTATTCACAAGTTTTATTATTCTATAACTCATGCAGTGAATGAAGTTCATCTACTATTAATGAATTCTCTTAGTAGGACTAATTTAAAGATTTGTAGTTAAGCACTCAAATGACAAACATCAGACTCTCAAAGAATGTTGGCTACTATTTAGCTCCCCGACATCAGGATTTTTCAGTTTTCTTTGTCTTCTTCTTTTCTGTGACACATATTTTCCATCAAGTATTTATGCAAAAATATCTAAAGTTAAAATGCACTTTGAAAGTAAGAACTGCTGGGTCCAAACTCCATGCGTGTTGATACATCCCCAAGTCACTCCACAGAGGTAGCACCCAGCTTCTCTGCTGAAAGTTATCTGTATATGATGAAAGATATATATGCACACATATAGTTATAGGCAAAAATCTAAATTGCAATCCCAAAGTTGTAGATAAACAAGCACAATAGTTTTTCTTATCAGTGGAAAGAGCATCAGTAATGGAAAACATTAAATGTGTGGCAAAAGCAGAGAACACACTAAATCAGCTTGGACATGCCTGCACACAGATAGTAAAAATGAGAAACTATATTCTGACTTAAAGGAAGGATCCAGAAGGCTGCTTTGAAAAATCCTAAGCATCACTTTGAATGGAATTGGTAGAAGAATGGAGAAGGATGAACTCTGATCAGAGAAAGATGCTGAAGCTTAATAAAGAGTCTTTTTGTCATCACACCTGGGGATTTGTCAGCTTCCTGTAAATTTACTAAGTATGAAACTGAACTACAGGTTTGGCACAGGGACACTGAAGTTCAATGTTTAGTTTTATTTAATTTACAGAAGAGCTTTTAAGGGAAAGTTTTATTTAATTTACTTGCAATTGTCCCTCATTTTGTATCTGATTTGGATCTGGTTTACTCATTCTGGTTTACATATAAGAAATTATTGGTTTAGGCATGCTGTTGATGGGAAAGACATGGCTTCATGTTTCATTTGCTCCTATCACCAGCAGCATGCTTCCTGCCACCAATATTGCCACCTTTTGTTCAAGGATGTTTGGAGATACTGAAAAGATATTAGCAGCCCTACAAGCAGGAGCAGAGGCCATGTATCAGGTACATGTCCCAAAGCTTCATTCACTCTCCTCTCTCCTCTTTCTCAGCTAATGGTTGTTTCTATTTCTGCAAAGAAAAGGAAATTTGGAAGACGTCTTACTGAAACATTTTACAGAATGGCCTTTGAGCAATAGCTGGAGAGTTCTGAATTCCTGGAAGCTGGATCTCACATTACCTGGGTACCACACGCACACTTTATGTGTTACCCAAGCTTTATGTGGTGTTCATGATCCAGAACAGTCTTTAGGCAGGCATGCAGGTGTGAATCACTGAAATGAGCCCGGGCATGCTATAGTTAGCCAGATTTTCTCCTTGACTAAATCTAAATCTGCACTCTCCAAAACCAGACAAGTGGAGAAAGTGGAAGGGCCTACCCTTAGTCAGAAGTACTTAATTTACAATCATGTACCTGCAAAATTAATTACCCATTTGCACATATAGGTCTTTGTGCTCTATCGTTTATAGCTCTAAATTAAAAGAATTCTTTACCCAGCAAGTTTAAGTGATGCTATGGCTTTGAAAATTGAGTGATACAATCAGAAAGACATAGGAGGAAATAATACCCAAATAGCAAAATGAGCCCCTTCCTTTCTTGTGAGAGAAGAGAGAGGGAAGTGAAGGTGTGAGTCATTTCCAGATTTAGCTCTGGAGCTCTCTGGGAGGTACTCAACTACAGCTAAAATGGCTGCCATTATGAAGTCCTGGATGGATGAGATGCATAGAAGATAAAGTGGTAACCAGAGTCTCCCTTGGAGCACTTTAACAACTCGGTTTGAATTCGTAAGCGGCCTGATTGTACATGTGCAAATACTTCCATATAAAGGTTAGGCACCCATTGTTATTGCAGCGTCTGTTAAAAAAAGATAGCCATATCGGTTGCTAGGAGATGGCAGACTTCTCCTGGAGAAAAATCACTCCTGATAAAAAAAAAAAAAAAAATTATTTTACATAAAGACCCTCTTAAATATAAATATCTTTGACAGCAGCTATTACTATTCACTGAGTTTCTTCACAAATGAATAAATGGCAGAAAAATATATTATTTGAATACCATTATATCCTAAAGTGTTAAATAGATTTTTCTCTCACTTCTCCCCTCCCTTTTTTTGTTACACAGAAGCGATATTTACTTCCAGCTAAAATTGCTGCCTTCCTTTTTCTAAAGACCATTCAGTGAAAGAAACATTTGGAGAACTGAGCTCAAAAATTGAACTCACTTGTCTTTCCTTCCACTGTAAAACCAGCTTTGATTAAAATGAACTGTACTGTAGGATAAACACTTTGTGGGGAAGGAACTTGATGCAAAAGGATGAAAAAAAGCTGCAGCAAGTTTTCACAAATGGATAGCTGGGAGAAAGCAGGTGGGAGGTTGTGCCACATGAAAGAAACTAACCATCCAATTTAATTTCAATAATGTTTGGAATTTTCTTCCTACTGAGGTGGCTGGAAGTACAGCTGCCCTATAGTTGTGTCCATGTGCCCAGCTTTTGGTGAGAATGACCTTAACAAATAAAACATGAAACAAACTACATACTTGCTGTTTTAAACTTGTGTAGTCAATAAATGAAACAATAATCTTTCCTAATTTAGTGTGCTCAGATTGGCTATTGTGGACATGAGAACTGCCCAGCTGCAAAATACAAAGGCATGCTGCCTGCACAATATGGGGATTCAGCAGCTGTGCCTTCCATTGACCAGAGCTGGGAGAAATGTAGATCAAATACTGACAATAAGAGATCGATGTTGTAAATATTAGCATGAGAAAGAGTGCACCAAGCTCTGAGTGTATACTCTTTTTTTTTTTTTTTTTTTTTGTGCTTGTAATAAAGTTTCTCTAGAATTTTGCATGCAGTGGGGTGTGTGTGCGCATGTATGTGTGTGAAATGCTTCCAAATCAGGGAGCAGCATGTTTCCTTATACAAATATTGACAGGAATCCTTCAGTTTATTTGGAATTTTCCTGAGAAAGCTGCAACAATATGGTAATACCTCTTCACTACTTTTCACACAGTTGTTTCAACTGTAGGCACCAGGAAATCCTTATTGTTTTAATCAATACCACTTGGAGTGATGACATGTTTCTTTTTTACTTTAAGTGACTGACACAGTGCATTTCCTTGCACAAAGTTCTCATGAGACACTTTTGTGCTGTGCTCAATATATCCAACAGAAAATATGTATTTGCCAGAAGGCTGAAAGAACGGGCTGCTATTTTTTCCTCTTACATTTTTCATCCTGATACTTTATGCTTCATTGCTGTACTTTCAAACTCACAAATGACCCCAAGAAAAGCAATGAGACTTCTGTCAATGGTTATAATGAAACATCTGAGTAATATCTGGAAGATCAGGATTTGTTCATTTAATGAAGCTTTGACTTTAACCTTGATGATACCTTCCTCCTCCATCTCCTTTCTTCTGCTTACACTCGAATGAAAAAACCTATAAAATAATGCTTTAAATGCATTCTTTAATGATTTACATTAATTTCAGAATTGATTAAACTTATTAAGACAATTTGAATATAATATGCATATACCCAACTAATAGACTATGATGCATGAAAGGAGCTCAGTAGTCTCTGTCTCTGTGCTAGTAACACCAAGAAATACTCCATTTTGAGTACTCAGAGAACAGGCAGGACCCTCACTCCCTGTTCCCACAGACCCTGAGCAGTTAAGGAATTCAACACCCACAGCACTCAGGTCAGTGTTTGGGATAAAGAGAGAAAACGCACAGGTTTGCATAGCGCTACATATGTTCATTGCCCAGCACAATGAATGAGTGTGCAAAATAAACATTTCTGGCTTCAAACTTTTACAACTTTAACACATGCCCCTTAAAGAGCTTAATTGCCACAGCTGCACATCAACTGATCTACTGAAGCTTATGTGCTGTGGCATCCTCTCCATTTTTTTTCTAACTTGATCAAGCAAATTTGTAGCTTCCAAGTTTCATTCAGTTAAGTATTGCAAAGCAAATAGCATTTTGTGCTTTCTGAGTTTGTTTGGGTTCTTTTTTCCCATTTCTCCTCTCTTTCTATGATTGGGACTTCCTGTTTACCTCTCAAGGACCTTCGAATCATCCTTCAGTTGCAAACTTCCTCTTTCTGCACCATCCTGTACCACTCCAGACAGCAAAAAAAATTAGACATCTGCTTTACTGAAGGTGGGATTAAAGCCCAAATTTTATCTGTATTACAAGGCCCAAACTTCTGAGATGTTGAATTTTCCTCTCATGGATTCTTGAGTGTGAGTGACTGCATAATGATCCATATTTCTATAGTTAAAGAACAAAATGTGACAACCATCTCATGCCATTTCTCTGGTGCAAAACAGTGTGGGTAACTAATGGAAGAGGCAGTAAAGCATATTCTGCTTTCTGAAAAGATGAAGGTATGAGATTGAGAGTATAAATGGTTGGATTGCCATTTCTTTAAAATCTGAACTAATTTCTTTGTTTCAAACAGAGCCAGGCTTATGAGAAGATCTATACCAGCCAGCTCAAAGAGTTAAAAAGTAATTAACAACATTTAGACCTTGCAGTAATACAACACACAAGTATATTTTTTCCATTCTGCTAAGCTATAAATCAGTCACTAGGTAAATTCCTGAAAATAGTTATGTTTTAGAACATTCATAATTAACCATCTTATTTGGGGCAAATGCAGGGTCTTATTCCTTAAAACAAAGTTTAAGAGCAAATAGAAATCATAGTTATTTTCCTGGGAATCCTTCCAAAAACGAACTATGTGAGTGTAAAGTTATTATTGCTATGTTGTAAGATTAAACAGGACATTCTGAAAAAGTTATACACACTGAAAAAAAAAGTATGCATAGCACCTCTTATATTTGTAAGACTTAAATTCAACAATAGAAAGTGCAAAATAAAGGGGGAAAAATAAATATATCAGGAAACATGTCTACAGCCCTAAAGATTACCTTTTTTTTTTTTCTCCTAATGCACAAAATTAATTACTGTTTCATATGCAGCAGCAACTTTGGACAATGGCATTCTGACTGTAAAATGCTCTTGAAAGGGAACTTGGTGAGACTTGCCCTTGTTAAGCTTGAACAATTTTTTTCTTCTGAAACTCCTTGAAAAATAAAGGAAAGAAAAAACAACTCTAGACATGCAGGAAAATACCTGGTTTTGTATTGTAGTCAGTCATGAGAATTAGGAAACATTTTTTGAACTGTACTGAACTACAGACCCTTTGACTATGCTAGACATTTGGCTCTTATGTCACTGGCCTTTAATGCTGATTCTATGACTAATAAATGCACAAAGTTGGGAAGGACACAGCTGGGTGCATGGCTGAGTACAGCACAAAATTTTCAAAGTGTTAGGGATAGTAAAATTACCTTGACTTCAGTAGGGCACACTTCACCTAAAAAACTGACTTGCAACACTTTTGACATTTATCCCATCCACCTCTTTAAAAACAGATCTAATTAGTTTAACTTGATCCAGACAACTTTTAAAAATTACAATAAAAACAAAGAAATCCCCTGATATCCCCATTTTACTAGCAATAAGTAGAGAAAAGTCTGAGAGTCTGAGTTTAAATGCTAGCTTTGACCCCTACTCCTCACAGAAAGTTAATGTGCAAAAAAAAAGAAAAAAGGGAGAGAATCCAGTATGTCTTTTATCAAAAGTCAATTCAAATCTCAATCTAAAGTTCAAACCTTCTGCAGCATACATTATCATTAAGATGAAATATTTAGTAGCTCTGTATTCTGGTCATCTTTTGACAATAACCTACAATGTCTCAGAGGTGGCAGGTGCTGGAGAATTCAGTGAATTTTTAAAGAATATCTCATTTTTCAGGAAGGACGGTTAAAAACTGCTAATTTGTATTAGCATGCCATTGATTAAATTGCACCTTCCATTTTAAAAGTCCTGAACAAGTCCTATTAAAAATTTTAGCTGCTTTGAATCTTTTACACACGGTTTATAAAACCTTGAAACATTGCTATTTAATAGCCATCTCCATCTGTTGCCCCAGTGAATGGATATAACTCTTTGTCCTGTGGAAAATAGGAAGTCACATTTTTGGAGTTCATGCAATGTTCTTTAGAGATAAGCTTTTCACAAATCATAGCTACTAATAATGTTTCAGGCTTCCCTGTGTGATAGGTGCAAGGTGAACACAAGGTTGGAGGAAAATTAAAGTAGAACAGCTTTAGCAATTTTTTCAGATTAAAACCTTACTAACATTAAATATCTGAATTCAAGCTAGTGGCAAATGTTTAAAAAGTAAAGCTTTTGTGATTATTAAATGAGCACTAACGCATATGAAAATTGCATTGCTAAACATCCCATTGCATTCACATGGATACACACACCGAAGATAGTTCACATTTTGGAAAGCATCAGCCAAGGAAAAAAGCTTTTAAGTACTTATTTTCATATGGAATTCTACTCACAGAATCAATTCACACCACACACAGGGCAGACGAAAAAGTACCTGCCTCAGGGGGTTCAGAACAGCAGTCCAAGCTCTCTGAGACTTTCAATATCTTCATCATAGATTGCATCATATTTCCATGAGTCTTTATTAATCAAAGGGAAGCAGGCTGATCTGGTACCAGGGGGTAAGACCTGTGGGAACTGGTACCACCCTTCCTGTCTACTGTTGCCAGCCATGCTTACAAAGAATGTCTTGTCCATGAGTAGTCCCACTCCATCAGCAGGCTCAGCTGTGACAGCCAGACCTAACTGGAGCATGTGACAGTGCAGTCATAAATTATACAATCATGTAATCACACAATCATATAATCAGCAAGGCTGGAAGAGACCTTTAAGATCATCAAGTCCAACCATCAACCCAGCAATACCAGTGCAGACCCTAAATCACTAAACCATCACCCAGCACCAGACCCAGGCACCGCTTAAACACCTCCAGGGATGGTGACTGCACCACCTGCCTGGGCAATCTATTCCAATGTCTCACCACCCTAACAGTGAAAAATATTCTTCCAATATCTAATCTGAATCCTCCCTGTCTCAGTTTAAGGTCATTTCCTCTAGCCCTCTCACTGTAGGCATGGTAGAAAAGATCAGCACCCACCTCACCACAACCTCCTTTCAGGGATTTGTAGAGTTGTGCCACTGCAGGACAAAGCAAAGGGGAAGCCTCTGCCTCTGAGATGTAGAGCACAGGCCTCCCTGGCTGTGAAGGAGAAGTAACCTTGCACAAGCTTCCTGAGACTGTTGAGCAGTAAGAGATTGGGATGAGCACGACTCCGTTGTCTCTCTCTCACTTCCTTAGTCTTTCTTTTCTTTGATGCCACAGAGAACAAAAAAACCCAGTTATTTTACACTTGCCTGAATGAAAAGTTCTGGATAATACTTACACATGTCATACTTGAGAGGATACCCGTATATTTTAAGAAAAGATAATTTCTATAAACATTTCTGCCTCAATACATGCAAAGCAAAACATTAACTGAAAAGAGTGGGAATGAAGCTGAAGTAAGCTTACCAAACCAGTTATATTAACAATGGAAAGCTTCTTTTTTTCTTTTAATTTCTTCTTCTCTGGCAGTAGGATTCCAGAGAAACCAGCTTCATGGAAAATGAGCAAGTGAACAAGTGCCTAGTAACTAGAGCTATGTTAGAAATAAGGGCTTTCCAGATGTAATCTAATGCCATTTTGAGACTGACTTCACAGAGGAAATGAACCCTTCAATTAATATTTGACTGATTTTGTTTCCTTGTCTTCAGTGACACTTTCTTCATCTGAGCGAGTAAAATCCAGATTGTTGTGACAATTGTGAGAACAAATTAGTCAGCATTTACAAATCACTTGGAAGAAAAATTGGTATTGCTGATAATTATGAAATTGGATTAAATCAGCAAAACATGTTGCATTGAAAACCAGTTGTTTTCAGCTTTTTTTTATTTCAAAGTTGAAAACACAGAACTGTGGTAATCTATTATTGGTGATGAGTTGGTGGAGGCTCCAGTACTCCATTTAAGGCTGTTGGAATTCATACTCCTATCTCAGTATTGACATAATTTTGCCTTTCCAGTTTTATAGGAATATGAAGACAACTGACTCATTTGCACAAAACCTCAGAAGTCTTTAATAAGTTTTCCTCTAGCTTACACTCCAAAACCGTGCAAGAAACAACTGTGTTCTTTGATCAGGTTTACAAATAGAGCAGATGACTCCTGGATTCTTAAAAGTATAATTCACACTTCAGTTAACTCATATCTCCTAGGAAACACTGGCACTTGACTCTGTGTAGAATTGAAGGTAGAAAATTATTGGGGAAGGTAAACCTCAGGGATCTGCTTCCCCTGGAGCCAGGCAGCCACACCTGCACACACACATACATGTACACACAACCCATGCCTCTCACAGCATATTTGTGTTTTGTCTGCATTTTGTTTACATTTTATTTTATTATCTTACTTTATTTTACTTTAACCTGAGGCTTGCATGAACAAAATTACTATAGTTCTTTCTTAGCTGCATGATGAATAAAGGCCACTGTTTGTTCTTGAATTACAAAACATTGGTACTAAAATATGTAAGAATAAACACTAGAAGAAGGGATAAGTTTTTGGTTTTAAACATCTGTTTTAAAGTGATATGAGGGAGTGAAATTAAATTTAATAATCTCTCTTCCTTCCTCTGCTTTTGAAATCATAAGACAATGCGGTAGGACATGTGTTTCAGATCTAGTGTGGTATTTTCAGATGTAGACAATTCATTATCCGTGGTTCTCCTTTTCTGCATAAACCATGATTTTTCTAAGTACAAAATTGTCTGCTAAATTGTCCCCAGGTTACACAACATAAAACAGCATTTATGTATAATAAAGCATTACCTCCACCTGCCATAGACAGTGTTTATTCTGCACATTTTGTTTTCTCTGTTGGATTGCAGCCAGCGAACTCAATAGTTTGTTGGAAAGCAACGGATCTTACATGTCAAATTGTCTGATTTATTTTACATAAGTTTAATCATCTGTCAGCCTTTTTTCAAAGGAATGTAAAGGAAGTTCTTCCATGCTTTTTAAGATACTTGTCCAGTGAGGCTTTTTCATGCTTTTTAATGAATATTTCTCCAGTGAAAAAACTCATTTTTAATATCTTTGTCGTATTCTAACTCACACGCAAGTGTTTAAATCAGGCCACAGGGTGTGAGCTGATTTAGGCACTGAGCTACAGGACTTCTGAACTCACATTAATCACACACTTGAAAATACTCATCAGTTGTGCCAGCCACCTGCTCATTCTGATTTATACAATGTCTCCTAGACAACTTGGATTATACCTATGCCCATCTTTATGCCTACAGCTGTATGCCTCAGGGCATCACACCGCCTTGGACCAGTGGATCAACCTAATCAAGAGAACTTTATCACACAACAGCTAAATCTTTTGACTGACTGTCCATTTGGATCAGTCAGTTGAGAACAAAGCAGTAAGTGGCATAACGTTTTCTCTCTTCTGTGCAGGACAGAACTGTGCTTAATTAGGCATTTAAGAGCGACTTAACTTCTACAGTTCTTACCACACATGTTATTTTCAGGCAGCTCAATGATCTGAAACACCAATTAGTTTCAATTCACACCTATTATCCTCCTTTAGTGCACTGTTAATTCAAAGTCCAAATTCCCATCCTTGTGAAAAAGTGGTAATTTTCTCTTTCTGTAAGTGTTTCCTCTGAAGTTCTGAAACACATAGTGCCAAATGCCATTACTTAAAACTTCATACGGAGGCCTTATACCACTTGCCAAGTTTCCAGTTTTCATGTTTTTAGGCCCAGCATACTCTCTTGCTGTTTCTCCATTGATGAACATATTGTTTCAACTCCCTAGAAACACTCTCTCTTCAACATTTTTCTTTCTAAACCATTTATAGATTTTTACAGGACACCAATGGAATTGCCAAAGATGACTAAGATGACTGCAGTCTCATAAAGCGCTGCAAAAAAACCATGCAATATATGTTAGAAAGGTTGAAAGATAAGGTCTTCACCCTTTTCACATATCACACTCCATTCTGCAGTAACATCAGAAAAGCACTCAATGCTTAATATGAAAAAAAAAACCCACTTTCGGGTAAGAATGCTTAAAAAAGAAAAATCTCCATTATTTACTAATTAATTTTCAGATCACTCATTTTCACCAGGCCATAGTTCAAAGAGAGAGGAAAATTCTTTGCCAGATTTTTACCATATATGATTACAAGCCTGTAAAATCAGTGATACCTACAGCTCTATGGGCATAGCTTATATCAATCCCTTATTTGTTCCAAGTATGACTGTTTAAATAGCAGATGAAAGAAATGTGGGGAAAGAAACGTGGCTTTTGTTGGAATGTCTTGAATGCAACTTAAATCAGGTCATGCTTAGAAGAAGAAATCAGAAAAAAGTGAACAAGTATCAAAATAAGCACTTTAAAAATGCATTTGTTACTTTATCGTTTCCTTTAGAAGACTAATGCTCAGAAATGCTGATGACTGATTATATGAATTGCCCTTATTAAATTTTTTAATAATAATCACACAGTTGTTCAACTGTTCCTTAGTTTTTGAGTGTTTATTTTGAATTTTGGGAGAAATATAAGAGGTGGGATAACATTTGCAATCTCCTGCTTGTGAGTTGACAGTATAGGATTACCCATCACTATGCAATAACTTTCCTTCCATATAGAAAGTTACTTACCTGTGCACCTGCTGATGTTCTTTCATGCATGCTGTCTAAACCAATTAGCATGTTTCACAAACTGCTTTCAGCTACTACAAACCAAAATATCAGTTACACATTAATCTTTTCAGTTGAGCTGCTGATGCTGCTCAAAATCTGTTGGAGTGCTTTGTAAGTCCAGCCTACCATCAAATATCTGTACATTTCACATTTATCTACTACTAGTTTTACATGTGATCCTCTTAATTATGGTGACAGATTGCATACAGATTTATTGTGTTTGTAGGTAAGGAGACAAAAACAGAAATATTTTTCCCCAAAAACTGGATAGACAGATCTATACTTCTTGAATGGATTTTCAGAAAAATATGACGTAAATCCATTGGTTTGGATGAAAATCTGAAATTACCTCTGACATGAACTAAGGGCATGTCTTATTTCAGCACAAATGTAAATCTCAGTTTTTATATATGCATGGTATATGCTACTGCCAAACAAAATATCTCTAAGCTCAATTTTGTATGTCTCCTGCACACTTCCAGTCAAATGTACATATGAAAACCACTCAATAGAAAAAAAATTAAGTTTCCCTCATATCAGAAGCTAAGAGATTTAGCATATGTACAAAGGTCAAAATTTGCAGCTAGTTGTATTAGAGACACAAGTAACCTCAATGCCAGACAAAATGTAAAAGCCAGATTAGAATGAATCCAAGAGGGACTATTCGAGACCTTTTTTATTTAGATTCATAGAACTACCTTCTCATGTTCCAAAATGAAAAGGCTAGACAGCACAGAGCACAAGCAAAGCATTAAAGTCACAAAAAACTGTTAAAAAAGTCCTTCTCTGTATCTAAATTTGCACAGACCCTCCACAGTGTTTGAAGACATCATAACAAAAGACAAATCTTATCCACAAATATAATTAATAACCTTCATATTTGTCTAAAGATGGTGAACAAGGATTAACAAAAAAACAAGCAAAGCACAGTTATGTGTCATAATTATTTCTCCAAACCAACAAGGATTATAACTGCACTTTCTTTGCCAAGGGTTAATTCTGGATAGTCCAACAGCACATTTCTAGAGATTTTTGTTCCAGATTGAAGTTAAATCTGGCCAGGGTTTCAGACTCTCAAAATTGAGGATGTTCAACCTCTAAACAGTCACAAATGCTCAGCTTTTCATCTACAGTTCCTATCAAATATAGAAACATCTTTCATATGTTTAGTTTTTACACAGATTTCAGTACTCTTCAAACTTATTTTAATCCATTTCATTGCTATCCTTCCTGCCTGTTAAACACATCAAGTGCTTCAGTGCCAGCTGGTGTCAGAAAAGAAAGTCTAAAAACAAAAAACCATACTGCTGGCTGTCTTCTACCCTTGCTGGCACCCACTGCTTGAAGAGAGATTATAACACTACTTGTAGCTCTTCCAGCTTTCCACAGACACCAGAATTTTATAGTAGAAGAGTCAATTAACAATACTGCTGTCCTATAAGGAGCATTTTCTGAGCTCCTTTCTTCACTTCCTTTACGACCTTCTATTTTTACCCCATTTTTTGCAAAACAGCTTTCTAAACAAAAACAAACAAAAAACCAAAAACAAACAAAACTCAAACAAAAAAACCAAAAACAACAACAACAACAACAAAACACAACTGAGAAAAATGCAATCTCATTTTTTAATTCTATTCTGCTGTGATCAGTGAACAGAGGAAAAAAGTCTTCATATTTCGTGCATTCAAAACTATCAGGAGATTTATGCATTCAATCCAGTAATGTCTCCACCTTCCCTTTCAGCTCCCCCACACTGTTCTCTCACAAAAAAGAGGCTCCAATCACCTTATTTCCCTTTGTGCTAAAGAGATGTTAAACTACACTACCACATCAGACGAGACAGAGTCATACAGCTCCATGTGTTCAAGAGTACAATAACATGGGAAAAAGTAAAAGGAAGATTATATAAATCTTTTCAAACTAACATGCTTGAGTTATGCTCTACTTTGGCATTTAGTTAAAAAGATAACTAGGAGATGTCTCATTTACTCTGTACATTGATCCTGGGTTTTTTTTGGCAAAACCATAATTTTTTACAGCAGTGTGGCAGTTTTCCTACAAGCAGAAACGTTTTGTACATACAAACATTTTGAAAACCCTCAGATTTGCAGTTCTTTTGGCTTTAATTGGATCCATTTTGTGGAGCACCTTTAAGTGAAGACTCTTCATTTTTAAATCAGTTCCTGCAGGACTGAACTGCAGTAATTGTAGGAAGACTTTAATAAACAAATTGCTTAATATTTTCAGTTACTATTTTTATGAGACAATTTATTATTTAAAACCATATAAAACTTAGATGGCAAGTGTATACCAGCTCTTTCACCATTAGAAATTTTTAAAATACCTGCAGTGTTAGTCTGATTAGGAGAACAAAGTCTAATTCAATCAATGTTAATCAATGTTAATGTTTGAGGAAAAATATCAACATATTAGAAATTACAGTATGTGAGTCTCCTAATTTTACCTCCTAGTAGTAAAATTGAAAGACCTGCATCTAATGCAGTCTTTTTTTTATATATATATAAGTAATATGCACTTTTCTTCAAATAAAATGTTTTCTATCCTGATTAAAATATTTTTATCCCTATTGCTGTTACTTGACATAGACTCATGGAATCATTAAGGTTGGAAAAGATCTCCCAGATAATCTGGTCCAACCTTTGACTGAACACCCTAATGACAATGAAACCATAGCATGAATTGTCGTGTCCTGCTGTTTCTTGTAAAACAATACCTTACATTTTTTATCAAATGCACTGAAAATAAGTGTATAAATAAACTGGTAAAAGTAGCACAACTGAATAGAAACATCACTTCATATAACTGGTTTTCATGACTATTACTTTTATGAGACACAAAAGCCTTTTTTACCCACAAATAGATGTTTTAAATGAAAAACTCAAATCATTATTAAAAATTTAAATCCAATGTCTTTGGTTATTATTCATTGCTGGAACAAAAAGAAACAATAGTAAAAACTTCCATTGGCTATGTCCATTTTGGCAGACAGTTTATGAACCAAATTAATAACTACTTTGCAAGCATAACTTTTGAACTTGCAAAATATTAGACATTTTGGCACTGTTCTAGATGTTCTGATAGAATTGCATTTGCTTCCAATCTCCAAATTTCTAGATAAAGCAGAATAAACTCTATGGCACAGTTCCTCCTAAAGACAGCTAATTCTAAAGAAACTATCCCTATCAGGAGAGAAAGTATAATTGTGTTATGGACATACTTCAGCCAGACTAACTTACCACTCAGAGAAACCTGTTCCAGTATTTCTATAGTGGAATTTACTGCACTTTGTAGACAAAACTAAGAGTGAGGACCATGGGAGGATGTAGGCATCCAAGGCAAAATACAAGCCAACCCAAAGGCCTGTGTACAAAATACCAGTTTCATATTGGAGGTGCTTACCCTCAGTCCAGCAACAGGCAATAGAGAATACAGGTTTTTAAATATATCACTGTACTCACTGCTTTCCAATTCACAGCACTGCCAAACCCCTGCAAAGCCATGCATTCTCTCAATGGCCACGTTTAAACAACCAAATTGAGAATTCCCAAGCACCAAAGCCCACTTATGTTCATCAAAGTGATCTTTCATGTAGATGATGATTCTCCCTCTTCCATCCTTTTCTTTTTTTCTCATTGCCAGTGATGGAAACCTTACTGCAAGGCCACAGTTATCTTCTTAAGGAACTTGAACCTCCCTGTACATTGTATAGGAATACAAGATGTCCAATTCTGGCACCTGAAAAGGGAAGAGTTTCAGTGTTAAGTCTCAGTAGTGGACCTATATCTGCAAGTGGTTATATTACATATATAGTTATATATACAGTTGCAGCCAACTCCACAATCTTATTGCATCTAAAAGAAACACTAATAATGTGCCACACTCTATAAAAATAATGAGCCTGAATGCCAATCTCAATCTGGTCTTGTAAGCAAAGATTAGAGTGCCTATTTCTGAGCCAGTTAAAATAAAGCAGAGAGGCACTCTACAGTTACAGATTAAGATAACACCAGTCCTGCAAATACAATTCAGGAGTTTAAACTTAAATTGTTGTGATTTAGTTTACAAAAAATCATTATTAGTAAGTGTAAAAACTTAAAAATAAATATTTCAAATTAACAGGTCAAGAATGCTCAAGAACACCTCAATTGAAGCGACGCTGTCAAACTTTTGTGTGGTCTCAGAGTACAAAGCAAAGACATTCCAAACCAGGAATGATGCACTGATTCCCACTCCCTCCTCCCCCTTTTCATGTAACCCTTTCAACACTTTAAAAAAGAAAACATATCTTATTGCAATAGTTGCTGATAGTTACCCATATTTGCTGTTTCTAAAAATATCCAACTTTGATAGAATAACTTGGACAGAATGTCAGATGATGATGTATTTTGAAGTAATCTTAAGGAAAACAAAGATATTTCATCCCAAAATATTCAAGCAATTTACAAATATGATTCATAGGTGATTAATTATGGCCTTGATATTACTTGCTATACTAATAAAAACAGCAACTCAAGACTTCAAGTTTTTGAAACTGGTCCAAAAATACATATAAAACTTTTTGAAAGAGATGTCCAAAACCTAAAGCATTAATCTTCAAAAGTATTTTATAAATTTAATATAAAATACATACATGTACTCAAATTCAGGTTGATACTTAGCACTTTTATAACAGTAAATACTTGCAATAGTTCCAAGTTGACTATTTCTTACAACTCTTACTTAGAAATATTATTCTGGGATTTGCAATTGCTATTTTGTAAGGACTGAGAAAATTTCTCTCTTCCATACAGTTTGTTATTTTTTTCACTGGTTTTAAATGTTAAGACTCCTCTTTTGCAAAGGATTTTAGGTAAGGTTCTAGAAAATGATATTTAATTTTATGATTACCTCTACTGTTCCAGCTTTTCAGAGACTGCTCATGTATAGATTATATGTAAAAATAACATAACCCAGACAGATTTAAAAACAAAACAAAGCCACTCAACTTGTGTGAACCAGA
Organism: Sturnus vulgaris; assembly: GCF_052056855.1. Classification (NCBI taxonomy): domain Eukaryota; kingdom Metazoa; phylum Chordata; class Aves; order Passeriformes; family Sturnidae; genus Sturnus; species Sturnus vulgaris. The sequence continues at coordinate 83,755,747 of NC_142244.1, read as the reverse complement.
CTAATGACACAGGTCTGTGATGTTTTTGTCCCTGTTTCTAGGCACTGTGTGATGCCAAAAAGAATAGCGTTTATGCCAGTCTTCATCTGACCATGGGAAAAAACCAGTCAAAGATATATAGCCAGAACTGTTTACGAGATAAACAAAAAGTTTACTGCTTCCCACATACTAGGGAAACAGTTGGATTACACATCAGCATCTGGTTGCTCCAGACAATACTACCAGGAAGTTAATGAAATTGGAACAAGGAAATTACTATGACTCGGCACTCCATAAAAAAGTGTAATTTATCATCAGTAAAAAAACAATGGGAGCTTTGCTGATAAATTAACAAAAGAAAATAAAAAGGCGGTATTGCTGTAAAACAATAAATCAATTTTTTTTCTGCATATGTTAGTTCTGTTCCAAAAGCTGATGTCATCTAATATTAGAAAAACGGCAACCTCGTTCTGATGAGAATTGGTGACCTCTTTGGATTACAAGTAAGATGTTTATCTGAAGTTTCAAGATATTCATGACATGATATTCAAATGAAAACACTCTTTGTTCTATTCTAAAGGGGTTTGATTCCAGCAAGATGAGGAAACAAGTATACATTCAGCATTTAGGAGTTTCTTCCTCTCACTATAGGCAAAATAAATTTTTCAATTAGAAGACTCATTTCCCAGGAATCAAACTTGAGCTGACAGTTTAGTCACCAGACAGGAAAAATATTCTGAAACTCTGGTATTTCGTTGCCTGAAACTTCTAAGCTTCAGTTTTTTAACCTTTACTCAATCCACGCTGTCTGTGGAGTTCTACAAAGTATCTTGTATGAAAGTTCCTAAGAAATAATTTCCTTCAAATCCAGAAAATTTCTCTTTCGGGAATGTACGTTTAATTCGTTGGCTGTTTCCACAGCAGATTTATTCCTGAATAAGATCTCAGTAAAGGCACTACAGTGGAGTAGACTATTTCCACCTCAGGCTCTTAAGAGTATCTTCAGATCACTGTGGGCAGAGCACACCTAGGTCAGTACACCCTGAGGAACAGCACTTGCCCACTAGCCCTGGCCCAGCAAGAGTTTCTCAGGCTGGTCCATCCCCTCTCCTGCATCTGCGTGCCAGCAGCCTGGCATATCCATGGCCTCCACAAAACTCCCTGTCTGGCTCATATCAGCAACTAACTGGCTGCACTTCTCAACAAAAGGAGGAAACTTTGGCCCTGCTCTGGGTTCCTTACTCACAAGGCATATTTGTCCATGTGCCAACACAGGAGCAGGCAGCAAGAAGTCGCTACAGGCTCAGTCTTCTTCCATTAGCAAATTCTTCTTTTCTAAAGACAGCTTGAAGAGGATGGTGTGCCTTCTCTACTAATTTCTCATGCGTGGGCCTAAGAACACAAGTGCCCCAAACTATGTCTTCATGTCCTTAATCATCTTGAAAACCTGTAGCAGTAGACAGGATAGTCTCTTCCTCTAAGCAACCTCTACTCTAAAATAATGCCCACCTAGAGTCAGGCCCGTGTTCTTTAGCACTACACCAGATTAGGAAAGTCTGGCAATGTTACAAAAAACCTCTTCTAAAGAGACACTCCAAAGATATTTTGTAAATTAAAGGTGTTGTAGCACCTACAGACCTTTGTTCCAAGCAGTACAGAACTGCACTAAAGACTCAGCACATGTCCCTTGGGGCTGACCTTCAAATCAAGATGAATGAGGTCTCTTTTTCTGATTATCCAACTACCCAAAGTAAGTGATTTCACTCCACAAGGGAAATTCCAGTGGGAAAATGGTACATTCAAAGCTGCAGACTTGTGGTTGGTCTCCACTTACACTCGGCTTGTGTTCACCCAAACTGAGCCCAGGGGCTCTTGGGAGAAGGTGGGCTGTGGGGAAGCTTGCTTCAGAGATGGCATCACTTGTCAGAGCTCTTTTCTCAGACAGTTGTCAATATGGAAAGTAAGCTGTCATCAGATCCTTTTGCAAGCCAATGCATTTTACTAATCTGGCAGAAAAATACAGCAGAAGAAAACCTGACTAGCTTCCTGCCAGACTAGTAAGACAAATTTGTCTTATTGCAAAAGCTGACACAGGGGAAGGGGTGGAACCATATGGCTAGAAATTGGAGTAGGGGTACAAACGAATATGGGGAAAAGATTCCCCAGTTTTCTTGGCAACAACTACACTGGCCACTTACCCACAGTCTGGGTACTCACCCAGTTAACAGCACAAGATGGTAGGAGATTTAGAGAATATGCAGTTGGTAAATGACAAAGGGCAGGAAGACACAGCAGCACTTCAATGAGACACTAAGGTTCAGGGACTTGTCCCTGGCCCCCCTCAAGTCAGTGGAACAACTACAGTCTTCTCCATCTGGCTAGGCTTACTATCTGTCTGTCTCATCAAAAACCCATTGCAGTGCTTCCAAAACAATAGCCACTCAGAGGAGTACTCATATGTTGGATAAAATTCATGCAACTGCAGATAAAGGGGGAAAAAACCACCATAGGATAGAAGTGTCTCTAGCATTTGAAGCTACAGTGCTCAAGAAATATATTGCCTTGTTATGAAAAATACTGCTTATTGGCAAACTTCTACCAACATTTTGTCACTCCATAAAATTAGTACACTGTGACTGTTCCCACTGAAACTGCAAAAATTTCCACTGTATAAAAGGCATGTATAAGTCATTACACGATTTAAGCCACAGATATGAAACTCTACAGCCTGGAAAATAAAAACAGTAGCATTGTAACAACCCAGGAACTGTACTAAAAGTTAAACAATGCCTTTGGACACTAAAGATAAGACATAGAATAGGCTAACAAACTACACAGCTGATGAAAACAGTAATGAATTGAAGACTTGAACAAAAACCATTAAAAGGAAGAACATCTGCAATACTTAACTACTGGAAAAAACAAAGGACAAATATTCCTGTTTCTTTAGCTGCAATCTATATCCTCACAACAGTTAAAATTGAATGTATCTAGAGGTAGCACAGCCCAGCAGGAGAAGTGTACAGAAGCCAAGGATAACCGTATGCAATTTTATAACCCCATAGGAAAACACTAATTCTATGGCTATGTGAAAGACAGCAGACGTTGGAGCAGCAGATGTTGGAGATTCATGATTTTTCAGAGAGAAATATAAAGTATCCTTACTGAGAATACTTTGCTGACAACTCAGTCATTACACATATGCACATGCACACTCTAAGTAGGAAGGACCACACCGTTTATTTTACTGATTTAATGCATAAGTTATTCATTTCTTAACAGTTATATTTTCAGCAAATTCCTACTTTCAGGAAACCATCAAGAAGGTCATCCATATTGTAAACCCTTCAAGGAGTGCAAGTATACTGCTAAATAGAGGTGAGCTAGGAGGGAGGCCAAGCATTAGACTTGACTTGTGTCCTGTTACTCCAGTCCCTGGCTCTGTTTAGGGATGCTGCAACTAGCCATGTGCAGTACCATACCCCAAACCTCAAAAATAATGCCAGCTTATTGCAATGACCGCTCCCAAAAGCTAAATAGGGGCAGAAAAGTTGAGGAAAGCATGTCAGAATTCAAGTAAATTCTTTTTGCCATTAAAAACAAAGAAATATTAATACAGCAAACATTATTTCAAAGTAACAACTTTGTACAGTAGCATTCAGTCAAATTTGAAGACCCTGACTCAAAATAATATGAGGAGTAAAAACTTCTGATTTGAAGACAATTTGATAATGGGCGATTAGGTACTGAAGGTAAGTAGAAATTTAGTAGGTACTGAAGAGTTTCTAAAGAAAGTGCTGCTGAATGTTGCATGCCACATAAAATCATCTTAAATCCTGATGAAAACCACAGCACATATATTCCCCTTATTAATGCAAAAGAAATGGACTAAAATCAAAAGAAGCATCAAGCTCACAATGATACTATCAAATTCTTTTTGTGCGACATTTAAAAAGGACATAGAGAAATGTAAGGCTGTAATCAAATTAATTATTAATGATGGGCAGAGCCCAAATACTAGAGAGATTGAAACAGATATTAGACAGATTAAAATAAAGCTGGCCTACTCTTGTACTGCTAGCTAAGGAAGGCTCCACAATGTATATTTATACATGGATGATGTTAAAGTAATGTGAAACTTAGAGAAGGATGTTGCAAGTCCAACATAGCAATCTTGATTATTGCACACTCTAAAGCCTAAGATAAAGGTTGGAAAGTCTAAGACTCCAGTTCCTGAGTTAGTTCATTTGGCTAACACAGGATTAATACAGGGCACTGTTTGCTGATCACTGTAATGAAAGTGCTCCAGATGGGATGCTGAGCCAAGGTAATTAATAAACTTAAGAATTTCTGGACCATGAATGCTAGCGAGACATTTGACTCATGAGCACTTTTTTCTAAAAAGGTTGTAGAGGAATGCAGATTTAGATGCGTCTACATACTGTTTAAAAGACCAGTGCACTCAGGTGTATAATTAATCTGTAATTAGATCAATAAGGCTAAACAGACAGATAAAACAGGAATGCTGTTATATGTCCTGTGTTACTTAACCAAGCTATTGCATTTTTATCTTTATTAAATTAAAGGATTACTGCTATAGAAGCCATACAGATATTGGAACAGGGGAAAAGATCACGTTCCTTGATAATGATGTGAAAGTCTTTGTTAAGGATTTGCAAAAGGTCTGGCTATGTTTCTGAAGGCTTAAGGAATTGTCCAGGATTGTTCAGGTTGTAGCACAACATGAAGAATGTTAAATCTGAAAAAACAAAGACAAGCAGCAGCCTAATTTGTCCATTAGAAAGGAATGAAATAAAGAAAAAAAATCAAGCAACAACAAAAATAACACCACTTAAAGATTTGTCATTCTCATTCTATCTCTCTATTAACGCTGAACTTTTGACCAATAAAATATTCTGTGACCTCATATAAAAACGTGAGCTATTTTAGGTAGACATGTGGATATGTGGGGGTGAAAAACAAGTTTACATCTATTTAACAAATTTCACTCAGACTCTGCATATCTGAACATGTATAGGCTTACCAGTGTTTCAAATGACACATCACTATAAAATAATTTAAGTTAGGAAAAGGCTGCAAAAAATTGCAGCATCACCAAACCTAGTTCAGATGGAAAAAACAAAAAAAGAAAAAAAATTTAAAAAACCCAAACAACAAGAACAACAACCAAAAAAAAAAAAAACCAAAACCAAAAACAAAACAAACAAAACAAACAAACAAAAAAAAACCAAAAAAACCCAAAAACCCACCAAAAAACAAAAACAAAAACAAACAAAAAATTTAAAAACCAACCAAACAAAAAAAAGCATAAAAGGTTTAGATTCATAATATTAATTATAAGATACAGTTTGCTATGTCTTCCACTCTGTGTACAAGCAAAATTTCTTGTGAAACCTCTGATAATTTTCTCACATATTTATCTTGGAGACTGAATCTTTTTCAACAGTCAGTAACCATTCCATAAAATCTGCAGTTGGGAAGCATTTTCCCTCAATGGGAAAAGATAATTAATTGAGAAGAATTTTCCCTCCAAATTTAGGACCTCAGAGGCACAGTAGCTTCCCCGTTTACTTGTACAGAATGGAAAAATGACCTGACAATACTTGTCCCCAAGAAAACGAGACTGGAACTAAAATTTGGAAGAACAAAATGTCACACCATAATTATTCTTTGTTGTTAATTGCTCTAAAAGATTTTATTTGTATTTGGCCTACAACAAAAGTCTTAGAAGTGATATCTCTGGAATACAGCATATATTCCAGTGATGACAACTTCATCTCCTGGGTGCAGGTAACAGTAACCTGCTTTGTACAAAAGGCACAGAAGACTATAAGGAGTCACAAATTACATATTATTACATGACTAAATGTAAATGAATTACATAATTACTCTTACATTTTTAGTAAGATAGATTTCATCTTCAGAACTTAATGTGTTTGTTAATGTAGCAAACCTCAAAGTTCTCTGCAGTAAATGCTTTTATGTACAGCAAGAAAGAAATATGAGATACTTCAAATGACAGCCTGAATCCTGCTTTAGTACCAGGGATAATTTAGTGGTCTCCTTCTGATTCAGTTGTTGTTTAGATCAGCGGAAGTTGTGAATCCCTTAAATGAGAACTGTGATCAAATGAAATATAATTCCCTAATAAAAGCTAAGTTGTTACAAAGCTGTATTTTATACACTAATTCCATCCAGCAGTTAAAACTCAGGTCTCTGAACAATAAAAAGGGTTTTGCTGAGCACAGTCCTTCCAGCTCCTAAGCTGCTCCTTCCCCCACTGTCTTCTATGTAACCAGGAGAATACAAAAGAGACCAATCAAACAAGATTTTTGTTTACTTTTCACTGGGAGATAGAAAGTGGTGAGCCTGCATATACTCCTTTGTCCACAGAGGACATACATGAGATTTTGTTTGATACACATTTTTAAAGTTCCTTTTAAGTTTTCACTTCTTAGAGAATGGTTGTGTTGCTATAGCTTTTGGCCCCTTGCTAACAGCAGCTTTTCCCCCCTCACCAGAATTGGAAGCTTTTGATCTCTTTTATCTGCTGCTTGCTCAGAGCCTAAGAATTGCATCTGTGGCGAAGCTTGTTCTCTTAAGAGTCCATTGACTTATTGCTAGAAAACAAGGAAATAGCTTTCTTTTCACTCAAGTCCCTGTTGAGATAATACATTCTGAAGGAACACAGTCTGTGTGGAGTAATCAAAGTTATTGTTCATCACTGTTTGAAATGCTGCTGGGGAGATGTGGGGGGAAGTTGGAAATCCAAGAGGGCTTCTACCTAAGAAAAAAATAGAGATGGCAACCTAAAGTGGGCTTTTCATAAATATCACACATCAGGCTATGCTACAACTTGGACAATAGCACATATTGAACATAAAGAGAGAAACAAAGCTAATAAATACATATATTTTATTTAATTTCTGTGCCACAGGGAAGGCAAGGGATTAGCAGCACTCATCTTTCCAATTCAGAACAAAATACAGTTCAGAAGACCATCTCATGGTAAGACACGTTTTCAGGCTGATTTTCTAAACACTGGTGACCCTCCATAACATCCCTACCAAGAAAAGAAAAGGCAGTGCTGGCCTCCACTGTAGGACTATGCCCAGAGTTCACCAGCAGAGCACATTCCACAGCAGCTTGGCCAGAGGGCTGACATTTCCCAGTCTCAGCTGGAAAAGGAGTTCTTCACTTCCATCTTGCATTGCTGTACACTGCAAACCAAGCAGCTGGACAGTTGTCACCAGTGAAGCAATGGTAGTGCTCCAAATGGTCATGACCCAACACCTTCCGACAAAAATCCAGGTGCAAAGATGCTCTAAAAGTGACCTATGGGCTCCCAATGAGGTCCTCAGTGCACAAGATCTGTGATGGTATGAAATGCTTCTGATACTGCCAGCCTAATGCACCATGATAGTGGAACTATTGTCATGCAGCTCCTTATTCTGCAGCTTTATCCTAAGGAAAGGGTTTTCCCAGAAAAATTTATTTCCACTCAATAAGAGAGAAAAAGTGGGTTGAAAGTATATTTATATAGCTTCTCAGCTGTGATGTTCACTCCTTGCAACTGCAACATTTTATTTTTAAAAATCTTTGAGTAGAATTACACTCTACAAAAGCAGGCTATCATTATTTTAAGAGCACTTTTTTTTTTTAACTTACTTTTCACTTGCTTTATTGTTTACAATGCTGTAGAGACTGTACAAACACCTAATGGGAAGAAATTTTTATATATCACAGCCAAATTTTTAATATAATCCATTACCGTGTAAAGGAGCCCACACATTCATGTCAAAGAGTTAATAATTAAGAGTGGAAATTTTCTGTGTGTGTGTGTGTGTGTGTACATTTATATTTAACACCTCCTTCTTTTTTTTATTTTCTGCAAAGATTTTCATTTTTGTTCAGGGAAACAACAAATTTCAACCCTGGAAGTAGAGAAACCCTCTGCAAAATTATGACAATGCAACTTCTACATTCTAGAAAATGAAATATTATAGGATAAAAATCACTAATTTTATTTGTTTCTGAGTTTGAGCAGAAAAAGCAAAAAGATTATATGAAAGCATATTAAGTCATTAATTTCACGTTCTACATACAGTGCCATAAGGGAATAGAGATTTAAAGGTTAGCAGAGCAAGAAAAACAACCACAGCAGTACTAAACAAAAAAAATCAGCAGTCTTGCTGCCTTCAGAAAAAAAAAAAAATTAGTGTAGCATGACCACCACCAAATGAGTTCTTCACACTTTATGTAAAGAACTGTAAAAAAGGATAACAAAAAGCCCTTCTGGTTTTCTATTCCCTCCTATTTCTTGTCAAAACTATTTTTCTGCCTAAGGAAAGGGAAGCTATACAAAAATAGTCATTTGGTCCAGGTTGGTTTTTTGGGTTTTTTGGTTTTGTTTTTTTTTACAGACACATGACATTATTTGACTTTATTTTCACTTGCCAGATTTTCATAGTTGAAGTCATCAAGCACTAAGGTTATTGGTGAAAAAAACTTTAAAACAAAATGACAGAGACATTTGGACTTGGATTGCCCCTTGTAATTTCTACAGGACAAAATTTATTAGGCCTACATGAAAATTTTCTTACCAAGATTTGCCTGTGAAGATACATAATTTTGAGGAAAATTCCTCAGAGCAGACCCATATCTGTTCGAACTTTGGTGGCTTCTTCAAGTGAAGTCATGTGGCACACATTCCTGCCCTGGAGGGTTGTTACTCCAGTACACAACATCCACCAAAGAAATCAATGACAAATTCAATGTTGCCTGAAATTGCATCGATCCAGAACAGGAGCACTAAACATTTTCTCTACCAGCTCTCATCATAACTGAGAGTCAAAACTGACACAGCCAGATAGCTTGTGTCACAGCTTTTCACAAGAATAGAGGAAATGGGGAAAAGCCAGTGTGGTAAGGAGGTCGAGATAAAGCTCAATGCCCTGCAGCTTGTTTCATATGAGTAGAAGTTAGACTAGACCTTCAGCTCCAGTGACAACATCAAATGAGACTTCTAATGCTTTTTCTTTTTTTTTTTTAATTTCTTTATTAAAGAATTAGCTTTTCTAAGATATACATTTCATGTCACAAATTACAAATTAATTCTGCAAAATAGAGTTCAGCAAGAGTGGTATAAGTTCTCAGCAGTAGTACTGAATATCTCCTCACAATACTTTCAAAGTCCAAAAACACCCTCAGTAATTTGTCAGCCAGGCCTTCAGGGTGCATATCAATTGGTTTAACAGTTTTTAATACTACATTGCAAATGCATTTAATGCACTTATTTATTGCCTAATTCCCCTTAGATTCTGCTATGTATGGACAACATTTTTATACAACAATTCTGATAAAAGCTTTAAATAAACTTAATTTGTAACATTACAGCTCTACTAAGCTTTTCAAGGTTGCAAAATAAATAGTTTCCAGGCTTAACACAAGGCTTAATCAAGAAAAAAAAAAAAAAAAGACCCCAATTCAATCTGGAAACAAATAAAAATCTTATCATATAAAGGCCATTTCTGTTTTCACAAGAGATCTTTTCTTGCATAGTCAGCCACAAAAAAGTACAGCTGCCCCTGAACTTATAAGGTCTGTGATGATGCATTACTACTAGCAATGAGACCACCAATATCAGTAAGAATGATAGTAATGAGGAAAAAAAAATAACAGATCACAGTTACATGGTCAATCAAAAAGCTCTCTCTGCCTACCAGTATGGACAGTCTTCACAATTTCATCATGGTTCACAGGATATTTAACATCTTTTTCTTGAAAGTGTAGTCCCGAGGTTTGTGATGACACTGCATCTCTCAACTTTAATTTTTAGAAGTTTCTATCCCATGAAACTTCTAAGAAACATTTAAAAACGAAACTCCATGCATACAGAGGAAAACAAAAAACAAAAACAAACAAACAAACAAAAACAAACCCCAGAGGCAATATTTCTTTTTTTTTTTTTTTTAATCCTCACTCTTTAAACTCGCCCTCAGATTCCGTACATTTGGAAAGGGATTCAAACCTCAGCTTAAGAGCCTGTTCGAGGCAGTTGTACAGACACCAATTCCCCACAATAGCCCTTGCAGGCAAATGAGAGGCAGACAGCTGCCAGGGATAAGGGTCCCCACTTACACTGCCACACATTCGCTGAAATAGGAGTTGAGCAGGTCTCCTTCTCTTCCTGTCAGCTATTTAGGGGACTTGGTTGACCCCTAAAGTTAGATAAAGACTTCTTTCACTTCAAGTTCTAAACTAAGAATAAAGTAACAGTTAAATCTCCTAAACTATGCATCTATTAACTAATATTTGAAAAATATATAAAAGTTCAGAAATATTTGAATTCTAAGGGACAATTTTAGTTCTATTATAATATATTACTCATGTAGGATACAAGCATTATAATATATCCCAATGAAAAAAACCCAATTAATTAGTCTTTGACACTAAATCAGGGCTATGAAATCAATATAATTTTCTATTACTATAAAACCAAAATTATTTCAAGAAAAATGCTACATCATCTTTTCACCAGTGGTCCAAGGGTAGCTACAACAGCCAAACCACAGAAAGGTTTAATTTCTTGTGCAGGTTATCATATGTCAATAAAGATCTCTGAAATGGCAGCCTCAGAAACAACAAATTCCCTAAACTGAGATGACTGCCAAGAACCATGTTCTATTAATGAACTTGCCCACTCTCTGATGTTTTGTATGTTCCTGTTTTAACATGATATCATGAGAAGTCAGCATAAGTTTAACATAGGCTTTTTAAAAAGTTACATGCTTTATTGTTATTAAAGGAAATCAGTACATAAAATATTTAATATCTCCAGTCACATTGTATTATTTTAACTTTTGTTTTTACAAACGAGGGAGACATTTCACCGGAATAATTCTTCTCCACTAGGGTTTGCTCTAGATATATTGCCAGAGATAACTACTGTAAGGTTACCCAAGAAGATCTTAAATCCCCGTGGCTTGACACAAGTAACACACCGCCAGAAAGTCTCACCCCTCACAGCGCTCTATTATTATAGATACTTGTAGTCCAGCAGGGAAGGATGACAGTGAGTCAGCCACAGTCACTGCCCCAGGGAGATGATCCCTTCTTGATGTCAATCACAGTGAAGATTCTCTCCCTCTTTCACTTGCAGAAAGGCTGTGACAGCCAAGAAAGGGCTCAGGAATGCAGTTAGCACTGAGCCACAATAGGTCCTGCTCAAGCGTGCTCATTTAGGGCCTAAATGCTATTTAGAATGATGCTACTGAGACAATGCATTACAAACCCAAACATTTCACTTTAAGGAAAATTTTATTAAGCCTTATAAAAGATCAAGTTCTAGGGTACTAGGACAAGTAGATTCCCTTTCTGCTGCTACACAAAATATATTTTTGGGGTCCGAATTAGTGAAAACAGCCTCTGCCTTTCCTAAACCCAAGATAGTTGGCTTCATTTTCTACTATGGCAGCTTAAACTAATTACATATACAAGAACAAAAAGGCTGGTTGGAGGAGCACAAGAGGGCACATTGATGCCTTCAGCCATGGAATAAGACAGACATTCATCTGCAACATCTTCCCTGGAAGCGGACAGGATTACTCAGTCTGAGGCCTGATTTTGAGCTCTTTGTAATGATGATGACCCTAATAGTAATAATGTGTTTGGAACAGGCAAATGCATCTTAAATAGTAGTGCTGGAGTCATCATTAAACTTACCGTGTGTTCCTGACATTAGACCACTGAAGGATTACCATGGATTGCTGGTATACTTTGCTTTCCACAAGAATCTGCTCAGTAGGGGCATTCAAAATACTGCTCCCATAGGTATTGGGACCTGTAGAGCCTACTAATAACAGCTATAAAGACATGCACACAGCAAACCATCCTACCTGCCTCCTTCAGACCCATCCTTTGCTGAAGTTCCCAAATTTCACAAGGATTCAGGTGCATTAAAAACATGTAATATAGAACAGAGTATCAGATTGCATTTGTTCACTGAATACGCTTGTTTTCCAAAGTTTTTGTGAAGCAAGACATTGTATTTTTATTAAGATCCATTATTATTTTCATTGTCATTGCTGTTACCATTATCACTCATTAGTAAAATGAAGCACAGAAATTGGATGGGCAAAGAAAACACTCTGATCAGGGAAAAAGTGCCAATTTTAAATATGCTGTTGCATCTACAGACTTACTTGACATTACAAATACACTTTGTTTCCATAAATTGAAAACTACTTTAAACCAGTGATGAAGTTATTCCTTCATCAAGGAAGTTAATATGCTTTTCAGAGAACTATGGATTAGAACGTGTGAACAATGAAGGGGAAAGTACTTATTTCTGTGAATTGTTAACTTGCTAGTGGTTCTACTCTAACATTATTGCACTGCAGGTATTGCTTACAAGGAGGCTTATGGTACAAAGAATATGTATTGAAATATATAATATATATTGAAAACTTTGCTTTTAATGCAAAACTCCTTTTTAACTAATTCCTGCACTGTTACAGGACTATAGTAAGGCACCTGAAACCCTAAAAAAATTATGTTCTCCCATAGAATTTAATAATGGACAAATTGATGTGTCTCAAAATATACAAAAACAATTGGACTGAGAAGTTACATGCCAGGTTTCCACTTGGAAAAAAATTAAATAGTGATTCCTACTACTATAAAATATTGAAAATAAAGGTTCATAATGGAAATGCTGACCAACTATTTACTTCACCCATGCTAGCTAGACATATAAATTCTCTCAGACACTGTAAAAATCTGCAGCTTTCTTTGATAAACTCTGCTTCCATAACTAAAAATGAAAAACTACCTTTCCCAGCTTTTCAGATCAGTACAGAAATTCCTATCTCGCAAATTTCCTGACTTCCCAAAATAGTCTGGAAGCAGGAATTACTGTAAAACATCAGTGAAAATGTATTATAAGAAGTGCTACGACAGTGAAGGATGTATTATAATAAGTGCTATGAGGGCATGAATTACTCTATTTACTTTTTTTTTTTTTCAAGAGACCATCATATGAAGAGGTCATCAAAGCCAAAATATAATTGCAAAGTTAATATTCTTTTTTTAGGGCAAATTGAAGGAATTTGTTTCAGATTATCTATCCAATACAAGCTGGAGAAATAGTAGTCTAATCAAATCAAGTATGGTTTATATTATGGTTTAGCAAAAGACACTGTATCTGACACTTCCAGAAATGAATCAGATATCTGGGTACAGTAATTTCTGTACAGCAGTAGGCCAAGGCCAAACATGAAATGAAACTCATCATTAATGTAAAATCCTTTAGCCTATGATGCTCTTGAGTCTTTTTCACTAGATCCTTTCAACAGGGAATCAAATAGCTTATTTGTGATTCATGTTTTTGCCTTTTCTGGGAGCAGTTCCCAGTATAATAATCTTTGCCAACGAGACCAAATCACAGTCTTCAGGCTCATGTTCCAGATTTATCCCCGTGATTCAAGCTCCCACCTGCTTTTAAAGGGGAAAACCCTTCACTGTGGAACTATTAACCTGACATGTTCTCCAGTCTAGACTAATAATTATGTTAAGAATTGAGTGAGTCCATTATCCACATGGAATGGGTGGAGGTTTTGATAAACCTGTAATAATAGGCGTCAGACTAGTCACCAAGGATTGTTCTTACTTGCCTTCTTATAAAAGGGAACTTTAGGCTCATTCAAGAATTCTGCTTCCATTGGGACTGACAAACTCTGTTTATTTCCATCAAAGACAAGGGACTGCCCTGTAGTGCCTATAAAATGGGAAATGGAATATTGTTCAACAAAGCTTGACCTGCTCCTGTAGATTTTTGTCAGTGCTGCTTTTGTTCAAAATGGGAAGCCGTGTTCCTCTGATTGTACCATTCCAATTCTTCTCATTGCAGTATTCTACTGGATGAATTCATTTAATATATTATATACTTTGGGGGGGGGGGGGGGGGGAGAAAACAATCAAACAAGCAAAACAAGTGTTGAGAACTAGAAAGAAACCGGTGACCCTCAGTAGGAAAAAAAAGCAATGTACAATTCACAGGGCGAGAGTCGGGAAACGCAAGTTGCCCGGGCCCCGTTTCAGGAGCTGGTCTGGCTGCTTTCACTGGGAAAACAGGGAAAGGGATTTATTTCTGGCAGGAATCTGCCGCTCCATCCGCACCCGCGGGAGCGGAGGCTGTGCCCTCGGGTGCCCTCTACTGGCACACGCACTTTTGCCAACCTCTCTGAGTACCCAGAGCTCTTAAAATGTTTGGGGTTTTGTTGTTGTTGTTTTGTTTTTCCAATTCAAGAGTGTAAACCAAAGTATCTAGTTGTGCAGAAAACTATCCCATTTTGAAACAGGCAAGAATAGATTTTCAAGCACTCTTCAGACAAAGGAAAATAAACTACATAGAGCACTATTATAAAATATCTGAATTATTTCCTTGCATTTTCCTTTCAAATATCTCAAAGAATTGCAAGAAGATTGAGAAATATTGTTATCACTGTTTGTCACAGAGGGAAAATAAATGAGGAAACCAAAATGCAGCTGTTTTATATCTTACAAGCAATGCTCTTACTGAAAAGGTAAATAATATATTTCAGGAAATCTCACTTCTACATGCTGTTTTTCATATCACTCTTAAAAATTGAATATTTTAACTGATTGCTTTCATATTAATTCAGGAGTTCGACCTTTTTAAACAGCTGCACACACAAATGTCTAATGAAAGATAAATGTATGACCTCTTTGAAAAAACACTGCTGATATCTAAATTTGCAGAGTTATGTCAGAAGTAAGAACAGCTACCTTCACTTATAGTATAAATTCCTGTTATAAATGAACACTACAGAATGAAGCAGTTTCATACACAGACATATACAAAGGTCCGAGGACAAAGACCACTCAACAAGTATCAGTCTTCAGCTATCAGCAAACAGCAATTTGTATGGTATGCTTCACTCCTATGCAGCAAGTTCTAGAAGATGACTGTGCTTAAAATCACTATTCAATTTATAATGCTTTGTAATAAAAAAGTTTGACAGTTCAAAGTAATGTTTTTTTCTTTCTCTCTGTTCTCTGAAGTAACTAACAGGAAATAGCAATCCTAAGAGACTGAACCCTTTTGGGGAACAGAGATGCCAAACACAGATAAAAAGAAGATAGAATAAAAACTGTAAGATTCAGTTAAAAAAAGCAAAGATCACCCCGAAGCTCTTGTAGATACCCTAATGTAGTAACATAAAAAATGACATCACTGAAACAAAGAAGGAAAAAACAATTGGGAAAGAAGATCTAGCCACAGGGCTTTTTTTCCTGCAGATGAGCAGCAGTGTGCTACAGTCCCTATAGAAGTGCAGTAATTGGTGTGTTGGGAAGATCCAACCCATCCATTCTACAGCCCAGAGGACTGAGTTATGTTACACAATCTAACCCTTCCCAGCAGCATTAGCCGGGACTCTTTCTGGAGCACTGCCTCTCAGTCACTTTCAGCATTGCACTCAGGTTTGAGAAAGCGACACTTGCCATAGCACGCTGTTTGTATGTAAGCCCCGGTGATCGAGGAACAAACCTTCCCACAAATCACTACACGCTGCTAGTAAAGATAAGATCCCTGAGAATGCAGAACGACTGCTTGCAGCGTGATGGAGCTAAACTAGATGGTGCCATTCAGTGAGGTTACCTGGGAGGAAAGGCAGAGTAAGAGCTCTGGCCACACTGTCAGGCAGGCTGGAAACATAACCAGAGCATTGCACCGCCTCCTTTTGTCAAGCTCATCATACACCTATCTGTTAATAAATAACAATGGCTGTTACGATTTGGCCTAAACAGGCTTTGCCAGTTTTAACTTAAAGTGAAATTGCACTCCTTTTAAATAGGGTCTTGCTGCAACACAGAGATATTTCATTATTAACATATTTTTCAAAGCTATATGGGTCTCCTATTGAAATTGCTGAAGTTATGATTTGAGGATTTTTTTTTTTATTTTTCAATAGCAAGCTTTGTTCATTTACTTCCTGGTAGGTAAACCTGACTGCTCAAGAAAAACTATTTTGCTTGCCCTCGCAGTGCTAATATTCTACTACTGACTCTGTCATCTCAGAAAGCGAGCAAAGAAAGCTACTGGCCTGTGATTTGCAAAGCCCCTTGCCTGCCATAAGCTGTGCAGCTCTAAGCACTGCTCTCCTGCAGGCTCTGTCCCTCATTTGTGAAGCAGAGGTAATAGCTACTCCTTGCTTTCTCCACAATAGCTATGACAAGTCAAACACAAGAAACCCTCGGGAACATTGTGGTCATAAGAAGAGTAAAGCAGCAAAGGTGAAAAGTCAGGACATATTTATTTTCCTGGCAGAGCCCTGCTCTCAGAACAGTATGGCAAACAGGCAAACGACCCTTGTATATCAACAGGTAGGGTTGGTTGCAAGTAAGATGCATTTGGCCTATTTCTTTTAACTGGTATTGTTTCTGTTGCTAGCTTTGTAGAACACTGTGATCAAATAATTATTGTTTCCTTGGTTGCCAACTATTTTTCTTTTATTAGTAATACTGACCTTTGTTTATTCTTCTTCCTCCCATGGGAAATTTCAACACATCTCCAAAAAGGATGTCATATGACTCTCATTTATAATGGGATCCCTTGCCTTCTTCCCAGGCAAGGCTCTTTCTTTTTTTTTCCTCCCTCTATATTTGTAGAGAGGAACAGCAAGTCAAATCTCTGCTGTGTTCACATTCATGTGATCTGAACAAGATGAACAGATCAGCAGTTCTCACACATTTGCCTAGGAGACATGCAGCTGAAGAGAACTCAGACACCATTCCATTTGAAACATTAAACATTCATTCTGACGACATTAGCAACAGACCATAAAGAAAAGTACTGTACATATACGTATATAGTATATATACATTTTTGTGGAGTTTTTTTCTTCCGTTAATGCAGTGAGTGTTTTCAGGGATTTTGCATCCTCCATTTTTTGGCTCTTTTGCTCTTAATTTCCTACTTGTGCTCCCACCATGCTCTTTCCTTTCTCACCAATGCATGCATTTTACTATCTATCCCCAATATTGCTCACTCACAGCCCATATCTTGGTGTGGTTTTGTCTGCTTTAGTTAACCCCTCCACCCCCCACCACACACCTGATCATCCTCTATGTGGTTGATTTTGCCTTCTTATCATGAACTGCTACCCTTTGTCCTAGAAAATCCTTTTCTTTCACTAGGTCATCATGTACTTCTGTCATTCTCATTTGTAGCCCCCAGCTCCACTACTGGCAGCTCCTGCTGATGACAGATGTCTCACAATCAGCTTCAAGCCTGCTCTTGGCTCCAAGCCTGAGGGAAGCTCCAGACTTTTGCTCACATTTTCTCTTTGCAGCAGCACTTTCGTACAGATGCAGCAAAGTCACCTTTTCCTGAAGTACAGCTTCTTAGAGAATTCCAGGTCTCTCTGCACCATCAAGACTGAATACCTGTAGAAACAGTCTGAGAAAAATTGCAGACAATGCTGTCCAGCAGGGTGAGTAAGCATGGATGGCATTTTGCCCTGGAAGTCCTGTTTTGAGCAGTCAGAGCATGTCAGTGCATTATTTCATTGCCTAATATACACAGCAGGAGCTCCAGAATTGAGTGTGCAGATGAACCTTCAACATACCAACCCTAGGCTGCATACATCCTCCCCCACCATCCAGTGCAATACTTTCATCTCTTCCCATGACTCCTGTGCCATTCAACCTCAGTATTATCTTCCCCTACTAATTTCTTCTACTTACCTTTGGCAAGCCATAAAGAATACATAATTGTCCAATATGGAGCTAAATGAAGAGAGTCTAGGATGTGCTAAGTCATCAAGCAAGTAGCAGGAAAGTCTATATATTCAGATTAACTAGATATTCCAATGCTATGCACACTTAGATTGGCCCGGTGCCTATCTAGCAGGTGCTGGCAGCCAAATACCACAGTCTTGTAGCCTGCAAGAAAATGTCTTAAGGGGCTATGTCTGTACAGATCCAATATACAAAGTAATTGTATCAAGTTTTGGCCTTTTTGCTCTATGTGCTCTGGAGCAAAGAAACCAACACCAAAGGACTTGCTAACTCAGCTCTACGTGATGTTACCACATTGGCAAGCAGCACTTCTCAATAAAAAGTCTGTGAACTAAGACAGTGGCTGCTGAGAACAAGATGCCCATGTGACCTGCTTTTGGCAAGAGCTTTACTTTCCAGTTGCTCTAGACTAGTCCTGCAGACTGCAGCCCCAACAGCAGAGAGAGTTCTAGAACACATCATCAGATATCACAGAAACACAGAACAGTTCAGGCTGAAAGGCACCTTTGGAGGTCAGCTTGTCCAATCTGCCCTGTTCAGACATGGCCACTTAGAGCAGGTTGCCCAGGACCATGCTCAGAATATCTCCAGGTATGAATAATCTAAAACCTTCTGGGACAACCTGTGCTGAGTCATCCTCACAGTAAAAAAAAGTATTTATGTTCAAACAGAACATACCATACTTCAGTTTTTATTTTAGACTAAAGTCTCATCCAAAAATAACCCAGTTCACCCAGTTTGAGACCACTCTAAATGAAACCAAATTGATGTTCGAGAGATTTGCTTCAACAGCAAAAACAAGATTTTATTCTAGCTGAAATGTTATTGTAGATTTGTTCACTGTTTCATCTATACAACCATGTTCCACCACTCTTATTCACAATCAGCAGTACCTGCCTTTAAAAAGTGGTCTTTAACATAGTATTTCTTCAAATGTTTTAACATTGTATGGGAAACTTTTTCTTCTTCCCTTAGCTACTTCCCCATCTCCAAAAACTAGACACAAAGCAAAATACAGAGAACTGTCCAAATGCAAATATACTACCACACTACTCATTGCAATGATTTAAACAATACAAGCATATGTTTCATCCATTCAAAAGCTGGTAGTAATGCAGGTAAGACATAAAGAAGAAATATGCTTTCCATTCCACATTTACTTTGTTTCCCATATTACTGAGATTATATCCCAAGACTTCTTAAAGCCACAATTAGCATCTGAGATAAAAGCGTGAAAACAGCTTTACCAAACTTGCATGTCAACACAAAACACTGTCAACGACCAGAAACCACATAGACATTGATGCCAGGTATATCTCTGGAATAATACATCTAAGCAGTAGATATTCCATACATTTAGAAGCTGTTTTTGTTCTAACACAGCACCATCTTAGACACAAATGAACCAAACCCATTGTGAAATCAGTGCCCAGCTGTTCCAGTACTGCTGAGGTCACAGTTATGGGTACAGCTGTGTGGCAGATCATCAGCAGGGATAAGTCAGACAGATCCTTCATGAAAATAGTATTCAGTTTGACCTGCAGAATCGTTATAATTCCAGTTTAAAAATTATCAAATAATCTGCAGACAACTACTATTAATATAATTTAGAAATAATACATAAGGAATAATACTAGAGGAAAATAACACATGCCACAGTATTTTTGGTCTTCCAAAAAGAGTGAAGAGACACTCAAATGAAAACTCCCAGAAGAATAGACTTCAAAATGTCTATTTCCCCCTTAGTATTTTATTACTCATCAGATCATTAACAAAGATGTCTACAAGTATTGGCTCTCAGCTTTTGTCATTATAGAGAGATTTTTCTCAAACAATTTCATAAGTAAAATTTCTGTTAAAATGAAACTGTACAATAAAATTGCATCATGCCCCAAAACTTTATTCCTTCAACCTTTAACCTAACAAGTCAGGGAAATTAATTAACAAATCAACTTGCAAACCAAACCACTACTTTTGTGAATACAGGAGGCAGAAACTGGCACTCAGAAGACTTCCTGCTAAACTAGCTTGCTCATGTCTTATATTTTTTAACTAAACATAACTGCTATTTTCTGCCCACTCTAATATGTACAATATTATATATGTACAAGTATATGTACATATCTAACATGTACAATATTAGATATGTACAAGTATATGTACATATGTACAAGTTTTAAAGTTCATCAATTTGCATGGTGATTAGAAAAAAAAAGTCTTCATCTGACCTTTTTTTGATAACATTTTAACAGAATAGCTGTAAACATTAAATAATGCTTCAGGGTCAAGTCCCATTAATTGTGGCAGCATTGATTTAATTTTGAAGTGTAGGTAGGCTGCTTTTCCCATACCTGCAATCCTATTTTTATCATAAACAAGTTGCTTCTTGACTACTTAAAAAACAGAAAAAAAAAAAAAAGTAAGCACTCCCAGTCATTTTCATACAAAAAAAAAAAAAGTGGTAGTACTAGAGATATTAGTGTATTTAAAGAAATAAGCAGGAAAAAAAAAAAAACAAAAAAACAAAACAAAAAAAAAAAAAACAGGAAAAATCATGGTTACAGATAAAATATGCAAAACATTCTGGATACAAAATTTCCACAGCCCGTATTTAATTCAAATACTTTTTTAAGAATTAAACACAATTTAGGAACTCATCAAATACACATGCTAACTAGGAGTCACCAAGCCAAGAGGAAGTGCTGTACAAGGAGGCGTGGCTGTCGCCCTGTTAAAGCCAAGGTGTCTGAGTCAGCACCACAAAGGTGGCATCTTCATCTATTCAGGAGCCAAAAACTGGGAGTCCTCTCCCGAGGGCAGTGCCTACAGTAGCCTTTGAAGAACAGAACAGGCTCAGTCCTTTTGAAACGCAGCTGCTGTGGGAGGGGAAATGTTATACAACATCCAAGCAGTTACAGCACCTGCCAAGTTTTGTGATCCAGCTCTCAGGGTTAGCCCTGTCTCTTTTCTCATGATTATGTAACAAAATTCAAAACTAGTCTGTTGAATTGACTTAAATCCAGAGCAACTTGCTCCCCCACTTCTAGAGTACCACTGACATTAGGTTACAACATGTTGCCTCCTGCCTCTGAACATTTATTTTCTGTTTTGTGAAATCTGTGAGGATGCAGAGGGGAACTTTGCCCCTAGCTCCCTTCTCACCTTCCTCCAGCCTAGACGCCGGCCTGGTGATTAACATATGGTCATGGGAAGGAACAGACATTGATATGAATGAGGACACACCTGAATCCCATTTTCTTGCTTGTCCAACTAGTCTAACCACTATGTTAACCACTGAATCATCAGCAACCTGGTTTTGAATAACAGTGTTTATTGCTACTCTGGTTTGTTTTATTCATTGTTTTTGGGGTGTTTTTAAAGGCATTGTCCAAGTATTCACATTGGATCAGTCCCTCATGAGGTTTAGATGACACCTCAACTCATTGCTGATTGGCTTAAATCCCTAGTCATACATGCCATCACTTTAATTGCTATGAAATCCTTCAGATAAATAAGAGCATGCCTACAGAGTTAAAGAAGCTCTTTATTATGCAGCTGCTCAGGAAGATTTGTTGAACTTTTTTTATTGCCAAACTCTGATGGATCAAATCATAGGTCCATCTGTAAATAATTACATGCGATTGTAAATGTGCATGCATCACATGGTATCAATGATATTGAAAAAAATACTGAGAAAAAGGTGCACTACTGTGAATCACTATGGTTGCAAATCAGTGTCTCAAGTTGTGATCAGAACTTATATTCACCACTTCTAATAGCATTCAAGAGCTTTTGTTTAGGACCTAAATAGACTAGGTACTGCAAACAAAGCATATAAATGAACATTCCTTTCCCTTCTTCCACGTAGACAGAAAAAAGTAATCCAAATGTTAAAAAAGTGGTTAGTGGGCTTACATAAAACAAAAATAATAAGATGTCCTCTGACATTGATAATTAATGTAATTTTTAAATTCCCACATTGATCATAATTTGGCAATTTTATTTTCTAAAACTAAATCCACATGGGAAAGAAACCAGATATTGTTTTAAATTAATTTGAATCTCGTATATACACATACTAGTCCTGATTATTCAAGCTGTGCTTTTTGCATATTCAAATTACAAAACACTTTCAACAGCATTCTGTACAGTACTGCTCATTTCCAAGGACATGATTATCATCTGAACATACGGAAAAGAGGAAAAGAGTTATTTTACCTAATAACTATATTTATGTATACAATCTACTCAAGTTTCCTTTATAGGTACAATGCGAAAACTCTTTCCATTTATTTAATTTCTCACTTTACAGCACTTCCTCTACATTCTTTCAATTAAAATGCTCTCCCCTTTTTAACAATCCTTTGAAGCAGAGCTTTAGTGACTTATTCTCCCAAGTTTTAGAAATGAATATTTCTCTTTCTGTGAAATGTTCCATGCTCCTGCCATGCCTTCCTCACAGCTGTTCTGCCAGTCTCCCGGGTGCTTCATCTCCCTACCTCTGCAACTTAGCAGCCCAGAACTCCACAGAGCTGCTCAAAGAGAAACAAAGCACCTGACAGAAAACACATAAGCACAACAAGCAACTCCAGCATTAGGTATAAAAAAATCGTTTAAAAGTGCCTAAGTGATACAACTTCTACTCCTGTACAGCTTCTGTGATCTGTGTGAAGTGAATCCTAGTGCTGATTCAGAATAAAAAATAAAAATTAACCCCCCTCACCTGTATTCATAGTTTCTGACCTTGTAATAAACTCTGGGTGAAGCAGCTACTTGGAAAGAACCAATAGATGTTTAAAGCACCTTTTTTTTCTTTAGCTCCTCTGTGCTACTTCTGCCCTCTTACTATTGTGAGGCAGACTGTACCAGATGACAGCAAATTACATACCAAACACCTTATCCTATTATGCTCTTGCTTTCTTCCCCTGCTTGCCCTCCAGAGTTCTTCTATTTTAGACCTATTGCCAAGATCTCACATCCAGCTGTGCCACACTAGCACAACCCAAAATAATCCACCTTTAATCCCCCAAGATCCCTCTTGACCCAGCTACTGACAGAAGTGGTGGTGCAAGCGAGAGCAGGTACAATCTGGAGATTATAAGAACATAGTATCTCCATGGAGCTACCCCCAAAATGCCTATGGGTTGAGAGATTTCATGTGATGACAGTAGCCAAGGTAAAGAAGGGTGAGGTGCTTTAATTATGCCACCATTTGGCTGTCAAATAAGGTATTTTCCAACTCCAAGGCAACCGTCTTAAGAAGCAAATTATGCATTTTAATATACTGAGATCCATTAAAATGGAAAAAAAAATTGCAAAAACACAAGAGTGCATGGAAATTCAGTATGTCTTGCAAACTGGGAATAAAACACGTATTTACATGGGATTAAAAACTCAAAAATTCTAATATTATTTAATTTTTAAAATTTGCATTACTTTAATCAAATATTGAAAATTTCGAATGGAAACTGACAAGGGAAATTACCATATTCTGTTTTAATTAACTGAAAACAAGAAATTAAATTATGCAATTAAATAAAGTTTTCAAATTAAGTATTTACTAAAAAGTTCCTTTTGGTACTGCTAATTCCATATCAATTGTAATTATATCGAAGTGGAAAAAAACACCTAAATATTAATATTTTACCACTATTAAGCTAGGAAATATAAGGTGATAAAATTAAAAAAAAAAACAAAAACAAACAAAAAAAACCCCCAACCAAACAAAAAAACAAACAAACAAACAAACCAAAAAAACCCAAAAAACAAAACAACAAAAAAAATCAAAACAAACTAGCAATCAAACAACTACCAAACTTTAAAGTAGAAAGAAATGATAGATAGAAATGTTATTCTACTATTTTTTCATCTATTAGCAATATTAGAAACGTTTTTAAAGAGCACAAGTGGCTTTTTCCTGAAGTACTAGAATTTAGTCCTCATAAATAACAAAATAAATAGACTAATGACCTTAAGCTATTACAGGTATTAAAAATCTTGTGTTCTTATTAATTTGGAAACTTTAAAAAATGAGATGGAAAAATGCAATAATGGATTGGGGAAAATTATTGCATTAATCTATATAATTCCTTAATTCTACACAGTATATCATAATTAATTGTTCTCACAAAATATCGCATATTACAGTTTATAGCTCTGATGAGTCAATATTACTAAATAGGAATAAAACAACAATAAATACAGGTCCAGGTTATAGTGACTTACCAAGGAGAAAATTCAGTTTATGAGAAATATTTTTAAAGCTCATTTATAGCTATAAATGACTGTAAAATAATCAATTCTGCTACTTCTTCCCTGCTGCATTTCAGGTCAAGTTTGTTACACTCACTATGATACATAGTACTAAAAAAAAAAAAAAAAAAAAAAAGATCCGTTTTTTATCCAGAACCTGATGCACTGTGTGAATTACACTTGTAGACAAGTTGCTGCAGGAAAAGTGCCAGCTAAAAACTCACCTACCCGGTCAGGGGCTAAAAGGTCTGATTATCAACTTCCTTAGTTACCTGTTGCATGAGCTTCCCCAGGGCTAGGGACAAACAATAGTGCCCAGGGCCTGTGGCACTGGAATTCCTGCCGTGCAGGTTTCACCATGTCCATTACTGGGCAATTACTTGCACAGTGACCTGTCAGAATTTTATTTATTTTTGGTACTACATAGACTGAACTTCAAAATCAGAAAGTCTTCCTTCGAGAAAAAGAAAGGCAAGTCAATCAAATGAATTAGAAGAAAATACCTTTTAATGAGATTTTTGTCCAGTGGCTAAAGGAATGTTTTGCAAGCTTAGTTAAAAGAACTTAGAAAAAGTGCAGACTTATTAAAAAAAAAAAAAAAAAAACAAAAAAAACCCCACACAACTTGTGAAAGATATCAAGGAGCTAAAATTGCGGCTCAAAGAAAAGAATGTTAACTATCTATAGATTGCACCAGTTTACTGAAATAAAGAATAACACCAGTTCCAAATTTTGTCATAGCATAAATGGCTAACGATTACATGGCAGAACTGGGATAAAAGCGTCCTACACAGATGCCTACAGAACCTCTGAGTTCATACTCTCTGCCTGACCTGGACACCACTGAGTTCACTCTCTCCTATGCCTACACACCTGTAGCTCACAATGGACAATAACGTCTTCAGGTAAATACATTTAAATACGACCAAGACAGCTCTTCCCTGTGCCACACTGGAGACACACTCTCAGAAAACAGACCCCTGGGCTTCTCCTTGGCCAGACCCACACAGCTGTATTGACATCCCCTCAGCTGGGTCCACGCTGGAACCAGGACTCATTACCTCTTTCTCATCTTTCTTTCTTTCTTTCATCTTTCCGGATTTAATTCTGCTCTTCCCTTTCTCTGACCCTTTATCCAAAACCCACTGCTATGTGCTTATACAGTAGGTCAGGGCTGGCACACTAATTTCTTTGCCAAGTGTGCAATTCACTGATAAAACTTTCTGGTTGTTTGCGACCCCTCTGACTTTCGTCGCTCCTTCTCACCAATGAGCATTTACGAATCTCAGGTGATTGTTTCCCTTTAAGAGTGGGTCTTCATAGAGGTGCAACAGAGGATTCAAGAACTCATTTTCACAATTTCATGGGGGCTCTAAGTGTTTTTCGCAACTTCCGTAACTTGCAGTGATAATTCCCTCTGTTCCCCATATCAAAACAAAATAAAAATAAAATAATCAATGTTTGAGAGCACTTTCAACTAAAGGAAACACAGCAACCTTCTCGGAGCCGACCCCTCGGCCGGCGCGCTCTCCACCACCGCTGCCGAGGGGCCCCCTCCGAGCGGCGCTCGCCATTGGCTGCCGAATATTGCCGAGTGCTCTCGTGCTCCTCCGGCTCGGCGCCGGAGGCGGTGGGGAGGGGAACGAACCGCTCGAGCACAGCGCGGTGCATTGTGGGGCGGGAGAGGAGAGTCACTGCTCAGCCAGGGCCGCCATCTTGGCTGCGTCCGGACTCGCTCCCGCTCCCGGGGCCTGTTCCTTCTCCTCGCAGAGCAAAGCGGTGGAAAGGGAGAAGACGAAGGGCCCGCCCGGGCGGTGCTGATGCGCGCAGAGCCTCCTCGCACCTCTCTGGGGCGCCGCTAGTAAAGGGGGCGGGGGTGGTCGAGCAGTCGCCGGCGCGGCCTCTCTCCTCTCCTCTCCTCTGCCGGGATGGGTCGGTCCCGCAGCCGGAGCTCGTCCCGCTCCAAGCACACCAAGAGCTCCAAGCACAACAAGAAGAACCGGAGCCGATCGCGGTCCCGCTCCCGAGAAAAGGAGCGGGCAAGGAAGCGCTCCAAGTCCCGGGAGAGCAAGCGGAACCGGCGCCGTGAGTCGCGCTCTCGCTCGCGCTCTAACACGGCCCCCTCCTCCCGGCGCGACCGGGACCGGGACCGCGACCGCGCCTCCTCCCCCCCCGACCGTATCGACATCTTCGGCCGCACGGTGAGCAAGCGCAGCAGCCTGGACGAGAAACAGAAGCGGGAGGAGGAGGAGAAAAAAGCGGAGTTCGAGCGGCAGCGGAAAATGTGAGCCCCGGGCCTGCGCTGGGGACGAGGGGGGTGATGAGGGATGGGGGAGGAAGGGAAGTGCTCGGTGCGTCTCTCTCCGCGCCTTCTTCCTGTGGGCTAGGGCCGCCTGCGGCCGGGTACAGGCGTTTGGGCCCTCGCTGAGGCCTGACTAGTGCCTGTTTTCCCGCCATCCGCCCCGTTCTCAAAGCCCAGCTCCTTCAGGTGCGTTAGGAGCCGCCCACTCGGAGTGCGAGCCCCCCGCACGCCTCCTCCCTCTCGGCTGGCTCTGCCCTCTTCCCATCCGCCGCCGCTGGTCTCTCCCTCCTGCGCTGCTCCTAAACTTCCCTGTGCGGCGGAGGCCTCGGCGCCCCTGAGGCTTTGTGCTACGCTGCCACACGCCCGCCCCTCCCCTCCGTGGCGTGGAGGTTGTTACGCGTCGAGCGGAGGCATCTGGAGTTGCTCGAGTGAAGGTTTCAAGAAACACTATGCAGCTGCTATATTAACATTGGGGGATTACTTTCTTGCCAAATGGGACAGTGATATCCGGTGACTTGTTTCATTTGAAACCTTGCCCTTTTTTCAGTTTATGTTATGGAGAGTATGGTTACTTATTAAGTCTGCAGATATAAATACTATTGTAATAAACGATGGGGTGCGTTAATATGTTTGGCAGCATCTGAAGTTAAAAAACAGACCTTTATGCAGCAGAAAGAAGAATTGTTTGTAATCAGGTGATTCTTTTTCTTTGGACACTACCCTTGCTCATTGGACCACCTAAAAAAGGCAGAAAAAGCACTTGTTTGTACATATGAAGCCAAGTGGTGCTGTTAAGTCTCAGGTGGAGGCTTACTTAAGCCATATCATTCTCAGGAAATAATAGTTGTTATTATCGGGCTTGGTGAGCCCAAGCTGTCACTTTCATTTCCATTTGAAGATAATCACCTTTGCTAAGTTCAGAGTTTTGACAGTCAAAAACTTCCACAGTAACACAAATATGAAAATTGACATTTTGACATACCGATCCTGGTTTTGTGGTTTAGAATTTTATTCAGTATTTAAATTATGAAAAATATTCTGTGCATATCTACAATGAAGAACTGGAATGTGCTTAAAAATTTGAGAATAGCATTAATAGTTTATTCTAGTACTTAGGAGCTGGTTTAGTTCAAGTATAAGTAAATTTTGTATGTAAGTTAGTTTTGAAATTTTAAAAAGCTCATGAAGTCTATATAGGAGGAATATGATATTTCAGCAATACTTGCTACAGAATAGTAGACATTTGAGGAAGAATCAATATTGGAAAAGATTGGGTATGGGATTTTGATACTTCTACAATACATTTTAAATTTTAAAAAGAAAAAGCAATAAAACAGAGTAGAAAAGTATGGTATTTTAGCAAGTCATCTGTAAATTGTGTTACGTATGTTAGTATAGATTCGTTTTAGATAAGGAAAGAAATACTTCCTTTCTGACTGAATAAATTAGTGGACAGTTCATAGGTTGGAACTGACTTTCTTCTTCTCATGTCTTGTTCAAATCTCAATACACAGCCTAACTTCAGCCCTTTCCTATAGTGCTCCTTTCCTTGCCTTCCAAGTAAGACTTTTGTCCCCTCAGAAATTCGGTAAAATATGAATAGTGTCTTTTCTGCAGATGTCATACAAGTGGTCTTTAAGAAGTAAATTATGGATCAAATAGTTTTTTTACATTAGTGACTTATTTGTTGCTCTGGAATCATAACTCAGTAGGCCAGGAAAATAATATAATAAAGTACTGTAAGTTCATGTGATTAAAAAAAAAAATAGTTGGTATACTGTAGAATAAATCACTGAGATTTATATCTGTGTTTATAATTTTATTTTCTTAATAAGATCTAAGCCGTTGTAATATTGCCTATAAGTCTAAGAATGCATTTGATTGGTTTAATTAAATTTTAATGGAGTTTGTTGGAGTGAAAGGAATGAAATGTGTGCAGGCACAGTGCTTAATTTGAGTGCATTGTCAATTGCTGAGGATATTTGAAAATCTATTTCAGACATGAGTGTCATGGTATTTTTGTAACTATGCGCTATCTTTATTCAGTTAGCTAACTTTTTTCTAGATTTCCTGATGCCAAACGTAAAGCTTTGATAGTTAAATAAAACATGAGAATATGAATTTAATGGCAGTTCTCTAGAACTCTAGCCTCTTAAGCAGTATTGGTTCAGGATGGTGAGAGTACTTGCTGCTGAATAAGAGAGAAGGGAAATCTTTTAAAATAAAATCATATTTAGTATATAAAGGGTGTTTAAACATTTTTCCACAAAGGGTTGTAGCTTGGCAGAGATACACTGACAGAGTGGGGTTGATGCATTTGTCTGGGAGTGGTATAGGTTTTTTGTTTGCTTTGGGGTTTTTTCTCTGAAAAAAAAAAAACCCTCAAGATATTTTGTGTCCGTTTTGGAAAAGTGAATTCTGGTCTGTTGTGTCCCCAGCTAAATTTGTTATCTCTTGAGGATTGTAAGACTAAAATTGGTCTTCTCTGGCCGAATGATTGCGTTGAGGATTCCAAAATTTTCTGCTGAAGGAGATCCACTTCAGTACACTTTTGAAAAGATGACACATGACATGGGGAAATTGGGAGCCTTTCACCTTTGTATTTCCCATGGTTACCTAGATAAGTAGTACATACTTCACATCTCCTATTGCATATATGCAAGTTGTTCCTTGGGTCATCTAAAAGTTGGTAAATTATGTATCTTTTTTTTTAATTAGTTGTTTTTCAAATAAGATGCATTAGGAAAGATTTTCCAAATGAGATAAGAAAATGCAAACATTCTGAAAATGACAAGATATTAAGATATTAGAACTGTAATTGTTCTTCTAAATCTTGGGTTTGTGTTGCTGACAGGCCAGAAGAAAAGTTTCATAAGATTGTTCTGTGCCTCATGGCATATTTAAAACAAAGGTTCAATATGAAGTTTAAAACCAAACGTCTTCTCCCTGAAGTCCATCATAATTCCAGATAAATAGTACTACATGAAGTACAGAGTATTCACTGTTGTTCATCCTTGGATATCTAATTTCCATGTTGTGATTACTGTCTGGAATTTTTTCTGTATTTGGTAATTAACCTGCAAATTTACCTAGTGTTTTTGTATCCTTTTTAATGCAAAGTTATAACAGTGCTCAGGCTAAGTGATAACACTGCTGCTAAACAAAAATAAAGACAAGATATTTGAAAATATTTCCAAAATTCTGAACAAGGAAAGCTACAGTTTGCAAGAATTTATATAGTGCTTGGTATAGATATAATTTACTTTGGATCATTGTGGTAGAAACAGAGTCCTGCAAGAAAAGATTTTTAGAGCTGAAGTTATTGAAATTTGTTAAGGTAAATGATTGGATAACTAGGTTACAGGTATAACTCCTAAAATTCTAGGTAAAATACTGAAATCACAAATTTTATTGCTTCTGTCTTCTGTTTTAAGATACTGGAGATAGTTTGGTGCTTCTAAGATGATGGCTTTAAGGCAAGATTTTACAGGGTATTACTGCTATATGTAGCTTAAAATTAAGACTATATAAACTCCTGAAGGGTGAATGGTGGTTAAAGTTGGTGGGCTTTGGATTTTTTGGAGTAGAGGGGCATGGTGTTGTAGTTGGTGGTTTGGTTTGGGTTTTCTTCTCTTCCCCCCCCCCCCCCCCCCCCAGTTTTGATAAAGAAGTGGTATGATAAGTTGTCTTCAATTTAGTCTGTTAGTATATAGAAAGATGCTAAATATGGAATGGTCCGAATGGATTCACTGTGAGAGGAACACTAATTGCCTGAATATTCACTTTCTTTAAATGTAGGGCAAAATATCCTTTAAATATATAGTCTATGTATAAAAGTTCTTCAGTAGCATAGCTGATGCTGCATGTTGAAGGAGGTTGTTTCCGTGCCAACATTATTGATTAAAAATGTAATCCTCATGTTTGCATTTTGCAGTCGTCAGCAAGAAATTGAAGAGAAACTCATAGAGGAAGAAACTGCTCGAAGGGTGGAAGAACTTGTAGCTAAACGTGTAGAAGAAGAGTTGGAGAAAAGAAAGGATGAGATTGAGCGAGAGGTGCTCCGCAGGGTGGAGGAGGCTAAGCGCATCATGGAAAAACAGTTGCTCGAAGAACTCGAGCGACAGCGACAAGCTGAACTTGCAGCACAAAAAGCCAGAGAGGTAACGCTCGGTCGTTTGGAAAGTAGAGACAGTCCATGGCAAAACTTTCAGTGTCGGTTTGTGCCTCCTGTTGGGTTCAGAAAGAGATGGAATACAGCAAATCTAATTCCCTTCTCATATAAACTTGCATTGCTGCGAAACTTAATTTCTAGCCTATTCAGAGGAGCTCACTGATATTTAAACAGTTACTCTCCTAAAACCTGAACAAGGATACTTGATTCTTAATGGAACTGACCTACATATTTCAGAATTGTTTGAAACTTTTGCCATGGCTGCAGGATTTAACAGCAGTCCTTTCATTTTGGGGAAGGGTTTTAAAAAATATGTAATTATGTATCCTTCATTTGTTTCATTTTGTTTACTTAGACTGTAAGAGGCTTTTGCCTTCAGCCAGGCAAAAAGCAGGGTCCAGCACTGCGCTGCAGTACCTGTCTTTAACAAATAGGTTTCTTATTCTTCATTTAAAATGAACATTTTCCTTGAGCATACATTGGACTAATTGTGGGACTTCGAGCATAAGCCCATCCACGTCTTCACGAAGGATCTCTGTCCAAATCATTATATCCATTTTTAATAACTACTAACAACTCCTTTTTTTCTCCCTAGAAGTTATAAAAGAGCAGGTTGCCCTTGTCTGAAGTCAAGCTGAACGTGTGACTTGGGTTTTTGGGGCCTTTTTTTGTTGTTTTGTTTTGTTTTTTAATCAGCAGCTGGAGCAGAAGCTGAAAATGTCTTTCTGTGAGACAGTAATTTGCTACTAAAGGCTTTGATGCCTGCCTGCACCAATCATTCCAGGATCCAGAAATTTCAAGACAAACTTCAAACTGT
Source organism: Sturnus vulgaris (assembly GCF_052056855.1). Classification (NCBI taxonomy): domain Eukaryota; kingdom Metazoa; phylum Chordata; class Aves; order Passeriformes; family Sturnidae; genus Sturnus; species Sturnus vulgaris. The sequence goes on along the minus strand of NC_142244.1, from coordinate 83,724,382 downwards.
AGAGGAAATTTGTGCTAAATAGTCCTAAGTGTCAAATACTTTTTTCACTCTCTACGTCCTACACAGTTTATTTTAAATTAGTATTTTGATTGGCTTGTAAAAGGAGAGACAGTAGCAATGCAGCTTTCCCCTTCATACTAGAAGTGACTTGTCAGTCACATAGTATCAAATTAAATGGAAACAAATGGAATGCTGAGTTGTGATAAATATTAAAAAGAATAAATAAATTATACTTTTTTTGCAAATTCAGACTTTAATATCAAACAGTTCAAGTTGAATTTACATGTTCATAGTCAGCAAATTCTTCATATTTAGAGGTTTTCGTTTGATCAGATGGATGACTTGGTTTTTTTAAAAAAGTATTTTTGGTATCGTCGTCATGTGGAGAAGTCCCACCAGTTCCTTGTAATGCAGAATGAACCTCCATGCCTGGAGTGAAGTGTGCTAGCTAGTAGCTGGTTACTAGTCATAGTAAGAAGTTTTCATATGCTTGCTTTGTTCATATTAACTTTTTTTTCTTACACAGACACAAACCTCTGGCTAACTTTAAATCCTCCAAATACAAAAATAATTTGGATATATATTATGTGAACTGAAACAATTCAAAATTTTTCACGCAGTCTTCATATTTGAGTTGCATAACAGAGTTCCATAAAATTCACCAAGAAAACAACAATTACAAGGCTTTATTTCCTGATCTGCCTTCCCTGGACTCCTGAATTCGAAGTTCATACTGCAGACAGTTTCAGCTGTCTTAAAATTGTCAAAATACTGAATGTTAAGTCCATTCTCCCCATGAAAGAAGCCCATAGCTCCATGAAGTATGGATTACCATTTGTATTTTTCACTAACAGTAAATGTATTTTTCTTATTAATTGTTTGCCTTAGGAATGATTTACATATTTTTGTTCCTTCTTACCATAAACATCTGCATTCCTCAGCTCAGCCTTCCTTGTATGTTGTTTCTTTATAAATGGTTGAGCTGCTGATGCAGGTATTGCCAAGCTAACAGTACAAATCATTTTAAAGAGGAAGCTGGCGCGTATGGCAGCCGAGGAGCACACTCTGCAGGACACTGGACAAGACAGTAAATATTCAACTTTTAATGCTGATTAAAGGAGTATAGGTAAAGAATACGTAGGTATACTTAATTGGTGAGACAAACTATTCACTTTATTTATATTTTCTATATTACTTTTTAATTTGGTAAATACTATCCAGTTTTTGTAGTTGTCCTTGTTGATTTGTGTGATATTAAAATTCTAGTAATAAATTGTCAGGATTCTATGATTAGGGAGGGTTTAGTTGGTTGCTGTTTGGACTGGGCGGGATGATTTAAATTGAGTGCTAGAAACCAGTTTTAGTGGCTGCACAGTTTACCGTTGTGAGGCAAAATAGGTGGCTGTAAAGCTGCCACTTTAAGTCAGTTCACAAAAGAATTCTGAGAAAGATTAGTGAACATGCAGAAATGACTATTTTACTTTACTAACATCTTGCCCTGTCCTCCCCTTTAGGAAGAAGAGCGTGCAAAGCGTGAGGAACTAGAGCGAATACTAGAAGAGAATAATCGAAAAATTGCAGAAGCACAAGCTAAACTGGTATGTGAAGGTGTAGTTAACTGTTCTGTAGGTGTCTGCCAGATTTGCAACACAATTAAAATAAACGAATCGACCTTTTCTTGAGTTTAACGTGCATATTGCTGGTTCCCTCAGTAACATTGCTCTCTCTCACCTGAGCATAAAAAAACAGATCCTTAGCAATAACACTAGGCTGGTAAAATAGTTTGGATGCAATTAATTTAGAAGGGAGATGGCTGCCTTCAGAATTTAAAAACTACGTTTTAACTATCTCCTGTGGAGGGTTGAAGTAAGTTTGCAAACATGTTCAGCTTTGTGTGACTAATTCTGTTTTGTTGAGTGGGACAAGTACAAACTAGATTTGATTCTAATATAATGTTGATGTAGAAGTGCTGAAAGGGACTTTCAGCATAAGCTTAAGATATGTAAGCTAGGAAAGTCTAACTTATGTTGGTCTCCAAGCCTTAAGTCAGGTGCTTGCCACATGAAAACATTCAATATGATTTAGCTGATTCTAATCAATTGATGATAAGACAAACTAAGCTGCTTCTAAATCCTGATGGAACTCTGTCAGTTTCAATTGCCCAAGTAATTACACCTTCTTCATATAAAAATGAGGCTTCTTAAATCTTTTTGCTTGAACTACATCTGCTGTAGATTTCTTTGTTTGACCCTTTTCTCAACCTCTTATGGTGGAAACAGGACAAATGGAAAATTTAAAGTATTGACTGATGTAATGAACTAAATAAGCACCTTAAAAAGACCACTGGGAGAGCTGTAAGAACCATAGGTCAATCTAAGGATTGACTAGTTGCAAATCAAGTGAAGATGGTTTTGAATTAGGAGGGGTTTTTAGATGGGTTTTGGATCAGGGAGACCTCGGCTTGAAGGTGTGTGACTTGATTAAGTGTGTATGTTACTTCAGCTTGCACGTGACAAGTGTTGGGACAATTTCTGTACATATGTAATGTGTTGTTTGCAAAGCAATGCTGAAAAATATTGCATGTAAGCATTCCATATTTTGATACATTAGCTGTAGAAAGTGCTCTGTGTTTCTTCTAAACTCAATTCAAATGACCGTTTTATAAATGGTTTCACTGAAACCAGCTATGGCACCTAGCTCAGGCAGAACTGCCTACATACTTATGCAGGATTCAACCTGTTTGGAAGTTAATATGGACTTGTAAATTGCTTTTATGACTACAAAATATGCTGGCCTAAATTTTACCGTTTTCCTATATAGGCTGAAGAACAATTGAAAATTGTTGAAGAACAAAGAAAGATTCATGAGGAGAGGATGAAACTAGAACAAGAGAGACAGCGTCAGCAAAAGGAAGAGCAAAAAATTATCCTGGGCAAAGGAAAGTCTAGGCCAAAACTGTCCTTCTCCCTAAAAAGCCAGGATTAAATTTCAACTCTGAACTCTTAAAAGGAAAAAAAAGAAACAAACAAAAAACAACACAAAAAGGAAAACAAAAACTTTGTATGGTAGCTTCATGTTGAAGTGTTTTTTGTTTTTTTTTTTTCTTTCTCTCAGATTTTTTTTGTCTTTTTTGAAAGTTGGAAAGTTAGCTTGTTCTAATAGGGGCTGTGCTCTGCAATTCTTATTTTTTTTAAACTTCCATTAAGTTAAATCCTTATCAGATCATCATTGCCTTTTAGAGGGTAATCTGTTTTCATCAATTTTGTTTCTGTACTGGTGGTTGAAAGCAACTCATGTCACTTTATGAACTGTGGATGATCTGATAAGGTTTTACTGACTTACTCATCAGAGTTTGACTCTGATAATTGACAGAACTTTTTACTGGGTATTGCTGACTTTTAATGTTTTTATTTTAAAGTCAGTAAATACATGAGTAAATTGCCATAGTATTACTGGACCTCTGTGGTTTATTGTTAAATCAGTGTCCTATGATACTGTCCCGTTGTTGCGCTTGATGTTCCTGATACAGGTAAGGAAATAGTTTGTCATTTCTGCTATGAATACATAGAGAGAGTTCAGTATTGTCTCTGTTAGATTTGTTTTTATTACATTGACAGCATTCAACCAGCGTTCCCCGTTGTGTAAATAAACCAATTTGCTGAATAAAGTGAAAGTCTTAAATTCACATGTTTAAGTAAATTTTTTTAGTACACTTCTATAAACAGCTATAAGAGTGACAATTCACATTATTAAATTCAAGACTATAGTGATATTTTTTTAAATTTTGCTTTAAACTATTGTGGCTTCTACTTATAATGCAAAATCACACACAGTAAAAAATCCCTGCAGTTGTGAATGTTATTGATGGCTGCTGCTGTTTTTATGAATGTTGGTTTTATTCTGACAGAGACTTATTTCAGCTGTAGTATCATGTTTAAATGGCTGTTTGGCTTACTGCACCCAGACCAATACTTCCGGTATCTAAACCCTTTCAGTTCACCTCATAATATAATATATTGTATAAGTTAAGGTCATTACCATATAATGAATCTGATGGATCCTAAAGGATTTAAAAATGGAAGTTTTTTCTCCCAAAGGACTGGACTGGCTAGTATATTTGAACTGAAAAACAGAAAGTGAGATTCTGTCTAAATGTATTATTTTAGCCAGAAAGCAACTGTTATACAGATCTTGAATAATATCCATTTATATATACAGGTTTTATTTTGAAAAATGAAACTACAGATTGAAAACTATATATATAAAGTCCCCCTTTTTGTACGTAATTCCTCTACCAAAACCTAGATTACTATTGCTTGTCCAGTTCTAAAACTTTCTTTTTCCTGTCAGCGTGCAACATCTGTAGTAATCATAAAATGAAAGTTACTAGTAGTTGCCTGAGCATTTGAATGTCACTGGACAAAGTTGGAAATAATTCCTGATCTTCCCAAAGGGTCTGTTTCTGTAGATTTAGCAAACTAAATGTGGGAGCGAGTTGAATGCGCCACTGAAAGCAGTATTCAACGAGCTTTGTATGAAATGGGGGCTTGGGGGCAGACTGATGTGTATCGCTTTGTCCAGTATGTCAAGAAAATGTGAAGATGGTAAAATACCTACACTATTACTGTACTTAAATTTGTCTATATATTGTATGACAAAAGAAGGTTGAAAGTTGCTTAATGCATAAAAACAAAAGCTGAAGCCAAATAAATCATGTACATGACCTGTTGGCAGGAGCAGGCTGTATTTAAAGATCAACTGATACCTGTATTTCTAAAACAGAAAACATGCCCTGTTCCCTTATGAGAAACAAGCTATTAAAAAGTCAATACTCAAAACAGACCTATGCAGTTTTGTTTCCTCTTCTAAAAGCAAGAAGCTAAGTAATCATACATGCAGCTGTGGTATCAAGCATTTTGTTCTGCATCACATAATTTGCTGCTAAAGAGCAACATTTGTTCTCTGCATTTAACATTGTGTAGGCTTAGATGTTACCTGGTTATTTTCAGTTCCACCTCTAGGACTATCTTGTGGACAAAATGCCATTCCTAATGAGATTTCCCTTCTGCCATTCCACATTTCACTATCTGTCTCTTTCTTCTGCCCTCAAAAAAAAAAAAAAAAAAAAAAAAAGGAAAAGCAGCTAGGTCTTTGGTTTGGTTTAGTTTGGTTTGATTTCCTCTGATGGGGTAGGAGTTCAGTTGGTGGAATCTGCTGTCTCTTTGCTGTCCTAAGGCATTCTTCTCTATGTCTTAAATCTTTGTAGATCTGGGATGGGTGAATGCTACAGTCACATTGCTGTAGGGTTTTCTTTTTAAAATTATTGTGGACTTCAGAGATACTGTTGATTTCTAGAAAAATAAAGGTGCATATAGTTTGGAAAGGGGAAAAGTTGACATTTGATGGTAAGAACTTGGGATATTCTTGTCCCATAGGACTTCATACCCATTTAACGCAAAGTATGCAGGAACATAGACTGACATGTAGTGTTTAAACCATGAGCTCCCTGCATGTGTCTGCATAGAGAAAATTATGTTAGTGATTGTGTTCAGTGTTCAATTTTTAACTCATTACAGTTTTGAAGTTTGAACTTCAAATTTTGGTTAGACAGGTTTTGGGTTGTTCTGGGTCTTTTGTGTTGACCACCCCAGAGAGGCAGGTAGGAATTTTTGTTGCCGCCTACCTTGAGCAGTATTCATTTCCCTTATATAGTAACAGAAGAGGTCTTAGTTTTCCCAAACTTGTTCATAAATACACTGGATAATTATTTTAATATGAAACAGTGCATCTGTCTGGCAAAGGTAGGAGCGTGGAAGGCCTTAGAACAGCACACTAAACATGTGCTCTTTGGTGATTCGCTAAACTACCCTTTGAACTTCACATGTTCATTTATCACAGTTTTTCCAAGCCCAAGTGGAAAGCTGACTCCCTAAGAAATGTATTGAAGGCATGGCATCCTTGCAGCTTAGCAAAGCAGAGACAATTATATTAGTGAGATATCTAAACTGCCAAGCAACTGCATGCATATGTATAATCTCACTAAATATCAATAGTTCATCCATTCCTATCTTGTCTTGAAAAAGGATTTACCTTTGATGTCTCCTTTTCTCTTGAGCTATGTGCCACCTCATACACCTCACCTTATCTATTGTCCTTCCTGATCTGAAGCTGATATCCCCCTCTTTGCAATGCTATTAACATGCTCTCAGGATAGAGTTTCTGCCATTTTTTGCATGTGCACCAAATACAGAGATGTTGGTTATTCACTTCTAACTGCATGCAGTATTTCATTAAACATTTTCAGAGCATTTGGGGTCTTGGCTCTGTCATTGCAAGGTCTCAACTTGGTGCAAGTGCAGGCGAAATAAGCACCTTCCAGGTTGCGTTACAGAGGGGATTTATTTCAGAAGAGAACTGTGGAGCTGCCTGTGTGCCTAAGGTTCATTCCAAGGCAGGAGGATATGGTTGAATTGCCCAGGTTGGTATGGTTTCGGGCTGACGGGCCAGTCTAGCAGCAGCTGAACCATGACTTCCATGCATCTCTGTTCCATTCTCATGCTTGTACTGCCATGTGTGTATTTCAGGGTTATCCCCCTCTTTCCATCCCACCCTTTTGTTAACCCACTGAAGAGTGCTGAGTTTCTGTTGACATTTCCGTGCTAAACAACCTCGTGCTTACAATCATCTTCCATGGACTGACACTTAGAATCGGGTTTTGCTAGCTCAGCATCAGCTCTGCTCGGAAGGACATAGATCCCCTTTGACAATAAAAGGCCAGTTGTGTAGCAGAAGCTTGATCCCAGGTCATTTTTCCTACCCCTCATATCACAGACCATAGAATAATGTAAGTATTTTTTTTTTTTCCAGAGTGGTACAGAGAATCAGCACAGGTCAAGTCAAACAGAGTTAAAATGCGTGGTTTGGATGTATGAACATCTCTGATTTTTATTACGAGTCTGCTTGAATTCTAAGGCTATATCTGGAAGAAGCCAACCTCATTTTCTAAGAAGCTATGGTTGACCAAAACTACAGTTATAAAACAGACCTGGAGAAGGCAAATTAACATCTAGACATGTACTTATTCTATCATAAGTGCAGAAAATGCACTGTTGCAGTGTGAATGATGTATTAAGACCTATTTCAGGTATCTGGCACACTTGGCCTTTCGTACAAATGATAATCCATTTAAGTCAATAAGCATCAGTCGTGATCCTTTCTCTTTATTGAATTTATCAGTAATTGTATCCATTGAGTTACATCTTTTCGACTTTCAAAACTGGTACATTTTCATATAATGATGAATGATGGTGAGCTTTTCCTCTTCAAAAATGTCATGTTTAGACTGATGTTTAAAAGAGAATCACGGATTGTGGGGCCCAATCCTGATCCCATTCAGATTAGCTGCCCTTCATTACAGATTCTGTAGTACCAGAGCTATAACTACAATACTTGTATCTTTGTATACAAAATCTTGTATACCAAGTAGAATAATTGTATCTATACAATTAGTGCCGGCATCACTGTTGGAAAGAAGGTGAAAGAGGTTATTCAGCGATAAACAGGATTTTTTTTTTTAAGCCAGGGTGAGGTACAGGAAATAAAGATTTAAGCGGTACGAACAGCCAAGTCCCAGCTTTTTAGTGAAGGCAAGGGATAGGCAGGTCTCACCTGCTCGCTGGCAGCGCCCATCCGTCCATTTGTGCTTCCCTCCCCGTCCGCCGAGCCGGGCCGCCCGGGCGCTGGGGGACCGCGGCGCCGCTCCCAAGGCCACGGCAGGATTTCCCCCATCAGCCTGTTCCCTGCGTGCTCGTTTATCAGGAAACCGCGTTCCTTGCGAAACTCGAAATGTCTGCCGGGACCTCCTCCCGAAATAGCCCTTAGAGAAGCGGCGGCCGAAGTCGATTCCTAACTTCCGAACATTCGTCGGCTTTTTTGCTTTGAAACCTCCGTCCTCGACCTTTACTCTCACGCTTCTCCCGTGTCCGAGGCGCTTCTCGGAGGCGAGGCGGAAAGGTCGGAGGCCGATGCAGCGGGCACAGGGGTCGGGAGCTGGGAAAGGATTGCGGTGGCAGCGCGGCTGCCCAGGGGCTCCGCGCCGCCGCAGCCCCTCCGAGCGCCGCCCGGCCCCGCCCGGCCCCGGCCCCCGCCTCCTGGCCCGGCCCGGCCCGGCCCTGCTCGGAACCGTAAGTAACTCTGCGGCTCTGGAAGGGCCCTGCGGCCCGACCCAACCGCAGGGACCGGTTCCTCGGCCCAAAAGGGTGACCTGAGCAGAGTAGCCACATTTCTTTAGATATCTTAATCTTTGTTGATTAGGTATTCTCGGAAACAAGCGCCCAGTTTTGTCTTAGTTTTTACTGAAAAATGTTTTTATTAACGTGGATTTTTACACACTTACAGAGTGCATGGGTAGGATGCTGGACAGTAAAACAGCTGTATTTGCGTAAAAATAATTAGGCACTGGACAATAGGAGCCGTGTGATATATTTAGCTACAGGAGGATATTTTCAGACAATACCAGGGCTCTTCATTTCCTCTGGTTTACTTAAAGCGAGGATACGAAGAGTTAGAGGTCACAGTTTACTCACCGCTTTTACAAAACACCGCTCGTAACCTTTTGCTTCTAAACAAACAGAAGCAGCAGCATCACAAAATTGAGGTAGACCTATTTTACACGTCTCTGTTGCTGGAAGCGTTTATCAGGCTCCGTGTTTACATTGCCTCACGACCGGCTACACACCACACATTTGTTTAAAAGTTTAATAATTAAGTACTTTCCTCCCTTCACTGGTGAAGCTCTCCTTTGATGCCCCTCGGTGTGCATAGATACCTAAGCTCCCACTTGAGTGCTAAGTTTCCGTCCCGGGAATCAGATCATTTTCCACCAAATTGCGTCGCCGGATCTGCAATTCCTTCCTCACTGCAAATTAAATTTAATTAAGCAGTTTACTTAAAACGTATTCGATGTTTTGTGTGAAAAGCAAACTGATTTCCTTGTTTTCTTGAGTGGTAGATTTCATTAGAGAACTACCGAACACAATTAACTCAAAATCTATGGGGCTTCGAGCACACTTCCAATTTCTTTCCTCTCTGTTGCGAGCGGGAGGAGCAGGCTCTGCCAGGCTGAAACACCCATTTAGTTGAAACGGGGTCGAAAGAGAACACTGGGTTCCAAAATTGATGCGGGAAATAAATTACAGTGCCGGTTGTTTTCCTTATAAGAGCTTTTTGGCGTTCGTCTACAAGCCGGACGAATACCATCACTCGAAGCCGATTTTTAAGCGAATACGCATATTTCTTCGGGAATAAAATTATGCGAAATTGGGTCTTTATTAGGGTTTTTGGTAGGATGTTCTTTGCGTGCCTCGACTAAAAGGTAGGGAAATGGCAGACAAGAGCGCGGTGATTTCCTGGGATTTAACATTTAATCCTTTCTGCAGATACTAGTTTGGCAAGAAACCTCTACTGGAAGAAATTCGCTAACCCCCTTAATTTCACAGGAGCGACTATGCCATTTAACACCACCCGTGTTTAGCCTCGGTAGAGCTCTTGTGGCGGACCCCTCGCGTGTGCCGCCTCCCCAGCCCGGTACCAGCTCCCGAGGCAGCGGTACCGCCGCCCCGTTTGGCTTTCGCCGGCGATTTTTGCGGTGGAGCCGTGCGGGCGCCGGAGCGGGCAGGACGCGGGGGAGCGGCGGAGGGGGCGGCCGAGGGGCACCGCTCCCCCTGCGGAGGGCAGCCCTGGCCGCTAGTGGGAGCTGTGGCCCCGTGCAAGTGCCGCGGCAGCCGCGGCGTGCCGGGCGGGCTCCGAGCGCCGCGTCGGGAGCGCCCGCGACCCCCCGGAGCCCTCCGCGACCCCTCCAGGGGACCTGCGGGGCGGCGGGGAAAAGGATCCTCAGGGCTGTCCGCAGGTAGCTCCCTCTGGCCAGAAATTAATGATAGAATGAAGTCAAATGGCCAGGTGCCGTGCCGTTGGAATACGCGGCGTCTGAAAACGAACCGTGTCCGAACCCCCCTCCCCACGAAAACCTAGAAGGGAAGAAAGAGTCTCTGAGCAATCGCCAGAGAAAGGCGAGGGAATCCGCAGCTGGCCCCGGAGCCCCGCACTGCCTGCCGTACTGCATCCCTCCGAGGGGCTCCGCATGTCCGATTGCTCTTTATTCAGTGACGACCCGTGGCTAATTGTCGCACAACCAGATAAAACTTCGAAAACTCTCAGAACCCGTGGGAAGGACCAGTGGGAACCTAGCGCGAAAGCACTCCCAGGCCTCCTATCGGGCAGGGAAGGCGCAGAAAGTTGTGCGCGGAGCTCCGCGCCACTGGGAGCACGCCCCGGCCCTTTCCCGCGCCTCGCCGCGTAGGTGGCCGCTCCGCGCAGCGCCTGCAGCCGCGCTCCCGCGGGGAGTTGCGCTGGTATCAGGGGATCCCAGTGCCTCCCAGCCCTGCCGCTGCTCCACGCTCTTTGGAACGGCAGTGTACTCGGGAAACACTTTTAGCACAGGCTGTTTTTTAATGCTTATTTAATTTCTTTTTTTTTTTTTCCCTCTGATTTCACTCCATCTAGGCCGGCCGCGCCTCCCGCACAGCCCCGGTGTGAGTCAGAGCGAGCGGACCCTCCGCGCACGCCGGGCAGCGGCCGCCCGCGGCGAGGCGCGGCGGGGCCGGGGGGTGTTACCTGCCGGCCCGCTCGGCTGGGCTCGGCGCGGCCCCGCCCGCCGCTCGGCGGTAAGTGACAGGCGCGGCGCCCAACCAGCGCGGCGGCCCGCCGGCGGCCCTATGAGCGGCGGCGGCGGGGCAGTGGGGCCGCGCTTATATGGCTACGGCAGCGCGCTGCTGCCGGCCGCGCTCCTGCGCCGGGGACTCGCAGCAGCGGCATCGGGGGTTGGAAGCGCCGCGGTGGGAACGACAGTGGCTGGCGCCGCTTCTCTTCCCTCGCTCCATTCCTTCTCCTCCGCGGTGGGTTGCGCGTCGGCGCAAGTCCTGCGCCCGGCGTTCCTCCTTCTCAGTCGGCCGCCGCGGCGCGTACCGCAGATCGCGCAACGGGAGAGGGACGATTTGCGCTGCGACCTCCCGCCCCCCCGGCTTTGATTTATTTTATTTTTTATTTTTGTAATCATTATTGTCCGCCCCTGTTTCTTTCCTTGCTCCGCTCTGTGGTCTTTGCCGGCGACAAGGACAGCGGTGCCCCTCGGGGAAGCCGGAGCCCTGCGGATGCGCCTCCCTGGGACTGGGGGAGCTGACTTGGAGTGGATTTATTGACTCGCGGTTGCTTCCGAGCTGCCCGAAACAGCCCGGGCTGGTGCCCGTGCGGATTGCAAACTGCGGGGAGCAGTAAGAGACATACAGGAGGAGCTGCCCGCCGAAGCTGTGTCCTTTTCCCCCGACCCTTTTATTTCTCCCGCCACCCTTTATTTTACCTTTTTTTAAATTTATTTTTTGTTTTACTCCTTTTCACGCGGGCCTTAGACACTGTGAACGCGTATGGCGCTCTGGATCCAAATGGGAGTTGGCAGTTTGAGTGGCATCTTCCAAGGCAGCCGGGAGACCCCCACTAAGAGGAAGGACTGAGGCGTTTGCATTTCTTTTTGCTATTGCTGTTACTTCGGAGGTAGCTTGGATCTGACCTCACAGGAGATATTCCTACATGCGAGTGGCATACATGACTCAGTAGATCTGCTTCAGCTCTCGCCAAGTGCATCGTCGGCTCTTACTGTGTGATTTTTTATTTTATTATTATTATTCTTTTTTTCCCTATCAATCATCCCGGCTGTTGGGATACCGGGCACCCACCCTGCTGTTGCTGCTCAGGTGCGTGGGAAGGCGCACGGCGGAGTTGGCGAGGCTCCGGGGAGGGACTCGGTGCCGCCTGCGACCATGGCAGCGCGGAGGCGAGATGCCTCCGCCTGGAAGTACTGCTGGGGAGCCGTGATGGTTTTATGCAGAACTGCACTGGCGCGGTCCATCGTTTTAGACCCCATATATTGGAATTCCTCTAACCCCAAGTAAGTTTCCATCCCGCTCCCGCCGCCGTCTCCCCGGGGACCGGCGCTATCCTCCGTGCGCGGGCAGGGACGGGCCGGTGCCGCAGGTCGGCCGCGGCCGCGGGGGGACACGGGCACGGGGCGGAGTGAGCGGTGAGCGGCGGGGGCTGCGGCCGTGGCCGGCGGCGGGATCCGGCCCTTCCCGGGGCGGGTGTTCCGTGGGACGGCGGAGCTGCCCCATCGCTGCTCGCCCCAGGCGGGAGGGTCGCGGGAGGGTCGCGGGAGGGTCTCGGGAGGGAGGGAGGGAGGGGAGGCCGGGCCGACCGGGAGTGGGCTGGGGAGCGGTGCGGCGATAGCAGGATAAAACCTGCGGGCAAGGTCTGGGCTCGCCCGGGCTGGAGCAGCGGAGGAGCCGTGCTGCGCTGAGTTGCCAGGAAAGGGTGATACTCTGCAACTTCTCCGTCTGCAGATGCAAACTCATCCCATTGATTCCAGCGAAGTTACATCTGCTTGTAACAGGGCTAAATTTGGTTGTGGAGTTGATGGTATCAAGGCACATGTCAGTGAGTAATGAACTAAGCATTACCCATCACACAACCATATAGTATCATTTTTCATTAACAAACCCCAGCAAAAATGTGCAGGCGTTCTCAGGACCTCACTTTTAGACCTCACGCATCAAAGAGATGTGTTATCTTTAAAAAAAACAACTAAAACAACAGCCTCTTTACTTAAACTTACAAAATTATTGCTATTAGAAAGAGGAACTTTTCGAAAAGTGGGCTGTGCTTCTAAAGAAAAGTCTGAGGCAGTGATGTAAAGCTACTTACGCTTCTCTTTTGTCTCCTTGGATTTTTGACATACAAAATGGAAGTTGGCTTTGTTCGTTTGTGAGAGCCTCTAAACTTTTGTGATTAGAATCACTAGTTTGGAGAACAAATATCATGATAAGAAGTAGACTCTAATGAGTTAAGGGAATTTAATGCAGAAATGGGTTAAAGTTTTTTTTTAATATGCATGCTCCATCTTCAGTCATATGTATTTAAAATTAAATCGTATGCAATGTGTTAATTGAATTTAGCATTTCCCATTAACTCTAGTAAGTACGTGTCTTGTTTTCCCGGGGGAGTTTGTAGAGGAAATGTTAGGTGGTGATGAGACAAGTATGAATGGAGTATTTCCTGGATCAAGGATTAATCCTGCGCAGGTGGCAGGATCTCTAGGAGTTTGGTGAGGATTTCAAAGTTTGAATTAGGAGTAGCATCTCAAGTTTGCCACGTAACCTTGCCTTACAGTCATCATCTACTGTTGCTTTCACTAAAGGAAAATATCACTATAGATTTCTGCCTGTATTGCTTTTTAATGTTTGCTTACCGAGAAGTTTCCTGATCTTGCTTAAAGAAAAAGAACTTAAAAAAAAAGAAACTGGCAGGAGCGCGGTGAACTGCTCAATTCAGAGTCTTTATTTGTAGTATTGATTGACAAATGCTTATTTTGTATATGCACCAGGTGGGAAGCCTGTTAAAATTTACCTCCAGTCACTGGCTCAGCGGTTCCATGATGCTGCATAGCTGAAGCCTTTCTTTGGCGTAAGAAAAGCACGGCATCACATCAGAGGATAAAGCGGCCTGGCCGGTTATAAAGCGGGCTTTATAAGGCTGTTCAGCTCTCGAAAGGCGAAGGCTGAGAGCCGGGGTTGCATTGCAGGAGTGGGCCTGCTGTGCTGGTGGAAAACAGCCTTGGCTCGGCCTAGGAGGAAGGGAAATGCTTTTGCATCCCAGCCCTCGCTGGGTTTATGCCTACAGAGGTCACTCTTCCAAAGCAGAAGAGCCGGCTGCTCGGGGCTCTCTGCCAGCCCCAACCTGCTTTTGGCTTTTTTTTTTAAACTTACCTTGATCGCTTTTATTAGCCATCAGTGAAACGAAAGCATCCGAGCAGCTGAATTCAGCCCATCTCACAGAGCCTGGGGATATGCTTCTTTTGTCAAACACGATTTGTGTTTCCATTTAGTTAATTCTAAACTGTTTGATTACAAAAAAGGTTTGAATGTTGTTAATGGTAGATCTAATGATAATATCTAATTACTTTTTCAACTTAAATGCACGCTTAAAAATAGGTTGTGTTGCTGATGTAATTGAATTTTCCTGAGTGATTCATTGAGGCTTAATCACCACAGTGAAGAAGTACACTATTAAAATTAGTCTTTTCAATTGCTGGGGCTAGTGATTTATAGGCCTCTTGGAGGCCCGGAGTTTGAGAAGGCTTGCAAATGCTTGTGAGGCAGCTCTATTTCTCCGAGCAGAATTTCTTACTCATTCTTCTCACACTTGTTTGCCTGAAGGATCCTGAATAATTTCTCCTTAGATAAGGTTGTCTTCACTCTGGATTCAAGCTGATTGTTAGCTTGGGAAGTAAAGCTGTTGAATAGATCTTGGCATGGTATAATAATAAAGCTCCTTTCTAGGTTTTGAAATAATAACTATCTTTGGTGCTGGTTAATTTATTCAGGGAAGCTGTTCATTTAACTCTATTGAAAGTCTCAAGACATAAATCTGCTGAACCAGGTAGGCAATTAAAATGGGAGAAGTTGTTAGGTTAATATAAAGTATGAAATAATAAATTTTAGGTTGAAGTGAATGTATAAACCGAATTAGTTTTGCACTGAAGTCTAGAGGTTATAATTTCCAGCAGGTGGTTGGGATGGAGAGCATGCGGTAGCTATGTGAGCACAGCTCCTCTCCCTGTTGCCCCCCTTACCTTTTTAGAGATCTGCTTTATTGCCTTGACCAAATAATGAGATTGAAGTGACCTCCATAAAATAATTATACCTGCAACTTTATTGCTTGGGAGGTTAAACATCGTTGTTGTAGATGGTCTTGGCAGACTTTATAGACTTATCATCTGAAGAACTTTAGATCACCTGATCTTGAAAACACAGAGGAAAAATTACTCTAGATTTAACTCCTGTTGACACTTTTTAAAGGGAGACTTTCTGCCTGTGTTTCTGCCAAGACAAGCAATTGTATGCAGATAGCATGGATTACCTCCGTTTCACCTCCGTAGGGCTCAGCGCTGCCTTTGACACACAGGACCACACGTAATGTTATGGGGCGCCTTTTAGTGAAGCAGTAGAGAAATCTCATTCAAAACAGCATCGCTCATGTCTAAGCGTCACTCCTTCCCTGTGTGCCATAGGCCGGCGAGCAAGGCGGTTCTCCTCAGTGACATGTGGAAGGTTATCCTCATAAGTGCTGCCTTTGACACTGATTAAGTTAGATTATATAGCTGTTTTTCTCTCCCTCTGGTAGCCAGTTATATATGGGATATTTCACAGCCTGCCTCTGAATGAATGCTAACATGTCAGAAACTGATAAAATAAACTACAATTGATGGCCCTGTTAAATGTTCTATTCAGTAGCATATAGACTAGTCTGCTTCTCATTGTATCTGAAATTCTTATTTTTGTAGGTAAACAAATGCACATTCACTACCGATTGAATAGCCCCTTGAACTATGCTCTGCAGTTTGCATTTGGGTTAATCTTGTCGGTTTTAATACAGAGGGGAAAAAAAGGAGAAAGCACCAGGGGTGGAATTGTTAGTGCTTTCACATCCACATTCCTCACATTTTGTCAGGATGATAAACTGTAGGTAATGGACAGCCCTTGTTTCACAGGACAGGCAATCCAGCCAGAGCACAAAGAGCTTGCTAAAACGATATCTCACAACATGTTTGGGAGGCTCTCAGCTAGACAAGAATTTATTTGAGAGTCCTGTGCTGTGGGACTACACTTTCTAACCTAAGCAATTACAGCTTCAAGCTGAAGAAACAGGAGCGGAAGGTTAAAATGGTTTAAACACATGCTCCTAAATTGTACCCAAAACATAGCTGTTGACACTTGGTGTGCTAATGGATGGAGCGAGTGGTGGCTTCCAGTCAGTCCATTTGGTAGTTCTAGCATTTGTAGCCAGGTCTCTGAAACACAAGTGAATTAGTGAAATGAGTTCAGAATAAACTGAAGGCCGATTTCTTGAGCTGGTTATTTTCCCCAGACTTTTATATGTAGAGTATAATTGCTATATTATTTATAGTAATTACCTTAAAGCATGTTATCTGTAAGCTGTGCTACGTTATTTCACTTTGTTTAATGAAGTAATTGCTTTTAGAAAGGCAGTGACTAAAAGTCGTGCTAAAATCACTTAAGTTCTCCTTCTTCCCACACATGAGAATGCCTTCATCTTTTTTTCTTTTTCTTTTCCCTGTTTTATTGTAAGGAGATCACATTGCTCGAGGTGTGATGCTCTAGATCCTCTCAAATTCGGCCAAGGTTCCTGGCATGGGGAATGAGGAGCGGAGGAGCTGAGGTGGCTGCTCTGACACTCTGGCAAAGACAGGCCTTTCAGCCCTGCGCAGCAGCCACAGGCAGGCCTCCTTTGGGGACCTTTTTTTCCTTTATGGTCTGGTCTTCATGCATCGTGCAAACCTGCAGTACTTGAAATTGCTTGTTGCAAATGAGTAGAAAGTGTTCTTCTGAGAAAAAAATAGTGATTAAAATGTTATTCATGTGTGCCTAATGTCTGTCTGCCTTGGCTGCTGACATAAAGAAACCTGTTTTTCTGGTCATTTATCATACATCTACATGGATTTGCTTATGAGCTCATTCTTTGTGAGGCGTTGTGGAAACTTACATAGGAATGTTAAACTGCTTGAAATATTTTGATTAAAATACTGAGTGCCATAGTATGTAGACTTTTAACTAACACACTGTTGTCTTGAGGGAGGGGAAGATTTTTTTTGGGGGGTGACAAAGGCAGCAGCTAAGGAGAAGAGTTTGCAGGGAGTTGCATGAAAAAGCAGAGGAAAGGAGGATGGCAAATGGACAGTGTTAGAAGAGCTTGGAAAAAACTCCTGTGGCTTCATTGTCTCCTTAAAGCCAGAGAACACAAAGACAAATGCAGTTCAGCCTTTCTCCCATGATGGAAAATGTAAACCGTTGACACAGCTCCCATGTTTAACTTGTTTAATTCTCATTTTAAATTCAGTACTATACCAGCCGTGTGAACTCTGAAGATTTCTTTAGTAATCCATTTTGTAGTTCCGAATCAAAAACAAAGTGAAAAGGTCTGACACAATTTGCTTTTATTTTTAGGCAAATCAACCCTGGTCATAGTTAATAAGGGGATTACAACCCAGACTAGGTCTTTACAGATGTAATGTAAATCAAGGGCAGAGTATAAAGAAACTGATCCCTTTTGATTGAAGTATGGTAAAAAGGCATAGAGAAACTAGCAGCAGTAATCTGATTGTATGGCAATAAAACCACCATTTTCTGTCTTTCAGATAAAAATAATGTGGTAAATCCATGCAGTTCATAAGATGTAAAGGCAGATAAAGGGTGATGCCATGGCAACATATAGATTAGCTTGATGTTAGAAATGACACGTCTCTGAAAGGGGTGTTATAAACTAAGGGCCTTGCTCCGGGCTGTAAGGTATTATGTGAGAACTGCACAAAACTTGGGGGCCGGGATTAGGAACTATGAAAGGCCTACTTGTGGCTTGGGGTGGTTGGAGCGGTGAAGAAAAGCTGCTCAGTTCTTGCTCATTGGTGGTGTATAATATGGTAAAGATAGATTTCATTTACTGCTTTTTGCCGAGATGAAGGCCGATTAAAACTCGAGATGGCTGCAATTGTGAGGTGTGGAAGATTCTCCTTTTTAACTCCTGCCCTAGCAGCAGCCTTTCTGAAGAATTGGCTGCACTTGGGATTTGTTGCCTTAATCTATTTGGGCTTTGGGCAGGAGCATGCTGGCAAGGCACAGAGAACAGAGGGGAGAGGTAGTGTTGGGGTTATCTGGAAGGAAAACAGAGAGCTTTTGATTTCAGCTGTGTTTTAGTTTGTGGTCTCCATCTCACACTCCATGGGAGCAGCAAAGATAAACATGCTGCATTGTCTGTGCCTAGGCCAGGTGATACTTCAGCATCTCTTGTGTTTCCCATCCTGCAAAAATATAAAAGAAAGAAAACAAAAAGCCAAAAACCGAACAACCACAAACAAACCAGCATCCATTCCTATTTACCAGTCAAGCTGCAGATAACCAGATGTCTCTGGCTCAGTCTCTAGGTGGTGTTTATTTCCGAAAGGCTGGCTGAAATCTAGAAATGAATGAGATAAGCATCTGCCTCCCCCCATTCCCCTCCTCCCCGGCCAACTTAGAATCGCTGGGATGAGTTTGCTGTCAGCCCCTTGAGTTTAGCCGGCAGACAATATAGCTATTGTTTCATCATTTATTTTAAGTGATCTGCAGCTGTAAAGGTAGTAAAATACCTCTCCTAGTGCAGCTACTTAGATGTGTTTTTTTCTTGCTTTTTCTCTTAAAGAACCTTAAATAGTTAATACTTGCTTTTCCACCCAACTGACAGCCCTGAACGCCCACAACTTAAAGTCAGCATTACATTGCAAATCAGGGGTACGATTCAAATGAGAAATATCTACTTTATTGCCTCTTCATTTGTCTGCGAAGAGGGGAGAAGAAAGCACTGCATTTGTTAAACTGCAGTCTAGACACAAGAGGAAAAAACACCGAAGCCTACAATAACAGTTGTGTCTTTCTTTACTGGGAATGAGCCTGGGATGAGCTCTGCAAAATGGAATTCACGCTGTTTGTTTGGCAGTGGCTCGGACACTTTTAAAGTGGGATGGTTTTTGTTTTGTTGGGTTTTTTGTTTGATTATTCCAGGGTTTTTTATATGAAGATGTTAATTACATGCTTGAATTTATCATTCTTACCCTATCCCATAGTATGGAAAATCTTCACAGTTCTGGCTGAAAAGGGGACTCCAGACCCCAAAATGTCAAGCTGCTGATGCTGATGTGATTTTACAAATGCAAAATAAAGGCATACAGAGAGCCGGACGGATTGGCAGAATATACATGACCTGAAGTGCTCAGATGGGTTTCCTGTCTTGAAACTTAACCTTCACAAATCTATAGCAAAAGATCCAATTCATTTGCTGAAATTCTCCAAACCACAGGGGCAACCTCATCTAATTTACAGGCCGGTCACATTCAAGCACCTTGCATTCTGCATTTGACAATGATTGCTAATGGGCCATTCAACTAAAGTATTTGCTTGTTAACAGGGAACAGAGCATGATAAATGTCCAGCAAGCTTGCAGCCTCCTTCAGCTTTTCAAATGCAGACTGGTGCATATTTATGGCAGGCAAATGACAAAGGGGGAAGCTGAATTACTCTGGCCTTATGCTTTCTGTTCGAACAAGGGTTAAAGTAATTAAAGAAATAATGCAAAAACCGATGTCCTTTGTTTGCCCACCATTATCCAACGTTTAGCTTTCGAACCTGCCTTGTCATGTCACATATCAGAAATGTCCCAGATAAGGCCGGATAGGTTTGGCACAGAATTGGGGAGTCATCTGTGGAGAGCATCCTGGACAGTGGACCCCAGCTCTCCCTGCATCCTGAGTCTTTCCCCTCCAGGTTCCTCTCACCTTAAGGAGTTTTCACTGATAGAAACTCGAAGGTGTATTTTTAAACAGAGAGTTTGCAATTTTCACCCCTGTTCCCTAAGCGGGAGAAAATAACCCCAGCACTGAGGAGTGGACAGGCTTTGAGAAAACATGTGCGTTGAGCTCAGTATGTTTCTGGAAGCCAATTATGAAAACAAAATGGCAGAACAATAAACAGTTTTGCTGTTTGCTCCTCCATCCTCAGATAGATCTTAAGACCCAAAAAGATAAATCATGCACAGAAATTTCCTAAACTTGAAGTGTCTTCAGTGTAATTTTGAGTTATCTGGTTTGGGCTTTTTTTGTCATTATCGTTTCTGTCCTAGTAAATTCAGGTTTAATCTTAGCCTATCTAGAGCCTATTCAACTCCAGTGATTTCAGTGAGTACTGCGAGTCCTGCAATCCTGAAAGGGCTTTGCATTTGTAATTTAATTTTCATTATAGGCAAAATTTAAACTTTCTTGTTATGAAGAAGTAAATCTATCATTTTCCTGTAGGAAAGAGAACATACAGATTATTTTTTTCTGTTTGCTGTGATGCAGAGAACTTTCCTTTGATGTGATTATATACATTGTCAAAGACAGCAAATAAAGGCAGGACCTCTATCTTTTTTGGCAATCCTGGCCAGCCAACACCCAGTGTTTATTGAGGTATCAGCATGATAATTATAATGTAGCTGATTTAAACTTTGATGTAATAATCTATGCCTTCTTCTGGTTTTAAACATAAGTTCCAAGCCAAAGAAGATAAAGGTTGGTAGAGGATTGTGTTGCTAGGTGAATCATTCCTGTTGTATGACATATACATAACTATAAGACAGGTTTCCTACCTTTAGTGTTCTTTTAAAATGTCTCATGGGTGATGGCTAAAATAGGATTTTCAACAGGATTTTTTCTTTGGTAGGATCAGAGCTTTGTACACTTTCAAGGAAAGTCAAGTTTTACATGTGTTAATGGAAAACAAGAAATTATCTGGCTTGTTCTACACAGCAGGGTAGGTTAGATGGTGAAATGATGTTAGGCTGAAAAACTTGTGATGCTGCAAATTCTTTCTCACTGCTTTCTTAGCATTTGTTTGAATAGGGCATTTATTTATATACCCTAACCAGAGAACAACAGTGGGGAAGGTGAACACTGCACTGTAAAGAGAAATTTATTTTAAAGCTAATAAGAGTGATTTGAAACTTTATTATCATTATTATTATTGTTAGTTAAAGCCCAGTCTCACTTTGAATGCTGTTTTATTTTGGATTGGGAGTTGTGCCAGACTCCAGCCTGTCAGAGCTAAGAAGACTCAAATCAAGTCCAGGCCTATTTCTGCAGCAAACGGGAATCCTGGCTTCTTGCCTGCGGATTCATTCAGGAAGACCCATCTGGCTTTTGATGTTCTGCAAGTTTGAAGCAGTTTGTTTAAGGAACCTATGCAGCAAGTACTGGTGGAAGCACACATAACTGCGCTTCTTCTGACTCCTCGTCAGTGGTGCATCGTTTCACAGTTTCATTTTTGCTTGGTGCTTGCCATCTGCTTACCTACTGCCTGAGCAGCAGTTGGTTTCTATACCTGACTGGATGAATGTGTAAATTTGGAGTTGGGAACATCTTGACTCCTTTTGAGGATTTGCAGTCCCATAGCATTCTCTGTCCACACTTTGGTTGCTTTCTTCATGTTTAATTAATTTCAGTTTAGTTCAGAAGCAGTCTAGCTTAATCACTGCACAACACTTACCTTCAGGTTTTTGTGGGATTTCTTTTTCCAGGGTATTTCTGAGCTATACAGATTTCCCTGAACAGGGAAAGTCACACTGGCGGACAGATTACTTCGCTGCTTGAAAAATACATTTAAAAGGTGGTTTTTAGTGGTAATCATTCTTTGTATCAGATCGTTTTCAGGCACTTTTTGAAGAAAACCAAAAGCCACATCTTAGATTTATAGCATATCATAGGCTTTCGTTCTGTGAATCAGTGTGTGACACCAAGGCTAGCAAGACTGCACTGTGCTCCTACAGCCTGACTTGGGACACTGTTCTTATTCAGAAAAGCTCATGAGCAGCATGTGCTGAATGCTGAATATTTTTGCTGAAGCAGGACGAATTAAGCATGAGCTGTCTTGAACCAAGGCCAGTGTGAAGAGGTTTTTTGGGGTTGGACAAATACAGATCTCTCCAAAGCTTCACTGCTTTTTTTTTTTTTTTTTTTTTAAATCAGTAAGTGATGTCAGAAGCTACATCCCTGTCTGCATTTGGAAAGAGATACATAGCTTGCCAGTAGTCAGTGTGTCCCTTTTGCCAGCTGGGAGCTCAAGCAGGTCTATCAGCTGTGCCTCTGGAGTCTGGCTGCACAGGTAGCTCTGCTTCAACTGAATTTTCTGTGCTTTTTTTAGCTCACTGTTTGGTGTAATGCCAGCAGCACATTTCTGCTACAGCTGATCGCTGAGAGTGACCCAAGAGCCCGGGTTTCCCCCTGCAAGAGAGGGGCTGCTCTGTGAGGGGTGTGCTGCTGAGCTACTCTGCAGTAGAGGCTGAAGCAAATGTCAGTGTCTCCTCAGTGCAGGGCAGTGGGTTAAAATGGGTGGCTAGATCTCCTGTTATCCCCAGCTTTCTGTAGAACTGCTCCAGTGGACTCTTCCATCTAGGGCAGGGATGTCAGTTGTGTCAAATGCACATTTTGGATGTTTACAGAAAGTTTTTAACCTACTCTGGTGTCAGTTTAGCTTCATTTCAGGGGCTCAGACATCATAGTGTGTCAAAATCTGTTTCTTCATAGGTCAGCTATTACTACTGCCTTGAAGGTGACTGTGGCCACCTGGTTTTATTCTGCTTCTGCACGTCAGTTGAACCTTGAAAAAGCTGGAACTTCATGTAAGAGCATAGGTTCTTTGTGCTTGCCAAGTGACTGAACCTTGGATTTAATGTAAAAAGCAAGTGCAGACTGATTATAGGTCTCCCATTTGGATTTTTGCTCAAGGTCATTTTCTCCTTGGCATAAAAATGATTTACCAAAATAGATTTGTTTGTTACACAATTCTGTTACTGATTTGGCATAACTTTTTCTGAAAGTTGTGAGTTAACAATTTCTTCTACTTCCAGTGTTTAGTTATTCAGGCAAATGGTATGCAATAATACATTTTCTCACAACTGCAAAGTAGATGACATTTTGTCTTTGAATTGGAGATACAATCACCGATTATTAATGTCTCATCAACTAACAAGACAGTCCCCGCCCTCTTTTATGGACTTTGCTCGGAGCATGTCTTGAAACAAGACTGTACAGGTGTGAGCAAACTGCAGTTAAGAGAAGGAAGACTCCAAACTTTGGTTGGCATCCTTGTATTGTGACTGACATAAGACGTTTGTTTTTCTAACAGGAATGGTAGAGAAGAGCACAGAATAGCACAGCAATAGAACAATCTGGTTTGCACTTTTCAAAAAATAGTTCTTTGGCAAATGCCAGCTGCTCTCTGTTAGCTTTCTAAAAGCAAAGGCTTTAGTGACTTGTGTAAGAAACACACATGGTTTGGTTTGACTTTCTGTTCCATGCTAACTACTGCTCTGCATCTTTTCAATAAAGTGCCATCTCTTGGGTTTGGCACACCCTGCATCTTCGAGCACAAGTAGAGCAATGGTTTTGTGTTACGCTGAATTCATGGCACAGATTTTTTTAATTTTACTTTCTTTTTTTTTTTTCCCAAAATTCAAACCATATAAATACCTGATTATCTTTGCCATGAGAGCAAAGAACTACTTTAATATTCCCAGTAGCATATTTTGAACAACAATTCTTTAATTAAAACAACATTGGTCTCTTCCTGTATTTCATGGCTAGCAAATGAGAGAAAACACCAGTGTTAATATCAAAGGGAGTCAGTTTTCATTACAGTAATGGTTCAATTGTGCAATGCTGTAGGCACTGAAATTTAATATTATTGTGACTTGTATTGTAATTGCAGGATGACAGAGGGAAATGGATTAAGTTTAAATGTAAGTGTACACAGCAGCACATGGACTTTGTCAAATGGAAGCCGAGGGTTGGTACAGGATGGGTCCCCCTCTGGCTCTGTCATAATGAATTAGTATTTTGTAAATAACTGGCCACTGGACTATAGATTTATTACCTTTTGCATATCTATGTGGACACACACAGACATACATCGATTCTGTACTGACTGTAATTGCAGTGCAGAGTTGCAGAAAGAGAGTTGCAGAACGGGTTTATTGCCTGTAGGCTTGCAGGGTATTTGAATGTCTAGGCTTCTTGTCTTCACCTTTCATGAAAATATTCTTGCCTGCCAGTTTGTGAAGTTTTGTTCTGAAGGATACACCCATCCTTTTAGTTCAGGCATTGCTAACTTATGCATGGCCTCAGACTGGAAAGCCCTTTGTCATCCTGATGAATAAACCGAATTCAAGTTGCAGATGATCTTTGCTTTAGAAAATTATGCTAGAGACAACTAGTGTTAATGAGCAATATCCCCCTCTTTTCCAGTTGCCCATAAACATTCAGATTGCAGTGGAAGACAGCAATTTAAACCATCCATTAATGATCTCTTCCGTGGAAGATTAAGGACAATGAAAGCTAGATGTTTCATTTGTTTGCAGTGTAGGCAAGTGGAAAATGTCCCTAAAGCAGTGCCTAATTGTGTATTAGTGACTAAACATGATGTCCTGTTGTTTTACCCCATATCTTCACACTGTTCCTCAGATGTATGCTCACAATGAAACCTGTTCTAATGTTAAAGTGCAAAAGGGGGCAGTAAAGTGCTATCCAAAAAAATGTTTATTTTTATGGGTACTTTTTGTGGCAAAAGTTGCATTTCTCAATAGGCTTATAATCGCCCATATTTCAGTAATGATCACAAGAATATCTTCTGTTTGAAAGGCTTACAAAAGTTGCCAAAGTGTATAATTAAGTGTTATGGCAGTAATGTTTGTCCTGTGTATTTCCATGTACTTCTGTCCTTGAATGGGGCTCTGAAACATGCTACATATTTGGAAGGAATCAAAGGCAGGAAACTTTCCTCAGATATATTTAGGGCGTAGCTATATGAAGCACTTCTGAAAGAATTCCAACTTTGCTAATCATCTCTGATTCTCATGTTGTGCACTACTTAGCACCACGTTTCTGGAAGAAGCAAAATGAAAAGAATGCTGAGGCTAGGGGTTTCTGCTTGAAGTACTAAAGTGTGTAGTGGTGGCATGGGTCAAGAGTTGGGCTCTCATCCAGACCCACATGCATCATTTGTCAAGAGGTAACTAGAAAGAGCAACTAATTACAATGCACCTACTGAGTGTTTTTTCTTTCAGAAATTTCTCAGAGTAAGCCATTTATACAGACTGGCTGCTACTTTCCACTGCAGCCACTTGCAGTTTTTAAACTCTACGAAGAAAGCACATTTCTGCTGAAATGATGTAAAATTAAATAAAAAGGAGAATGTGCCCGTGTGTTTCTGTGCTTGTGCATGAGAGCAAGTGAGCAATGATTCCATTTGCTGAAGCTGAGTAAGTCCAGCACTGTTGTGAGGTTCATATTTCTGTAAATGCTGATGAAATGTTAATATAATACACTTTAAAATAGAACATTGGTCATACTCATCCTTTTTTTTTTTTTGCTCCTTACTTAAAAGACTGTCGTGAAGCACATTAGTGGTTCTTTTGTGGTAACAGGAATTGATTTAGTAAATGGATCAGAATTCTCTAGTGCTTTAAGTACTTTAAGCAGAGCAGTAATGGCTTTCTGCATATAATACAAAAAGTTAATTGCTATTAATAGTGCCTTATGTGGAGGTCATGTATGAAAATGGAATATAAAATATATATATATATATATATTTTTTTTTTTTTTTTTTTTAAATCCTTAGATTTAGTAAAAGATTGGATTGTGTATCTTTTCAACATTTCAGGCCTTACCCTTGTGGTATATGTTTTGAGCCAGGTTTTGCATTCTTATGCAAGAAACGCATTGCATAGGAAAAGACAGGTAAGTATGTTCTCTCAGAAGTTTTTTAAGGCAGAGGAAAAACCATAATGGACTTTAAATGGGGGAAAAACAAGCATTCATTTTGGCACTCTGTATGTAATGGGGGGTGGAGGGGTAAAACGTGTGAGGGTTTTTTTGTTTTTTCTGCGAGTGAGAGCCAAAGCAGCAAGGAAAAGGGCAACTTTGCAGCAAAACTGAACCACCTCTCGTAGACAGAGATGGCATCCCATTGAAACAGGTATGCTGCCCAGCAGCAAAACCCTTCTGGCAGCCGCACAGCAAGCGGCTGGAGGCAGGATGCTGCCTTGGCTCCACGTGGTGGGCTGGGGAAAGGGGGTTCCTGATGCCCCTGTGTTTGTGTCGCTCCAAGATGCCATGATCCCAACCTGAGATGATGTGATTCCCTGGAGAGGGGCTGCAAAGTGACCTACCCTCTGCTGGAACCCAGGATTGGGGTAGCCTTGAAGGGGAGTCTGTGGCATTTGCTTTGGCTTATTTACTTTTTGAGAAGAATGAGATCACATCTGTAACCTCGGACATCACAGCTTTTAAGGAAACAGATTTTCTCTTTGAATGTCTCCAGTAAGACATGCTTGGTACTGGGTTGCAGGTAACCTTCCATATATGTGAAGGGGGAAAGGGATACAGTTTTGCTAAATATGACTTCTTGGCTGTAGGGTTTGTGTTCTCTCAAGTGCAAGGCACACTTGCGACGATGCTAAGCTGAGTGGAATGAAAAAGTGTCTGCATTTCTGCAACAGCACTAGTTATAAGAGTTATTTGTTGAAGGAAACTTGACAGATCTTTCTAAGAGACCAGCTAGGGCATTTTCTGATGTGTTTGGAGATGAATGGTGTCTCTGTACAGTAGAAGCTCTGTGCCTTTAGAACTGTGATGTGATGGTACAATTTGCCTGTCAAATCCAGCAGGTCCATGCAAAGGAATATTTCCTTTGGGGAGAAGCATATGCACTCTAAGCCCATCCTTGGTTTACACCTATTGGAAATCCCTTGTTATATTTTAAATGCTTTCCTCTAGTATTTTGCTAAAGGTAGTGCAATGAATGGATAAATGAAATGGCTAAAATGTCATACATTTTCCTAATTCCCTGTCCACTAAAAATTTTGAGAAAAGGTGATAATGGTACAGAATCATTCTAGTGTAGGTTATTAAGATTTCAGTTGCAAACATTCTGCACCGTTTTGCCCTACTGAAGTGAATGGAAATCTTGAAACCGATGTCAGTAAGAATAGGTCCAGGAAAAGGCACCCAGAATGGTGCCAATTTGCATGGCTACTTGCAGCACATGAAATGGTGGCATCACTGACATGTTGTGTCCAGTGTTGTGATTGAAACAACATAAAAAAACTTTACCATTCCCTTTTTCAGTGCACTGCAAGCATTTGCCCCAGGTAGTCTGAAAGAAGATGGGCTCCTTTAGAGGTGAGGAAGAGTGAGGAGAAGGAATCCTAGGACAGAGATCAGCTATTGTTTCAGGGGACTGCTTTAAAGCACTTATGACCTTACTGCAGGTTTATTTCAGGGAAGCCTGAACATAGGTTTTTCCCTTACAGTAGAAGTGAGAAATACAGGACTTGCAGCTTTACCAACTTGTGTTACAGTATTTTATAATTTGGCTTTGTATAATGTGGTACTTGCCATTAAAGATCTTAAGGGATGAGCATGAATATATTTGTTTATTTATTTGTTTGAATTCCATTTAGTTTCTAGCCTGCAAGTCCCATTAATGCTAGTAACCATTCCGTACATAAATCGTTTCATTAACTGTGTGGAAAAATGTTACATATAAATAAAGGTTAGCAGATTAAACTTCTTAAATTTTATTTAAATTCAAAAGCATCCCTGTTTAGCATGTTGTGTAAAACTTTCCTGTAGTATTAAAACGATTTAATAAGACTGCACTGGTAAAGAAAAGTAGCTTCCAAAACTCACTTTAAATAATTTTAATAATATGAAATGCTATACTTTTTTTTTTGCTCTCAAAGTTTCATTTGTTAGTCTGTGTATAAAGCAAGTCTGTCAACTTGCTGTGTCACACTATGGTATGTTTCCTTGCAAAGATTTTACGTAAGCATAGTGCCTTTTTTTCTTCATAAACTTATGTACTGATTTTGAAGCAGACTCCACATCAATTTTTTTTTGATGAAGCTTGTTTTTCTGTCTGTCAACAGCAGTTACTGATCCTGTTTTCATTGAATTCATGTTAACTTAATCTGTTTAAACTGGAGTGAGATGAGTACTATAAAAGCAGTCTTCTGCACAAAAAGCATTTACAGCTAGGTGTGTATACCTTCTATGCACATGGCATATTTTTGTACATTGTATTGAATATGACAAAAACTAACTGAAAGTTTTGTGTAGAACTTTTGCAGAGAACTCTGGTCCGTGTTTTTGGATTTTGTGCAGTGCAGTGTTTTTGGGAATCAGGAAACTGATTTTCTGCTGTTTGACTGAAATCACTAGCCTTTTCCTGAAACTTCTATTTGCTTTGCTTCGAGCTGGTAGGACTTTTGCCTTGTTTAAATATTTCTTCTTTGGACAAAGTGATATTTGAAATATGAATGTTGTTTTTTTTGTCTCAAGTCAGATGATTAATACATATACTATTAAATAACCATTCTTTTTAGACAGTAAGGACTTGTACGTGAAATGTAATTCTGTATTCTGTTTCAGTTTGCAGTTTTACAAGTAACGGTGTTATTAGTATTCATGATATTTCCTTAATAAAACTTTTCAATTAATAACTTTATAGTCAGGCTTGTAGTTAAAACTTCATAAGGTTAAGTGGGTAGGATTCCCCAGCAGTAGGTTTCAGGCTGCATTTTAAGAAGTGTCTTGATTGTTCACATTTTTAGGATTATTTTTGTGATACTAATTTAAAGCTAACTGCCTACACCAATTAGTTCGGCTAAGTTATTAAAGCACAGAAGTTTGGCACTGCCTCCCCAGTTAAATATACAAGCCTTGCATCAAGTACTAACATGCTTTCTAAAATCATGTTTATTTTATAATTACTAGAATATAGTTAAAGCTAAATATGCACATATATTCATCGTATGTGTACATATATGTACGTGTGTAGTTTTGCAAGTTGGGAAAACGCTGACAAAACACTTGGTTACATCACTCAATAGTGATTAACAAAATCTCTTAAGAATTTATTTCTCTAACAGTTTTTTCTGTTGACAATTTTACAATTTCAGAAATTTCTGCATACTAAGAAATGGTAGAATATTCTCAGTGAATGAGAGTCTGGGCAAATTGAGTTCTACTTTTTTTTGAGAATTTGCTATTATGAGGTTAGGTAGGTTTGAGTGGTTATCATTAAGCAAAATTCCTTTGGAATTTAATGTGGTTGAATGCGCTAAGTTTCTCTAAACAATAAGTAGATTCTTAAGAAATTTGTTGGAACTAATATACATTTTATTTTTCAATAAAATTTCACAGTCAAGTTTAACTTCTTGAGGACTTTGACAAGTAAGTTTGCATTAGTGCCAGGAAGTGCTGCTGAGACTTAAAATACGTGTGGTAGATAAAATCATTGAAGCGTTGGTGTGAGCAGGGAGTGAACTACTCTGTTCCTAATTTCTGTTGTCATGTGACTTTTTGGTCATGTACAATAATTATTTAAAAAAAGGTTTGGGAGCTCTGCAAGTTGTTGTTATTTGATGAGCTGCATGACTAGTTGGGCATGTGGGAGGGATTCACATCCATGGGCTTTTGCACAGATGTTAAATGTCGCCCACAATACACCGGTTTGGGGCTGACAGTAAAAATGCCATCTGTATTGAAAAGTGCCAGACAGAAAGTGCATCAATTTCGTCGTACAGCTTATATGGTACTTAATACACTTTTCTGTGCTTTCTCACAGCAGGCATCAGGATTATTTATTGTGAGCAGGATTTTTCAAATGCTCCAAGAGTCTCTCTGTATCTGACTGCTGGCAGAAATGAGTTGGAAAACTTGCTAAGCTTTTCTCTTAAGTTTCTATTGGGGTACAGGGGCCTGTGTTGGTATTTAAGTTTTGCAGTAAATCATACTTAGAGCTGAAATGCAGGAAGTTAGAAGGCTTTTTATAGAAAGTGATGGTTCCAGTGCTGTTGCTAGCCTGACTACTTGGAGAGCCTGTCACTGTCCAAGCCACCACTGGAGTAACAGCCTGCACAGGATCAGTCACACCATTCTGGAAGCACCTTGCTTCGTCTTTATTATATCTCTGTTTCGATGGGGGAAAAAATGCTTTCTAATTAGTTGAAGGCACATTTTCATCAGACTTTTAAAGCCATTTTATTAACTTTGTTTTTATAGATACCATCCTGCAAATATTTTATCAGTCTCGATGCTACTTTGAAATACTTAAGGCAACATCAACACTTGTAGAAATGAAGACTCAGGATTAATCTTGAAGTTTTTTTTAACCTCCACCAAGGCTGAATGTACATTGTCCTTTCTTTTTTTTTCTTTTTTTTTTTTCAAATACAAGGTCTTCAAAAATAGGAACATAAAACAGTAGTCTTAATCCTCCTGACATTTCACAAATAGCTTCAGAAAATGCTTAGTACCCAGCAAATTATTTATTTAAAGTCTTTATAAAAAATACAGTAGCAGAAGTATTAAACAAATGCAGGGATAATAATCATGCCTACGACTAATCAGCTACTGTAAGTTTTGTGGTTGAACTGAAATGCAAGAGGTGAAACTTTTTTATTATCTCCATCCATATTTGGGCTTTGTTGTTGTAAGAAAATAAGGAAAGTAAATTGGAAAAATATCTCTCCTAGCAAAGGTCATGATCAAAACTGCAAAGTGTAGAAAAAATTTCAATACAATCAAGTTCTCAGATTAATCCTTGCATTTTAAGCCTTTTTTCTTCCCTAATCCCATCAGCGTTAGATCCTACAAGTTCAGACACTCAAGTGGAAGGAGATTTACTGAGTTTAGTTCTAAAACTGTACAGACTTCAGAGTCATAGCAAGAATATTCCCTGCCATAAAGTCTAACAAGTGTGTTGGTTTAAAGCTCTTATAAAATGTAGTTTTAGCTGTCTGTCAGGGATGGTTCTGTCCTCTACCTTTTATGGGACAATTCCTAGCTGAAACTAAGGCTCACAAGTGTGCCTTCTCTCCTGCAGCTGTTTCTGAGGATTGCCTGGCATACCATGTCTCAACCCATCCTGTTTGTCCTCAGAGTTTGCATGGAGAATATATACTGTGGCTGTTTCATTTATATACACAAAGTCTAAAATTAGAATCAGTGTCTTTTGTTTCTCAGGACAGCTTTTAGGCTATATTATTGATAATGATGAACAGGTACATTTATCTAACCTTAAGAATTTCGTATTTGCTATGTATGGGAATCTAAATTAACTTACAAGCAAAGATTCAGTCCTTTGAAATCTCCTGTGTTTCCTATTACACAGCTCTGTTACGTGAAGAAGAATTGCTGGCAAGAAGTATTTGCAGCAGTGGAATCATACAGCATACAGTGGGACCAGCCTTTGTCCTGGCATGCAGATCAGATGGGGGAATATGAGTGATTGTCATCTTCCTGAGACAGCAGTGCTGCACAGTAGCAAAATTAAAATGGGGCTGTGGTCAGACAAGGTAGTAAAGTCAGTCACAGGTGACGCAGGTTGGCTTGGAAACTCTGTCCCTTTGCTTTTGCCTGGTCAGAGCTGATCCCTGAGGAGAGCCAAAATCAGAATACATGCTGCTCCCTCGGGAATATTTGCTGGCTGGAATCTTCCTCCACGCCTTTTCTTGGTACCCTTGCAGAACTGGCCTCTCCTCAGTCACAGGATCATAGAATGAATTGTTTAGGTTGAAATAGACCTGTAAGATCATCAAGTCCAGCTATTAAACCCAGCACTGCTGTGTTCACCACTAAGCCACATCCCTAGGTGCCATATGTACACACACATATGGTTGTCCTTCTCCAGGCTGGTAACTCTGAGGATGCATTCCCACCTTTCCATTTGTTAGACCATCTCAGCTTTCCGGAGGTGGTAGTCACCGCATTCCTTTGGCATGTCTGAAAACTGGAGGAGGAGGCACAGCTTTGCCCCATCTCCACTTCAATCTCAGTTTGAACAGCCGTGGCCAAGCCCAGTTTCTGCAGTCTGGAAATTACACTGCACAGCACAAAAGAGCACAGTGATTTATACATCAACAGTCACTTTTCTTGCCATAACATTTCATTGTTCTAGTTCCCTAAATCTGTAATTACATGTCTTTGTCCTGCTACGTGCTGCTTCATAACAAATATAATTCTTACACTGGCTTTGTGAGTGAAAATAATCCTGCTCAATTAGCACAGATCATAAACTTGAATTGTGTGGAGCAAGCAGTTGTAAATGATGGATTCGAAATTTGGGGCGTTGCATCATCCTTTAATTTAGTGGGTTCTCCCCCAGCAGTACTTCATGCTGGTGGCTCCTTTCACCAAGCCAGAGGTTGGAGGTCACTGACGCCTACAGCTTTGTTCTGTGTGGGCCTTGATACTCTAATTTAAGGTTTCCAGGAAGGCTGCCTGTGAATAAGCTAGATTTACTACGTGTGCTGTTTAAATATTAGCACTTGGAGAAGGGTGTTCATTAGGCAGGAATTGTTTCACTTGGTTTTTCAGGCCGATTCTCCATTAAGGAAGATCTTTGGAAAATGCTGGCAGGCAGGAAAAAGAGGAAAGTCAGTCAGTCTTTTAGGTCTGTGCATTCAAGTACATTGGTTGTGTTTCTGGCTGTTGTTCTAAAACATGCACTTCTTGGCCTTAATTGAAGCAAATATGTCTTAATGGAGAGATAAACAAACAAACCTGCTGTGGCTTTTGTCCTTGTGAGAGCATGACTCCTCATTTTGTGGTTGAATCAATACTATAAGTAATTATTTATATTTTTCTTCCATGAAGAAGTGGTCATGTTTGACTGTTAATTAATTTGAGTGGAAAAGACAAAATACTAGTCTAACTGCAAATACTAAAGCTCACTGCCAGTTTGTGTAAGAAGTCTTCCCATACTAAGAAAAAAAGCACACCTGTCTTTAACTACTAGCACAAAAAAAAAATCAAAAAAGAGCTAAAATAATGACAGTAATGGTGAAATTTGTGAAGAGAAGTCATTGTAGTGGAATGGTCACAGTGTCTTGGATGTAAGTGTTTTTCCCAGAAGCATGTGTGGTCCATGGATCAGGTAGATCTCTGTCCATCCCAGATTTGTAAGCATGGTTCTGGTTGAGTGACTGATGTTCCTTTGTGTTACACTAGTAATATCAATTAGCATGTTAATATATTGTTAAAAGTCTTAAGTTTTTCCTGTCCCACATTGCTGTTCAATGGGTTTGAAAAATTATTTTTGTCATTCTCCCATGTCCAAAATTAGCAAAATAGGTGCAAGAATAGTAGAAATATTACAGAAAAGCAGAATCATGGCTCTCCAGGTATAGTATTAGCTGTTCTGTATGGCTAAGCGCAGTGCAAGAAACAGTAGTGACTGCCAGAGAGAGATGGAAAATCTGCTAGAGTGCCCAAAACTGGGATAAGGACTAAAAGACTCAATCCATCTGTAATTTCCAAGATCTAAATAAGCATCTTGTTGATATTGAATCAAGCCCAAGCTATTAAGATTTGGTTTGCTCAGTCTGTCATTTTGGTTTTGGAAACTGTTTTTATTCCTGTCTGTTCACTGCACTTGTTACTTTTCTGCATGAGATTTTATTAAGTGTCTCAAATTTTGCCTCTTCTTCTCTTCCCCCATTCCCCCTTTTTTTTTTTCCTTCCTTTTAGATTCCTTCCTGGACAAGGATTGGTACTATATCCACAGATAGGAGACAAACTGGATATTATATGCCCAAAGGTGGACTCTAAAACTGTTGGCCAATATGAATATTATAAGGTCTACATGGTTGATAAAGACCAAGCAGATAGCTGTGCTATTAAAAAGGACAATACACCTCTACTTAACTGTGCCAAGCCAGATCAAGATGTTAAGTTTACCATCAAGTTTCAAGAGTTCAGTCCTAATCTCTGGGGCCTGGAATTTCAGAAGAACAAAGATTATTACGTCATATGTAAGTTCAAACTTTCAGTTGTTCTTTCTTTTAAATATAATTGTTCGCTATTTTGCATGCTGTCCTGTATATTATAAGCAAACTAAGAGGAATATGAATGGGTTTGTATCTTTTTACCTGAAAATTATTTCTTGCTGGCATGTTTTCAATATTGTTCCTGATTTCCAAAGGGCCTCTGTCTCTTTTTTCCTTGGTTTGTGTAAACTACATTCAATTGTACTTGCAGTGACCCAGCTGTTCTCAGATGAGGCATCGTGTGTGATATAGCTGGCCATTGCTCCAGGTGGTCTGAGACTCTCACAGGAAGCATCTTCTGGCCACTTTGGTGCCAATTTTGTCAGTGTAGGTTCCTCACAAACGTTACTGCTAAGGGCCTGTAATTGAACTTGCCTTTCCTCAAATCATACCTATTATGTGCATACAGCAGCTAGGAGAGTTCTTGGGTAAAACCTAGTCTAGCATGGTCTTGAATTTTATCCTTTTTCGTGGTCCTGGCTTACAAAACAAATGTGCGTGGCCCAGGCGTCTGTGCAGCAGTACAAACTTTATGTGAGTTTCTGATCGGAGATTTTATGGCTGAAAGCAAGTCTGGAGGTAGCCACTGTGTTCAGTGATTCAAATTACTTATGATGTGTAAAGTTAATGATGTGAATCAGGAGTTAGCATAAGCTGAGACCTCAGCAGTGCAACAACAATTTACATTAGTTTAGGTTTTGTCATTGTAATATTATGCCCTGTGGATCTCATTTAACCCCATGGGCACTTTTGAAGTCTTGAGCAAGTATCCACAGTTATTAGGTGATGGAACAAATCCTGCAAATACCTATTTTTTTCTGCAGTGACAAGGAAGTTAGATACTTGTGTGTCTTATTGCACATAATCATAGAATAATTTGGGTTGGAAGGGACCTTTAAAGCTCATCTAGTCCAAGCCTCATTCAGTGTGCAGAGACATCTTCAACTAGATCAGAGCCGTGCTCCTAGGTATGGAGCATCTACCACCCCTCTAGGCATCATGTTCCAGTGTTTCATAACACTCATTGTAAAACATTTATTCACTATACCTGGTCTAAATCTACCCTCTGTTAGTTTAAGACCATTAACCCATGTCCTGTCCCAACAGGTCATACTTAAAGATGAGTCCCCAAACACATTTCTGCCACCTCATTGAAAACTGGAGGATTGATAATTGTTTTATGTAATGTCTGCCAGTGTAATTATTTCTTAATTTCTGATTTTAAAATATTGGCAGTTTTAAAAGTGCTCTGATCAAGTACTTTTAAAATGGAAATGGAAATTCATTCAATATAAATTAATGCTCACTTCCCAGTTATATCCATAATGGTACATGGTAATGTATAAAACAGATTGTAGGTCACAGAAGCTTAAGTAAGAATTCGCTGCATTATTTATATTAATTACTAATTTTAGAAATTACCAAGATTTACAGGAGATACAAATTACTTTTTTTTGTTTTAAAGATTGCTTAATATAGGCACTATCTCTGTTTAGCTGGGAAGTATATAAAAATGTGATCCCACTTAGACAATATTAATTTGACAAACTTCCCACTGAAATCCAGTGAGATATTTACCAGGGTGAAAGTGACAAAATTACATGTTGAAAGATAGTTATCTGTAACTTCAGTGAAAATGTGTAGCATGAAAATGACCATGCTCAAATATTTGGCTTAAATGAGGAAATGTGCTCATTATTTTGTGTTACTTTTAATAACATCCACAGAAGACCAACTGTAGTGGAACAAATGACAGTGTTACAATTATTACCTGAAAATTATGGGCATAAATGGAGCTTTCTGATGCACTGTCAGTTCTGTCATATCTATGTCATGGATTTACCCAGAGAATTATTAAGTACATCTCATTTTCATTAGTTTTGTATAATTATTTCATTATAGCAATAAGACATAATAGGCGTTGCATTTCCTGGAAGATTACAGCATAAGTTGGTTGAAAGAACTTACTCAGCCTTCATTCTAATGCCTCAAAAATCACACTGGCCTAGCAGTAATACTAGAGTGCCTCAGGGTATTACTTTTCCTACTCATTGTGGCATAAACAAATGGCTAACTTATCACTCTGTTGCTAGCATACTGACTGAGCTTCAGCAAGGGTACTCATACATTCTAATAGGCTGGACAAAAAAGCACCCCACCCTTGAAAACCCAGCAAATCCTGAAGCTAAAACCCTCACTTTCCTGTCATTCAAGGAGAAAACAATAAACTCAGTGATGTTGGTCTCAGGAACTCTAAGAGGCATAGAAAACTAGGCCAGTGCTCAGCTAGGACACCATTTAGAGAGTACTGGAGCTAGATAGGATTTTAACAGTTTGTATTCAAAAGCTCATGACACAGCCTTGTCAGTGCAAGTTCTGGTAGTCAAGACATTTGCTCTCATTTTTATAAGTAATAAAATGCATCTTAGTCATGAATGCAAGTCAGGCTTTAAATTGTTTGCATACATTCCTATTCACAGACCTGTAATCTTCCTTCCTTTCCTTCCTTTCCTTCCTTTCCTTCCTTTCCTTCCTTTCCTTCCTTTCCTTCCTTTCCTTCCTTTCCTTCCTTTCCTTCCTTTCCTTCCTTTCCTTCCTTTCCTTCCTTTCCTTCCTTTCCTTCCTTTCCTTCCTTTCCTTCCTTTCCTTCCTTTCCTTCCTTTCCTTCCTTTCCTTCCTTTCCTTCCTTTCCTTCCTTTCCTTCCTTTCCTTCCTTTCCTTCCTTTCCTTCCTTTCCTTCCTTCCGTTTTGCCTTGCTTGTTTTGTTGGGTTTTCTCGATGGGTGGAAAGGCTGTGAAATTAAGACAATGATGCATCTTATGTGCCTGCTTTTGATTTTGAAGTATTTTAGGATCTTGCATTCCCTGAACTAAGTGGCATCAAACAAGCCTAACGCAAGAGCTCACTGAGCTCAGCATCTTTGCAGCGCTTGCTGTGGCTGAGCCTGCAGCCTTAATCTCACGCTGTTTATGCTGGCAGGCTGTTGTCAGCCCTTTAAATGTTTTGTGCATTGTCGTGTACCTTTATCATCTTGCAATTATTTGAAAACAGAGTTTGTTTTTCTAAGGTAATAGTATGTGCTTTGTGGAGCTGTATTAAACAGTAAAATCTATTCATATTAAGGGGTTAGTCATTTTGGGATGAGGAATTGCAACACAGGATAAAGCAGCTTCCTGAGCCCTTTAGAGATATGTGACTGTGCAGGAATTCTTCAAGCCATAATTTTTATATCATCCAGATGTATTCTTGATAGGTATAGCAGAAGGAGATCTTTTCTATTCAGTGCTTCCCTGAGCCTAAGCATATGAAATGTTCTCATTTCACAATTTGCAATATTTTAGAAAGAAAAAGTGTGGGTAAGTTTCTCATATTTGTTTTCACATTTAGTGGTACTT
This sequence comes from Sturnus vulgaris, assembly GCF_052056855.1. NCBI lineage: Eukaryota > Metazoa > Chordata > Aves > Passeriformes > Sturnidae > Sturnus > Sturnus vulgaris. Next base: position 83,687,414 of record NC_142244.1, on the reverse strand, counting down.
TAATAAATAAATAAATAAAAGTAATCAATTTCTTGGCAAGATATTCTTCAATATGACTATCATTATCCAAAGAGTTAATTCTGTGAACAGCAGTAGTTGGAAAGACGATACTGAATGATATTGTGAAAGTGAATAAATGATGTTATAGAGTGTCCTTGCTTTTCTCTTCTTTGCTATCATCAATTTTTCATTCCTGGGAAATGAATAGATTCATTTTCCTACAGTTACCTGATTTCTTTTCAGCAGAACTGGAGAAGGTCAAATGTACTTGAGATTCAGAAGTATTAATGTTTGATTATCCTAAAATATGTGACCATTTAGCTAACATATCATAAGTCTCTAAGGAAATCCTTAATCAAATGCATGAAGGAAGATACATCATACCCAGCAACATAAATATCTATGTGCAGGGGAGATTTGGGCAGAAGGGTGTGAAGATTTGCAACTCTGATGTTTGTATTAAAAGTCTTTTTATGTCTTTGCATGGTTAGGGAATAAAGTATAATTTTCTGCTGTTCGAGTTGCTCAGAGCAAGCAATGAGTATATTCTCGGTACTGAGGAGATACTCAGTACTTGATCTTCAAGTGCTTGGGTCATGGTGTCACTGCTTCAGTGCCTCTTTTGGATGTAGATTCTTCTTGTTTGTGAGAGAGACGCATTAGCATAGTTCAAGTGCATTTCATACACCGAAGATGTTTACTCTTGGTGTACAGGAATCATCCTGAACCCTTCCCAGTAAACTTGGCCTTTAGTCAGAGGGCCTAGAGAGCCTGGTGATACACTGGGTAAGTGCAGAGGGAGCTCTGGGGGAAGCCTGTGGGAAGCTGTGCCACAGGGAAGGGAGCAGTGCCGCCTGCCTCCGAGCCACCGTCAGGCTCCTCAGGTAGTTTGGCCAAGCAAGCACATATTTCATGCCATCTCTTCCTTTGCATGAGTGAAGTTTATGAGCTGACATCCTCAACATGAAAAAATAAGTCACCTGCAATGAAATCTTCACCTGTTCCAAATTTGTAATTGAGTGACTTGGGACTTGGGAAGGGGCTACAGAATGGTTCTCTGAAAGATTCCTCTATAAGGCTTGCTCTGCCTGGACCTCATTAGCTGAGCTTGCCGACCTAATGATGCTCATTGGCTTTGACGTTGGCAAAATTGAATATGCAGCTTTCCTTAAATGTTTTTTTGTCAACTTTTTTTTCAAGTGACCCACTTACATAATTGGCTTCTGGCTTAGATTAAAAAACATATATTTATATATATTTGATCCCTGACTGATTTAAAGGTTTATACTAGCTAGTAGCACTATATTTTGGATAACTGCTTTAATAGTACTGTGGGTTTTAAAATCAAAACAGTCATTCTGAAACTTTAGCATTAATTGTGTTTGAAAAAAATCACAAGGCTTTTTATGTTTTCACTTTGTCATTCTGGTACAATTAAAGGGCAATAACTGTCTGAGGAAGAACATATTAAAGGACAATATAGATTGTGCCCTGAAATATGGCCCAGCTGGGAAGAATAAATCTCTTTGCATGGCCAAATAGATTTACATTAAAATGTTATTTTAGTATTCTGACCAGTTTAAGCACTGGCTAATCTGTCTGGCTGGGCATTCTGAAAACATTCTGAGGCAGATTTCAGCCTGCAGCCCCCTGTAACCTCCGAATCACCTAGTGAAAGCTGCACAAAAGGAAGCAATAAACAGGTTTTCCTTTGTTAATGCCAAACTAACCAAAATGGAAACAAATACTGTATCAGAAATTCAATTCCTTTACTTTTGTAACAAGGACATTTTTCCTGGTTTCTGTTAAAGACTCTGTGGTCCAGAAATGTACTGGTTTTGTTGGGTTTTTTTGGTTTTGTTTTGGGTTTTTTGTTTGTTTTTTTTGTTTTGGTTTGAGTTTGGTTTTCTTGGTTGTGTTTTTTAATTGTTGTTGTTTTGGTTTTTTTTTTTTTTGTTTGGTTTTTTGGTTTTTTTGGGGGGGGTTTTTTTGTTTTTTGGGGTTTTTTTGTGGTGGTGGTGTTGGTGATGATGTTAATGAAAGCCAGTGAGATAATAGTCACTCTGATTCCATTCGTACAAAGATCGCTTTCTTCCTTCCCTTTCTCCTCCTCCTTCCTCAGAAAATTAGATAAATAATTTCTCCTTAGTGTAAAATGATATCCAGAGGTCAGTCTTTGACTTTGCTGAAGAGTCTTTTAAGGGATGTATCAGCAATACCACTTAGCTCTTGTTGAATGAAATATAAATACAGCTTATACAAATAATATTATTAGAGAGAAAAATCACTGTCTGTGCAGCTTCAGATTTCTAACAGAGTCTAAGACCTGCAGGATTAATGGAGTCATGGTCCTTTGGGGTTTTGTCCCAGACCACACAGGTCTTGTAAGAGAATAAGGCTATTTTATATTGATGGACTTTGTTCATATTTGGTGCCATTACCTAGGCAATACCAATCGTTTATCTCCTTTAAAGTAGACAGAGATAGTTCAGCAGGAAATCTGTTATTGTCTCTATTCCTAAGGGAAGGAAATGAAAGATAGGAATGCTCAGTTTGTTAATTGATGGCATGTTGTGAAAAAAATACAGTTATCTTCCCCCACACCCCTGCAAGTATTCCAGATAGATAGGGAATCAGATGAAAATGAAGAATAGTTGTTCAGACTGGAAGAAAAAATTATTCAGGAAATACTCATGAATTGAACAGGTTTTAAAATTTCGTAGGAAGCTGTTTAATAGTTTTAGTCACTATTTTTATATCTTGCTTTCATAGTTCCTCAGAAACATTTTATAAATATGGGAAATATAATACATTCACAAAGAAAGATACAGTATTCTCACTTAGAAGTCTTTATGTATCTAGTATTCGTAGTGCTTGAAAAAAAAAAAAAAAAGCTTAAACCCTGATCTTCTCCAAAATGTGTATGTTCTTAGATTTGCATAAACATCCTTAACAGGACTACATGCAGAATATGAATGTGCTGAGTGTGTATTTTATCCTTTATATTCAGGATATGAGTAACTGTTTAAATCAAGGGGGTGTGTATTGGAAAGACATGCCATGCTATGAGGAAAGAATGAAGAAAGTGTCTGTCTAAACTGAAACTTGAGAGTGCACTACCACACTGAAACACATTTAACTTCTGTTTTGTATGTAAGTTGAGTGATGATCATTTAGCTCATCAAGTGGGGTGATTCGTCTTTATGCAGTTGCTTATATCATGTGTTACATGTTGTAGTATTTTAAGTGCTAAAATAAAAGATGAGGAGCTGCATAAGGATTTATAAAGACTTTAATGAAATTCATTTAAAAGACTTGGAATTGTTTGCCTCATTGAAATCTTTACATAGCTGGAATGGAGGGAAATGCACTTTTGTCTGAGAACTGCATTAGCTAAAATGAAATGCTGGAATGGTTGAAAACCAGGGTTAAATGTCAGTTTGGATTTTCTTTCCTGACTTCGGTCAATCCTGGAAACCTTGGATGAAGAATATTTCAGGACTTATTTCTGATAAATCAGACTATAAAACTAAGCCCTAATGGCAGTCTTCCAGTTTCTTTTTTTCGTCCCAAGGAAATCATGCAAATATTTCTGGAAGTACAAGCAGGATTAGGCTTAAGGTAGTCTTAGCTGTTCTTGGAGAAGAGTCCATATTAAGCTGATAAGGCTGTTTTTTAAAAGCATGTTCGGATCTTTGTTAGCATGATTTATGTTTTCTGTTTGGTAAATGAAGATAACAAAAATCACTAAACGGCAGCAGCAGAATAGTCCTTATGTGCTCACTGGGCTGCTGAGAGACAAACAGAATTCTGAATCCAAATCCTGCCAGGAAAACTTAAAATTATTTGCTTTTCCAATATTTTATGTTAGGACATAAATGCGTTAGACCACAACAGCCCAGCTGATTGCAGAATGGATTGGTTTGGATGGTACCTCTGGAGCTCATTTAGTCTCTTTCTCAAACCTTTGCTCAAGCAAGCCCCCCTGCAGCCAGTCGTTTTTGCAGAGTTGCTTTCCATGTGTTTTGCCCCAGCCTGTGCTGAAAGTTGATTCCATCAACTTTGATCTGATGCCATCCAGAGGCTACCACAGCAGGTTTGATAGCAGAATGAAGACGTTAGCAAAATAATTTTCATTGCAACGGAGAAAAAAAAAAAAACACAACAGCTAAATAATGCTATGCTGTTAAAAACCTCAGTGAATTTTTTAAAATACTATGAATATAAGTATTAAAAGTATCAGTTCGCCTGTCTAGTTGTGACTTCAAAATTCCAAGCACGGGTGGAATTAAAATTAACATATCCCACCGGAGTTTCTTGAAATGGACCAAGATGTGCCTGCATGATAATTTCTAAAGAAGCTAAACCTCTTAATTTCTTAATGGCAAGTATTTGAACAGGAGGTCCTGTAGAACCATGGAAATTCAGATTGCTTTAATTCTGCAGTGTTCCCTCATTAAGGTTTACTCTGTGGGTATTTTACAGCTCTAAACACAAACATAAGCATACTGCAGTCAAAACAGTTCTTAACTTCTGATCATCTTTGCCAAGTGTACAGTCATCCAATAGTATCATAATTGATCTCAATACTAAGGTGCCAAACTCTGTTGCTGAAGTATAGTTAGATGATGTAAATAGCTTTTTGTGTTTTGCAATAAAGCACACTTTTGTTGTGCTACATGTAAAAGCAGGAGATGAAGGTATTCTTTTATTGAAGCAAACATGTGGAAAATTGCTCTAGATTGTTATAGTACAGAGTATCTCCCCTGAAAGGAATGAGGTTCATCTACAGGGCAAAGTCTGACTGTGGCACTTTATTGAGGTTACTCCTAGACTCTGTGTGGTCAAAGCAAATAACATCGTGTCCATCTAAACTGTTATAACCATGAGACTGGCACATTTTCTCATCTATAGTGTTATATTCTAAACTGTCACTAGGCATTAACTCCGTCACTGGTGAAGTCCTACCACCTAGAGATGAACTCTGCCTCAAAATGATGTTTTCCACTTCAGTGCTACTCGTATAGCAATTACTGGGTCATTAATATCATTGCATGCAATTAGTGACAGTAGAATGAGCAAGAGGTTTGTTATTTATTTAATATGAACTTTCACTATAACCCTTTGTTATCCAAGTACTGCAGACAAAAAAACAGAGATTTTCAAGGCAGGTAAGCATGCTTGTAGAGTGAAGTTGAATTTTTATAATGCAGAAAATGGATCCACATTTAATGTTTAAGCTTCTGCTTTTGTTTCCAGCAAACCCTCTTGTCATTATCAACAGTCAGTGTAACTTGAATGCTAACTAATGCTATTAGTTCTGTTCAGCTGAACTGTCAAGCAAAGCTTGCAGGGGTAGTGGGAGACTCTTCTCCCCATCCATGAGAGGTTTTTGTCAGTGGCATGCTGGGAGAGAGGATAAATTTGTGTAAAATACCTGTTCATGAATGGCGAAGTCAACTAACTAGTAATCTGTTTTGGATGCATACTTTCGGGTATACACTAAATACATCATAATTAGTGGGCTTACATCTGCCACAGTTACTTCAGCACTCACAAATATATAATTTGTTTATGTAAACTAGAAGCAACCATGTGTGCAGTGGATCATTATCTGACAACATTTCTCAGAGTATGTGAAATACAGAACTGAAATTCTTCTAGAAATGCTTATCTGTAATGAAAGACTCGTCGTTCATAGCGATACAGTATTGAGATGCTTTTATGGTTTGTTTTTATATAATCTTTAAATCATTCCCAGGGAATTTTGTAAAGGGGCGCTGCACTTGACAGCACTGAAGCAAGTAGGATTTTGTTGTGGGTGGGTGGAACCTGTGACCTTCCAGTAATGGATAATAATTCAGCAAATAGTTTACTATTCAGTACACTTCAGCTGTGGTGTTCCTTAACCCAGTGAGAAAGTGGTGATGTTTTTAAAATGATAGGCAGCAATAACCAGTCAGAATTCACAACTTTTTTTTTTATATTTGCCAGCTCTCTCACTGTCTCTTTTTCCCTTTTTGGAAAGACTTTGTTGACATAAACGGCTTTTTTTTTTTACCACATATATTTTTCTTACTTGGTGCCATTCTCAGGAATTAATAAAATCATTTCGAATTTAGGGAACTTTACAGCTCTCTCCCTATTTTGTGCTGCTGGATGACATGAGATGTGGGAAGAGAAGTCTGTTGGATTTCCAGAGATGTCCCTGGAATCATACAGCTGGTGTATACCAAAGTATATTACAGTACAAAACTGATTGGATCTGTCTTCACTGTGTCCTCCACATTGTACCCTCAAAAAAACATTGAAACCGTAATAGAATTTGTCCCTCTCTTAACATATGAATACAAGTGGAGACTTTTATGGGGAATTAGATAAATTTCCTTGTATCATGAGTCCCATCTAAGTACCACAAGTCACACTATTCACCGTTGGACAAGATACATTTTAGAGCAGTAGTTAGAAAAGTGAATTACAAAGTTTCACTTTGGAGCCTTTGCTTCTTCCTGGCAGAAAGAGGCTTGTTCTTTATTTTACTTTATTTTGTTCTGGTTTTAGCTTGAATGGAGAGAGCATTGCTCTTACTTGCTGTAGAGAATATAATTTGTGGATTTATATATATTTAAGATTCAGGATTTATATATAAATCCTGAGACATGCAGGATAGGACTTAATCAAGACTGCAAAGTGAGAAAGAAGAATAGAGAATTCTTGTCCTTTACCTCTCATTGAAGTTCTGCCTCACATGTGGATAGAGGGGAAAAAGGCTGACATCAGGAGTATTTACAAACACTCCATGCACCCTAGTTTAGGGAAAAGAATCTATTTTAATTTGAAACAATGTGTGGTATAAGGTAGAATGAGAGTTTTTTAAATTATTTTTAGGCTGAGAAACTCCCCAAAATTGTGCTGCCACCTTGACTTTGCAAATAGGGCAGATAAAAAAACAGTTGTTAGAAAAAAGCAAAATTATTAGTAAGCTGCTTTTATAATTTTTTTGTTATAATCTTGGTGTCCTAAATGATATTGAGCAAATTCAGCAGTGTTTTGTTTTGTTTTGTTTTGTTTTTTAGGATAATTTTTGTCTCTAAAAGATCAGTAGAAAGTTTTGATTTTATTGTCTGTTGATTAAAAACACAGTTAACACATAGCAGCATTCCATTCAACTATTCATAATTAATTTACGTTGTAATACTTACAGTCCAGGTTTGGGACTGCTGATGATTAAATTTCGGAAGATAATTTAATTTTTTTTTTAAGTGAAGGTTTCAGTGTAAATCTTATTTTTTGTCACTACAAGAAAAGGGAAACCATTAATTGCTAGTATTTTAAATTAGCATCTTTCTCTTCTCTCTAAACATTCCTCAGCTCGCTTAGAGTAATGTATGCCAAACTACCTGTTCTTCGGTGAGAGGCTTGAACAATTTTTTTTGTTGTTTCAGATCTCCATGCAGACTTGGCTCTGTTATTGGGGAGCAGATTAATTTCATTTAATTAAAACAATCTTTCTCTTATCTCAGTTATCTTGCTCTTTCGTCCATGGCTAGTTTAGAAACAACTTCCTTGTTGGGAGCAGTGATTTGTGGTTTTTCAGTGTGTGATTTCTGCTGTTCTTAAACCTCTCCCATAAAGTATCTAAGTTTATGGAAAAGAAGAATTATTTATTCAGTGCTTTGCTTTACTAAGAGGATCATTGAAAGGACCAAAAGCAGATGAAAGCAGAGCACAAACAATGATGCCTGGCCAAAATAGCATTCTATTACTTGATAAAATAAAAAACTCTCAAAAACTTTACATGTACATTGTAATCCTCAGGATGCATGTGAGATCGAGTGCAGCTTTGCTTTAAGAATAACTTCTTACTACTGTTGGATCTAAAGCTTGTGTGGATTTTTGCTGCTGTTTTTTCATTCTTCTTCTGAGTACAGCAGGGGAAAAGTGAAAATGGGTAATGTTATTCGATTTTATTTTATTCTGATTTTGAGAAATTCATTTTCTTATGCAGTATTTAATGAACAAAAACTGTGAAAGTTACTACTATTGGATAGTACTGATCTGCCCCTAAAAAATCTGTAGTTTTCAATTTGCTATTAACAGATCCACTTCAGCAGCAATTAATTCTTCATGACCTCATCAATGATGTGTCTTCAATATATTGCCAAATGACTTTTATTGTCCAGCACACTAAGGAGGGACAAAATCAATTTTGCCCTTGCCCATCCGTTGACATCACTCATTCCTGTAGTCTGTGGTTTAAAGTCCATTTAGTTTTCACAGGAAAATTAAATGCAATGATCATTATTTCTCTCATCAGCTATGTAGTCCATTTCATGTTCAAGCTCTAGAAATAGATGTGTTTTAAAGTTGTGTTGGTTCAAAGCATATGTCATTTAATTTGCAAATAGGTAATGTTTTTCATAGTCCTAAAACATGAAACTGTGGGTAATGAATATGGCAGAATTAAATTAGCTGAGATTTTTGTCTGCTGGTGTTTTAAGTAATTGTGATGGCATTTTTTCATTTTGTAATGTGTGTTTTTAGGAGTGAAGGAAGTTGAATTTTTTTGACTGTGCCTTCATTTCTAATCTCTTTGTGAATGAAAAGCTATACACAGGCACAAATCCAGCAGCTTAATTCTCCCTCTGATTAGAGCAATGTTACCAACCTGGTAGGTTGAAAACAGCCATGATCCATGCAGTGGCGTAGCCTCCTGGGAGGCAGAGTAATAACAATCAAATGAAGACATATTAAAATGTAATATTACTTCCTCTCCATGGGGACTGTATAAGAATCATAGCCAGGAACTATTCTTGTCAGCTGACTCTGCTATGCTCACTGACTGCCTGCCTCTGCATTTATGACTAATGCACTTTGTACAATAAACAGCACTTGTGGAGTTTTGAAAGCAAATAAATGTAAAACACTATACATTGATTTACATGAGTTCCAGCCTTTTTTGTTTGTTTGTTTATTTTGTTGGGAGTTTTGGTTTTTTTAATACAATTCATATATTTCAAAGAGGGGGAGGCAGATCAGAATGAAGTTCTTTGGTCTGAATAATTTAATTTCTCCCTTGTGTATGGAGGAGGATATGTTAAAGTAGTGTGTTATGAACCTGCAAATGTGTACTAGCTTCTCTAAAGTAAGTAGGGATCAGCAAGACTCTTAACCATAATTTCATAACAGATAAGTGTTTTCTGAATGTTCAAAAGCTAAACTTGCATTCTTTATAAAATGGCAGCTGCTGTTGTATTCAAGGAACCCAGACAGTGTCTGATAAACTACTGTAAAAATTGCCTATAAGTTATTACAAGTTTGTTAGAAAGTCTTAAAATATTTCAGCACAATTATATGTGTTTATTTTCAGGTGTGGACAAACTGTGGAATAATTTAATGTGGTTTGACTGTAATTATTAGTTTTGCAATTGACACCAGTGGAGCAGGGCAGGTCTCAGAAAATCAGAGGTGTTTAACCATCAAAAGATTTAAAAATATTTTTCTACCTGTTTAGCAGCATTTTACTTACTTCTAGGTCCCTGTGTATTGCTGTATTAATACAAAGTGAAGTGTGGGATCCTGAGAGCATACTAATACTAATGAGAAACTTCATATTAATCATTAGTTATTTTTATTAATGTTAATATTTAAGTATTTAGTCTTCTTAGCAGAGGGCTTTGTATGGTAGCTCATCTAAGTAATTGACTTTAAAATATATCCATATTTAAACCTAAATGTAAAAAAAACTGTTCTTTTTTTATATATATGTGTATAAGAATAAATTGGATGGAAAGTTTAAAATCTGATTACATAAACACACTAGAGGATAACATTTCCATTTTGGATACCAGAAGTTTGTGTTACATTTTTGTTTAAATCCAAACCTCCTATTGGGACACTTGTTTTTTTAAATATCCTTTCAGTGTGAGCAGAGCTGCAGGTGCTGGGTCACTTTCCCACAGAGGTGTGAGTGCAGTGGAGGAGCTGAAATGACAGTGGGTGTAATTCTCATTTGGAGATCAGTGTAGAAAGGCCTCAGCAAGTGTTTGAGGAATATTTTTGCTCGCTCCCTGGTTTGACTTCTGCACAATGCACTGTCAAGGGGCATTAGCAGTATGAAACTGTGTTTTCTCTGCTGTCCTAGATTACTTATTTTTCTCAGTGCAGCTTTTCAAAGCTTAAAACGATGTGTTTAAAGCTACCCACTTTCTTCCTGGTACACTAGGGATACGCAAGGTTGTATTTCGATAGTCTTAATGAATTTCAAAAAATAATTTCCTCCAGTGGCCTTGGGTAATTGTCAGTTTAATTACAGGAAAAGCTGAGAAGGAAACTTTGCTTTGTCACTGAAATACTTCTCTTTGAAAATTCCCTATTCCTCAGGACGTAGCAGTCTGTACTCTGAGCTACAACGTAGGCTTTCCTAAAATCCCTTGAAGAACTGTGGAAAAAGTGAATACTTCTGCAAATTCATTCATCTGACATCAAAGCTATGAAAGCATTCTTTTAGCAAGCAAGCGAGGCAGACTGCGCTGGCGTAGGCACACAACCAGACTCATTGTACATCTGGGTCTTCCCGTTTGGAGACTGTATTTGAAGTAATTTTGCATTCTTTTTGCCATCTTACTTTCTGACTCTGTACTGAGGTCAGACTGTGTTGTCTGCATCCTGTTGAGGTCTCCTGCTCTGTGGGTTAAGTGGATGGGCCTTTAAAGAATAAAAAGGCATTGAAGTTCAGAAGAAGCAGCATTCTATTCAATTAAAATCAAGTAGAAGGTGTTTAAGGAGATGTGATTCCCTCCGGCTCGATTAAAAAAAGAGTCAAATAACAAAACCACAAGACAAAGTCAGTGTTTATTATTTCTGCGTTCAGTTGGTGCTCAGCTTTGGTATTTCTATTTACTTCATTTTTTCTCTGTGTCCTTGTGCTGGTACATTGGCAAATAGATCATAAAAAACACTTTCAGCAAAGACACATTTGATTTATGTCCAGGATGGGTTCTTGGTATTGATTTTTTTTTTCCCTCTGGAAAAAAAACAACAAAACAAAAGAAAACAAAACTATATGTCTCCATTATTTTCCAAGCCTGGCAATGCAGTGACACATTTCAGATCAGCTTTTATCTTAAATTACTCAACGTGCTCTTTTGTATTTTGAAAAGTCTTTTTGCCATACAGCTATTGTCATGTTTTTACCGGGGGAGGGAACAAGAGGAGGAACTGGGAGGGACCACTTATGAGGAGAAGGGAATTTTAGGAAAAGAAAGCACAGTTTGGGAAGTTTGTATGGTAGCTGTAATTCGAGTTGGTCACAAAAGAGTCAGAAGTGGAACAAAAACAAGACGCAGATCAAAGGCTAGGAAGCAGGGTTCAGCAGTATGGGGTTTATATCTTTACGGCTAGAGAGAAGATTAGAGCAAGAAAAATACTGCCATGGGGGTAGGAGGACATTGTGAAGGGAAAAGGAAATATACATAGACTGCATTTGAAAGAAAATCCCCAAGGAAGGTGAAAGAGAAGGAGTGAGAATTAAAAACAAAGACCTGAAGAGTGTAAAGCCCACAGGCTGAAAGGAGAGGGGCAGAGGGAGGCATGTGCTGCTTAAGCAGTTCAGCACCGCCACAGCAAGCAGTGAGCTCCCTGACATCCCATTTTCCATTTGTTTTCTCCAGTTGGTGGCCCAGTGCTGGTGCCTGTGCACTCTCTCGTGAGTTCATTTTGGGCCTCAGATAAACAGCTCCAAGAAAAGAGTGAAATTTCCATCCTCAGGACAAGCAGGGTAGGAAAGCCCCCGGCGCATTCCCTGCATAGTGAGTCCAGAGCCCACCATTTGCCAGCGGCCAGGGCAGTGCAGTGGCTGCAATACCCACGGCCGAGGAGCTCCTGAATCATTTTCCAGCAGCTGTTTTGCAACCAACAGCTGGCTGGGGCGGCAGTGGCACACCCATGCACCGTGATTCAGGGCTGTGGATTCTCCAAGGGAGTGGTGCTTCGCTCTCACACCGCACGGCAGTGTCAGCCTGCGCCCCGATCGCCTGGCTCCAGCTGGCACCTAGATAAGCAAGAACAATATCAACACAGGGGAAAGCACCCTGTTGTTTGTGTGAGCTGAAAGGTTTCCCTGAGAATAGAGCGTATTCCCCTTTGCCACCCACCCCCGCAGAGGCTCAGTGCTGAGAAAAGTGAGATTGTACTTTAAAATATTAAATGGTTTTCCAATCAGTTCAGAATCTTAGCTTTCACCTGAGTCTTTTGTATGTGTTCACTTCTTCCAGCAGGAGATTTGTAATAGAGGAAGCAGGTGTAACACGGTGATTATAAAAGATATTGTTGGGAGGGGAATAAAAAGGGTGATTTTTCAGTGCTTTTCTCCCCTGAGCCTGCCAGAGCTTCCTTTTCAGCTGACTCCATCACCTTTTTAGCAAGATGGTGTGTTTTTGTCCAAGTCAGTCAGTCAATTGTGCATAGGAAAATAAAAGGCTGCTGGGTAAATTTGAAACCTTGATAACACATTCCTCCATTTGTATATATTGTACAGCTTACCAGTGTATTCATTCCTTTGGCTTTCAACATTTCACAACTTTCCATAGGTCAGCCTGAGCAACAAGAACAGGTCCTGGTAGATTGAAAGATCCTTGCTTTTAGACACTCATGTTCACATCACTTTGCTTGTTGATTTCCTGATTTTTATTTATTTTTATTTTTATTTATTTTTCTTTTATTTTTAATCAGCAACATCAAATGGGTCTTTGGAGGGCCTGGATAACCAGGAGGGAGGGGTGTGCCAGACAAAAACCATGAAGATCCTCATGAAAGTTGGACAAGGTAAAGACCATCTGCTGTTTCATGAAATCACTTTGATCGGTCTCAATGTCCTTTCTAGTTTTCAGGCTTCTTTTAGCAGTGTAGAGCAGAGAACCAGTCGAGTCTAGTGTGGTCATTCCTCCCTTATAGTCTGAAAGCAAAGCCTATTTTCTCTTCCTCGGCTACTGACAGATTTCTACAGAAGGAGGGTTAGTGTAATAAGATCTCTTCATTGGAGAGATCCCTAGAAGGAAAGGTCACCTGGGAGTAGTGTGTTTCAGTCATTTTTATTTTTATTTTAAAAACAAAAGCCACAACTCTGCTGCTCAGAATTATTTAAAATACATGAAAAGAGGGAAGCTAATATTTCTATAGTTTGCTTGTTATGAATTCTGATTACAGAGAGGTTTTTGTTCATTGTCTCTTTTCACATATAGATAACCTATTGTGCAGGAAGAAAGAATTATTCTTCTAAGTAGCAGTTGGTTTAGTAGTCAATCAACTTCCTCAGTTAAACTGAAATGTCATCTGCAAAGCTTTTTTTGCCAATTACAGGAGATCCTATAGTTTCTGCAGATGGCCTCACAATTTAAACCTGAAATAACTAATATAACCATTTTGCTTTAAAAGGAAAATTATGTTCTTATATCTCCCAGTCTTTTGCATAAAGCTTCTTCTGTTAAACCATTTGTGTCTCACGAGGTACCTAGAGCCAGCTTGTAAGGCTCCATACCGTCAAGTGCCAAAGCTGCATGAGTTGTCTTTCTCTCCCCCAGATCCCAACTCGGCAGGGCAGCCCCGGCACACGGATCCCACCAAGCGCCCCGAGCAGGAAGCTGGCACCAACGGGAAGAGTTCCACCACCAGCCCCTTTGTGAAGGACCACTCAGGTAGGTGTGGTGGGACTTCGCCCCGGAACGTCTTCTCCTCCTTTGTCCTCAAATGTGTTTTATTTTACCATTAATGTGCCAGAAGAGCAAACGTTTTCATCCTGAGATGAAGCAAAAGCCGGTTCTGATTGCTCCAGTGGATAGTGTGTGGGAGCTGCAGGTTTTGGCACCAGCTGCTCTCTTCCCTCTTCCACTCTGCTGTAGAAGTTAATTACGTTTTGTGACAGTGTCTCTCATTTACAGGAAAATTTTTGGATAGGGCATTTGCTAAGCAGCTTTACAGTGGTCAGTGCTGCCTTACATTTAGTACTCTGGCAGATGAACAAGTCTCTTTCTTTTCCCGCATAATACATTATCAAGTGGTTCTCGACAGCCATTTATAAGGTTTATTTCAAGGCATCTATAATTAATGTCCTGATCTTTTAGCTGACCATATAAAGTCTAGACACGTATGGCTGGTCTTTTACTAAATGTAAAGTTTTGGGGTTTTGGTTTTGCTTTTTTTTTCCCCCTAATAATTATCTAAACAAAATAAATAGGTGATTCGAAACAAGTATCTTCAAGATGCATTTCACTCACTGGGTGAACAAGAAAAAAATCTAACTCTTAAGACTCAAGCTGTCCAGAAGAAAGTTCAGTAATTAGTAATGCTACAAAGCACAAACTTTGCTGACAGGTGATTCCGGGTTTCCCAAAAAAGGCCACAAGTTTTCCTTGCCAGCTCTGTCTTTAGTTACTGGGCTATGAATCTTTGATATAGCGAGTGGCTTCAGCTGATCCTTGCAGAGGCTTTGGTAGGAAGAAGTAACAGTTATGGGAATGTAGCATCTGTATCATTTTTCCACTGTGAGTGAGCATCAAGAGAGGGAAGTAGGTTCAAACTTAGAAGTGAAAAAGTGTCAGTGAGCATTCGTGTAATTTTTGTGAAAAATAATATGGTAGTGTGATGAACGGCAAATATTCAACAGGCTGTTCAACATGTGAGCTTTTCCTGACTGCCAAATGTGTGGTATTGTTTCCTTTTAAGTAAATGTAAGTTAATACTAACAGACATGCCACAGCCATTCTGCCTGTCTCCCTCCCATGCTGCCTCAAGCTCCTTAGTTTCATTTCCAAGCAAGAGGAGTCCATATAAAGAGGCACTAAGGATGGTTTAACTTAAATCAATATGCAAAAGATAAAATAGCAGAGGGAACAGTGTGGCACTGAACAGTACCAGTTGTTCTGAGAATTGTCATTTCCCTGTGTTATTTTCCCTTCTAGTCCTATCCCACCCGTCTCTTGTGCCTGGGGCTGGCCTGCATCTGTTAAAAGATGCTGTGTGCATCAAAGGCTGCCTTGTCAGTGACAGTTCTCGCCACTGATGGATGATGATGTATGAAGCAGGGTGGTTTGGGAGCAACACAAAAGTGAGACCAACAGGCACAAAGTCTTGCTTTATATTGATTGCTGACTTCGGCTGTTTGCATTTAGCTATCTAACAGAGTAATTGGTTTGTCAAAGTTTAGCTGTCAGTTAATTCTTCCAGTCTTGCTTACTCTACACATTTTTAAGCAACGTAAATGGGTCACAGGATGGCAATAACTTTTGTCTATTGTATTTCCGTTCTTTCCAGGATCTAGCACAGATGGCAGTAAGGCTGGGCATTCCAGTATACTGGGTTCAGAGGTGGCCTTATTTGCAGGGATTGCATCAGGGTGCATCATTTTCATCGTCATCATCATCACTTTGGTGGTTCTTTTGTTGAAGTACCGGAGAAGACACAGGAAGCATTCCCCGCAACACACGACAACTCTGTCACTTAGTACATTAGCCACCCCAAAACGCAGTGGCAACAACAATGGTTCTGAGCCCAGTGACATTATCATTCCTCTAAGGACTGCAGACAGTGTCTTTTGCCCCCACTATGAAAAGGTCAGCGGCGACTATGGACATCCGGTGTACATAGTTCAAGAGATGCCTCCTCAGAGTCCAGCAAACATTTATTACAAGGTCTGAGAAACACACAACCAGTTCTGTGGTACAGTTGAGTCGTAGAGGAAACTCACTGGTCAAATGCTTTCTGTTGGGGTTTGTGATGACGCCTTGTGCGCTAGCATTGACTTAAGCACAGGGGGGAGAAGGCAACAGCTCTTTCTCCAGGAACCGACGCGAGCTGGACAGCTTACCTAGTCTGTAGAATTCTTATCTCGGTGAATAAGTATTCACTAAAAGCTGGAAGACTTTTATGTAGAAGATGCCCATTCTGATTGCTGTACTCTTGTTACATTCATCATCCTCAAAGCCATGTGCTGTGGGCATTCAGGCATGTACAAAAGCCAAGGGAAGATGGAGCAATCCGTGGATGTTAATAGCTCTAGGCATCCTGGGAAGGTGCTCTAGGATATATCAAGCTTGAAATGCAATCTTCTGACTTTTGTGTGTCTCTCTCAGTTTGTACTGGATTTGTCACACAGACCTTGGTGTCTAAGTAAGACTTGTTAAAGTTCTCTTGCTTTTAGTCCGTCACTGTTCCATTTGTTTCTGTTATCCGGGGCTCTGCCATCCTTCACATAAGATTTCCTTTCACTCCACCTCCTGAATCACTAATGGAACATTAATGTTTGGAGATCCGCACTCCATCCATCTGCTACAGCAGCCTCACTCGAATGGGTAATGCATTTATAAAAATTGTGTTTGATAGTAAGGAGCCTTCCAGCCAAAAAGTTAGGCTGTCAACAAAGTCAAGAGCAAGACTGGGTGGTAGAGGGAAGGGCTGATTGAAGTTGCAATTGAATATTGCTGCCTCAAAAATAGAAGCTGGGAAGAAAAAAAAATGCATTTAGGTAGCACAGCACTTTGGTATGCTAAGTTTTAAGAGGCAAGTAGGAAACACAATAACATGCGCAGTGGATTAAGGCTGCATTTGAAGGAATTCATGGTTATCAAATACCAGTGTGCAGAAAAAAAAAGTACGTTCAATACAGTAGAACAAAGGGGTATTGTTAGTAAGTGAACAAGCCTGGAGAAGACAAGACAATAGCAGGCCGCTGAGGATATATTAGGGCAGGGCTGTTGTGGTACTGGCAATAAAATACACAGCTTTGAAGCTGTAGCATAAGTGTAGTCTGCTTTGGATGACTTTTAAGCAGACTCAGCTGCTATACTGTCACATTATACTAAACACAGGGAAAGCATTTAAGAAAACAACTGAGAGCCAAGTGACCAAGATGATTATAAGCCAGTGGGTCAAGTGAGCTATAATTCTATCACTGATAAAGTTGTGGGGAGAAAAAAACAACAAAACAACAAACCGCAAAACCTTGCTCATCCCTAAAAGTAAGGCAGAATGTCTTCGTGACTGACCCTTTTGGCACTTTGGCTTATTGTAGTGCTGTCCCTGCACAGTGAGTGTAGGTACTGACTGACACAGCAGTTCATTGGTGCTCTGTTGCAAAGTTAAAGCACATATGGCAAACCTCTGGCAGTCCATAAGAGTAAAATAAATTATGACACTGAGATGGAGAAGGAAAATATGTCTTATTTATAATAGGTGTATAGAACACAAGGGATATAAAGTGAGAGTTTTTCTTTTGTTCATTCTTTCTTACTTTTGGTTTGGATTTTTTTACTAATATATATTTTGAGATTGCACAGAATCTACACCAGAAGATGTGAAATTCATTTGCGGCAATTGCATAGTCTTAACTTGTCATCATTTTACACATATGTGTGTGTGTGTCTATGTATATACACACATATATGTCTATATATGCATACGTATGTATGTATATGTATGCATAAGCGCACATATTTTTTTTTTTAATACTTCTGGAAAACAAAAATCAGCTATCCAAAACCACCAGTGGGAGCATAGTGTAAAAAAAAAATTCCAAAGCATCTTGTAAGAGAAAAGTAGAAAATATAAGGTCCAAAATATCAGGAATTCAGTGTTACTGCATCACATATTTAACAGCAGCAAGATGTGCCGGCATTTATTTTCTGTGTTGTGTTTTCCCTTGCCTTACAGGCTGATGTGTTCTGTGGATTTTGTTGAGGTTCGTAGAGAGGGGTTTCAGGTTAAAGTTTTCTCTTTAGCATGGCTATTCCCCTAAAGCTCCCACCCTAGGGAGGAAATAAAAAAAAACTCTACTTTTATATGTGCTATGCAAATAGACATTTCTAACATAGTCATGTTACTATGGTAACACTTTGCTTTCTGATTTGGAAAGAAAATGTAGCAACAGCATTTTAGGGTTCTCAGACCTCTGGTGAGCACCTGCAAGAAAAAAAAAAAAAAAACGGAAAAAATAAAAAAAAGAAGGAAAATTAAAATATCTGTCACAGAAATGATCACTCTCTTTGTTTTCTGAACCTGAAGATAATGTTGGGATGTTGGTCCAAAAGAGAGAAACAAAAAACAAAAAGAATTCCAGCCCATGGTTCTGTGGAAGGTTACCATGGTGACTAACTACAGTACATATGTAATTCTTTTCAACAACCCTTCTTTTCTATGAATCCATCCATACAAGATTCTCTTGTAAGTCATTAAGATTTTATTTTGGGGGAGGGGGAGGAAGGGAAAGATGGGCTTACTGATCCTTATTTTTATTAAATCATATCTATGCTTCATCAGTTGGCTACATTCTAGTTACATACTAAACTGTGAAAAAAAATCAGACTAATTTCTCAAGAGCAACCTGCAACCAATTGAAAAAAAAAATGTACTGTGCGTCTGTTTTGTGTCTGGTGCAGAATTATGACAATCTACCAACTGTTCCTTTCTTTGACGTTGGTCCAGCTTTGAAAAGTTACTGTAAATGCCTTGCTTGTTTGATCATCCCTAGTCACCCGAATTGGAATTTGCACCATCATGTCTAAGTGAAGATGCTGTAAATAGGTTCAGATTTACTGTATATGGATTTGGGGTGTTACAGTAGCCTTATTCACATTTTTAAATAATTAAAAAACCCACATGAAAACAAGATAAAAAAAGGCTTTTCTTAACCAGATTGTGTATATAGAGCAATGTTGGTTTTTTATAAAGTCTGAGCAAGATGTTTTGTATAAAATTTGAATTTTGCAATGTATTTAGCTACAGCTTGTTTAAAGGCAGTGTCATTCCCCTTTGCACTGTATTGAGGAAAAATTATATAAAAGGTTGCCAAATTGCCGCATATTTGTGCTGAAATTGTGTACCATGAATATTTATTTAATAATTTCTTTGTCCAGTTTGTAAGTAACACAGTATTATGCTTGAGTTATAAATAATTTCTTCTTTCTTTTTCTTTTTTTTTTTAATGTTATTTTTTTGTTTTGTTTGTTTGTTTGTTTCATTCTGTATTAAAACTAGCCGGTCATAAGTTTGAAATCTGCTTTAGTTCCACATTGCAATTAGTTCCCAGAAAATGAAAATTATGAAAATCACATTCCACGTCTGTTTCAAACTGAATTTGTTCTTAAAAAAATAAAATATTTTTTTCCTATGGAAACCTTGCCTTCTAAGTATTTTCTTCTTTAGTTTAGCTTTTTTTTTTTAAAAAAAAAAAAAAAGATGAAAATAAATAAGAAAGTCACCAAGCTTGCCTGCCTGCCTGCCTCCCTCCCTTCTTGCTTTCTTCCCTCTCTCCAAACTGATTGCTAGTGGTTTGTGGGAAATCTCCTTAGGGTACACTGACTTCTGTTAACCTACTTCTTTCAAGTTCTCTCTTCCATATATTAGCAGATTTTAGAAAACACCTGGACATCTCATGCCCTTGGAAGTCAGTGAACTGCACACAGATGCAGTAGCCAGGTTTCTTGGATGATCTTGGAGTTGAGAGTATAACCATATAAATAATGCCCAGACGTTATGCAGTGGATGTACTCTTTGGGTAGAATCAGAGGGAAAAAAATACCTGAAACCTTCTGGGCACTGTTTCTCCTGAGGAGGGGCTGACAGGGGCTGACAGGGCTGAGCAAGAAGAGACAGGAGATGGAAGACATGGGGAGGATCACGAAGGATTTGAAGTGCTGCAAAGTAAGACATCTCTTCATGGTTCTTTTACTGCAGCCTAGGGGAGATGGGGGGCCCCAAGCGTGCAGGTAGCACAAGCCTTAATGCAAGATCTGTAGTTCTGCTGCCCTAATTTTCACTAGGGTAATAAATTCATTCAATAAATAATACCTTCATTTTCTGACAAATCACCAATCACCTGGAAAGTGAAGCACCTTTGTGTTTGTTAGTAGCACATAAATGGTATGATGATCCGTGGAGTAACAGGTGAGGTCTACAGAGGGCAAATATGCATTTGTCACTTCAACAACAGATACCAATTAGCCTTAGAAATTTCGCTGAAGAAAGACAGTTAGCTATTTGTAGTATGGGTCATCCAATTCCCATTTTTCAAATTATTTATTATTTTCTGAATAATCAGAGAGAAATGACTATGGTGAAGACACTTAGTGTGTTGCAGTGGCACACATAGTCTGAAATGGGACATACAGAGACCCCTGGACTGGGAGATGGTTGAACTAGTATGACTTCTTGCAGCTGGAGCTCATTTTAGAGGTCCAGTTTACAGAATCTGTGCTGGAAGTTGACCTTAAAGGGAAAGTCACATAGTGGCACTTAGGTTCACCTCCTGGCTCTGGTACAGATGACCTTGGGAGATTTGGTCCAGCAGAAGGCGTAAGAGTGAAACATGTGATCATCCTCTGGCATCTCAGTAAATCTTGGGCCTAATCCTCTATTTATGTCTGTAAGTCACTTCAGAGGAGATAGCCTTGTGTTCTCTGAGCACACAGATCCTCTGTGGCTGGATTGTGTTCTCACTCCCTGTCCATGGTTGCACACAGGCAGTTCCACGTGCTGATCTCGGTGCGTTGTTGTGAGGGCTCCCACGTTGTCATCTGCTGTGAGGTGCTCAGCTCTGGTCTGTGCTGAAAGCCTGTCTGGCACAGCCATCTGTTAGAGCTGTGCCTCTAGCTTAGTTAAGGCTATTGTTTTTGTTTTAATCCTTGTTAAATACTGAAAGATGTTGATAAACAAATACTTCAATAGTGTCAAGTTTACATGGCTTTTTCATTACTGTGCCTCTTTTTTCCAAGTATAATACTCATGTATTATTATATATATTAATAACTAGCACGTATACTGACACCCGTGGACACCTATTTTTGCCACTGTCTTAGCAATAAGGGAAAATTGGTGTTGCTAAAAACTGTGTCTCCACTGGGAGGGAAAAGTCATTGCCAGTGTAATAACTATCTGTATATTTATGCCTGGGGCCAAGCATGCTTGGTTAACAGGAGTGCCTTGCACGCATACCTTCCCAGAGCAGAACCTCCACTGAGTTGCTCAGCTCATTTTAGTAAAAGATGCCTTAGATACTCAGCATAAAGTCATTGTCTTACAACTCTTCTTTTATAACTTGCAGAGGAAAAAAACCAAAAAAAAACAAAACTTTCTTTTTTTCCTGCTGCTGACACCTCCCTATTAATTATCAAACAAGCACAAAATCAGAATTTACTGCCTTTATTACAAAACTGGTTCTCTGGCAAGAGCTAGTCCAAGTCAATAGGTTCCACTAAGTGGAAAACAAAATTATAATTCACAGTAGTTATCTATTTAGAGTGGAATTAGGATCTGGTATATAAAATAGTGCCTCACAAAGTAAGCATAACAATGTTACTGCCTTGGTTTAAAACGTTGTACCTCTTGTTCAGCCTGTCTCTTTAGCTTTGCTGTGATGCATTGATCAAATGCTCACTCAGTCTGCAGCACACTCGTTTTGATTCTATGGCCACCATAAATTTTCTTTTTTCAGAAAAGCTCAAAATTTTTGTAGTGGTTAGCAAAATAAAGGACAATGAAAATTCAGTCTTTCTAACTGCCACTCTCCGTCTTCACAGCCACAAAACAAATTTTGGTGGGGAAAATGCCCAGGGTTTAAAAACACCAACAAACTCCTTATACAATTGGTATGTCATTACATGAAGCATCAGACCAGAAATCAAGTAATATTTGTTTTGGAAAGAGATGAATGTTGGAGCGTGTACCACAGTGAATTAATGATTGTGCTATTCATAATCCAAATGGTGCTGGATTCAGCCGCCTGAGCTATCGTCTATGAAACAAAATAGTACCCGTCTTTCACATGATTCATGCAAATACTTGGATGCGTAATTAAGGCATAATGCAATCCATAGGAAACCCTCTTGAGTAGGAGGGGTAAGAGCCTGCCCATACACAGCGAGGATGAGGAAGTGGAGCTGCTGGTGGCTGCTTCTGGAGGAAGGCCTGTGGAACAGAGGGAGAAGGCAAGAGAGGGAAAGTGTATGAGAGGGCAGTGACCTTCTGAGGAGGAGGCTCAGGGAGATCTGCAATGACAAAATCCAGGGAGAAATCAGAGCAAGGCGGCAGCTGTGGAGAAACAGGGTCTTCACAGCTCTGGGAAAGGCTTTGGTGGGAAACACGTAACAGCAAGCAGGAGAAAAGTGTTGACAGATGAAAGGCAAGTGTAGTGTTTGATAAGAATTGGTGGTTGTTTCAGGTAGGTGAGGAGATCAAGCCAGGTTGTTCTGCTAGACACTGAGAGGAGACTGAGCCTAAATGGGATGGAAAACCCAGGCCAGAACTCTGTGCTTTCTGAAGCCTGGGGTCCTGTAAAAAGGCATCAATGATCTGCAAGAATTGAAGTCTGTAGGACTATTCAAACTTCAAAAAGCTGAGAACCTTGTGCACAGCTGTCATAGCCCCTGGAATAGGACTTGTGTTTTCATAAGTGCATTGAAAGACCCTCGTGCTTAGAATGCTGAAGAAGTGCAATTATTAAATTAATAATATGGGAAATTTGTTGAGGGTGGGAGGGTTGTTGCTTCTAGATCAGACTTTCAGTGGATATAAATTAGCATAGTTCAGTTTCATATCTGATCCTACTTATCACAGTTCAGAATTGCACATAACGCATAAGCAATACTCATACAGATTTTATTATAGCCCTCAGCTATGAGAAAATGCTTTATAAGAGTGTTGTTCTGAATATTATGAAGATTGTACTCAAAAACATACCAACAGTGACTTGCTTTTATAAAAGACTACTATCAATGCCATAAAAATTGTATTTTGTATTTTATTGAATATTGTCAGCAATTTGCTGTATCTGTTCATTAAAAGTACTAGCAAATGTGTAATAAAAATTGTTCACGTTTTAATGAGTCTTTTTGGCCTCTCTTTAATATTTAAACTCATTCTTTCCTATTCCTGCATTCAATTCTATTCCTTATGCGTAACAGGCAGGTCAGCTGTGCAATGTTATTACATTATCTGTTCATGCCCATATGCTATGTTTCTAGTCTTTCCAAATCTCTTAATTTGTTCAACATACCTAATTTTGTCTGTCTTTAAACTCAGCTGTTGGAAGTGTATGACCACATGAATAATTCAGTAATTATGCAGAATCAATGGCACTTCAGCTTTCATTGCCATGAGAAATATGGGAGGATGTGAGGCTAGGAGAGCCCTTTGCTTGTAAAGCTAAAAGATCTCGAGATTTGGGGAAATCCAAATGATGATGAAAGAGTTAAAAATCATGCATGTGCTACCTTTGCTTCACACTTTCCCTTCATTATGTGTCACGTTTTCTTTTCATACATAACCAACAAAGCATATCTGAATTTCCCAGGCCTCCAAACAGTGTCCAAGCTGCAGATTCGTGTGGCTGGGTCTGTAGGTGTTTTCTCGAATTCCCACTGTTGAGTAAATGCTGGCTGCTTTCCTTCAGCCTTCAGTGTTCATTGCACACCCAGATGCTGTGCCCTGATCACCTGCTCATCACACCAGCCCTCGCTGGGGCTTCATGTATTCCCAAATAAGGTTTAATTTCTGGACAAAGCTTTTGTTACTCACCCTGAAAGTTTCTTTTCAAATGTTGCCCTAGGATTTCCTCCCTTTATATGCCTGTCTCTGGATTTCAGCTGGTGATGACATTTCCTGAAAAAAATAAGGTTCTGATGGAACACAGGAACCATCCCTGTACCAAGAGTGTGTTTTCTTATAAGCCCCTTATTTTTCAATCAGCTTTAGTTTGAATTTTTATATGGCTTTATCTCTTCCTTTTGTATTTATTCAGTTGCATCTGAAGGAAAATAGCATGCAGTAAAATTCCCAAATACAATTTAAATATAGCTTGTTTCAATCTGCTTGGGTTTACATTTCCATTCATCAATATATTAAGCTAAAAATATCTCAGATTGCTTTGTCTTGCTTTTTGTAATTTAAGAAAAAATATCAAATATGTTATAATTTCTTCTCAAAAAAGTGTAAGCAGTTCACTTTGGAAAGCATCATTTAAACAGAATTAAGAAGCAGTATTGATGTGCAGTGCAAAGCCGAGTGAGCATATTTGAAAAAGACAGAATGACTTTTGGCAATAACCAATATTTGGTTTTGGTTTGTTTCCTTAAGCCAGCTCAAAACTGGAGAGGAGAAAATGCTGTTGGTTTTACTCTCAGTGCACCAGTCTGGTGGCAGCCAGCTTCTTTATGTAGCTTTGTCCTTTCAGTCTCTTATGACAAGCAGTGATAAAACTGAATTCTGGATGCTTTGGCCAGCGAAAGGTGTAACCTATGTGATTACACACAATACAAGGGATTTACACTAAGACATTGTTCCTGCAGAAGAGACATAAATCCCTTTTGCCAGCTCCCCTCCACTCCATTCTAGTGCTGCAGTTTAAAACAGCAGACGTTTTTGCTTTGGATTTTTTACTCAGCCTAAATATTTCAAAGATAGCATCAGAACTATATTTATCAAGTTATACAACACTTTTGCCTCCCTGTGTAGCTGGCTGCTTGCAATGTTTCCACAGCATCCTCTTTACACAAGACACCATTAATAGACTGGTGCCCACTAGCATCCAGATGAGACTGGGGAGACTCATATTTGCACCAGTTCTCTGAGAGATATCTTACCAGTGCATTTTAGCTGTGTCACACTATTGATGGGAGGCACCTGGGGGCTGATCCCGGGCTTCTGCCATGCCTTAGCTCATCTGCTACCCCTCTGCCAGGTGTGCTCTGCAAGGGACAGTGAGGAGCACCCGCCTTAATGAAACCCTTGGAAGCTTCCCGGGTGGTGGGAACCACGGGCGCAGGGATAACCAGCTGTGAGTGTCACAGCAGCATCTTCTGCAGACTCGCAGCTCGTCCCTGGAGAGGCTGTGTCTGGTGCAGACGGAGATCTGTGAAGGTTTACACTTCCCCACTTAACACTGCTGCCGGCTCCTGGAGCTGCGGCTGACCCAAACACGGTGTCTCGAGCATGAAGTGAAGCTTCTCCTTGATGCAGCCGGCTCATTTCAGTGCCCTGAAGAATTTGGCCCTGATTACCAACTAACTGACAGGCATGAATCAGGTGGCAATTAAATCCCTATAAAATGTAAGACCCGTTCAGAAACATTTCCAAGTCCCTTAGAAATACTGGCTTTTGGAAATATCCTATCCATTGCCAGCTATTCTAAGGTAAACATAATTGTTAAGTGCACTAAGTTCTTTTTCTTTAGGGGCAGTGAAAAATCAGACCTCCAAGAAATCTTAATGGTTGTCAAAATTCTGATTTTTTAAAATCTCCCTGAATTCCAGGCCTGTGTGGCTTTCTGTGGAGGTGAGTTTTACCGTTCAGTCACACATCATATGAAAGGGTGTTTTCTTTGATCAATTTTTAGCTTTCCACTTTTGAATCTCTCTATTCCTTTCTTCTGAGACAGGAAAATCAACTCCTTAATTCTATCACTTCTTAGCATATTTCTACCTTAAAGAAAAGTTAAAATTCATTCATCTCATTCTCTTTCTTGTGGTACCCATGCTTCCTTGTCTGTTTCCATTTAGTGAATTTTCCATGCTCCAAACACTTTTTTTTCTGTACTTTGAACTCTTCCTTAGTTCTGCTTTGTCCCTTAAAAAGAAAGAGACAGGGAATATGTAGTTTACTAGTCAAAATTGCATGGCTCTTTTCTATTTTATAACCTTAGAAAAGCTGAGGAGGAACTGCATGAGAAACAGTTATTGTGTCCACAGCATTTTAGGAAACTGCTACTGTAAAACATCCTGGATAGTGATAAAGCACTTTAAGCCTGCATTAATAATAGTAGAATCTGAAACTGCTCAGTACCTCTTAGCTATCCTATCCAGAAAGAGAGGATTATATTTCTGGCTGCAGTTGCAAAGCTTAAGAGGTTTCTACCTATGTTTCTCTATAACAAAATCAGAATATTTCCTTTATAATACATTAACAGGAAACATTTCTCTGAATACTCTGTTGTTGTATCTTCCAACCAGATGCATAAAGCTCCTTTCTCAAATAGGCCTCTAAATCATTTTTTTTCCTCACAAACGACATGAATCACCACCCATATACTAACAATTTGCCTCATTTCTCAATCCATCTTCTTTAGACAGACCACACCCTGAGCTAAGTCTGGGTTCTTTCCCACGTACTAAAAGTCCCTGCTAGCAACCAGACTGTCACCATCTCCATGACCTCTGGAAACATGCAGTTAGGTCATTCACCAGGGATGTAGGAGTCCTGGGCTGAAATACACTGCTAGCATGACTCAGAACAGAGGTATGGTTATGATTTCAGGTTAGTACCCTGTCAGCTATTTTCTGTTGGAGTTTTATCACTTTTGGTAGATGAAACAGCTATTGCTCAGAAAAGCCTCTAAAGTTTGGGAACCAGCAGTCTAGGGAGTCAGGCTGCAACACTGCTCACTAGTCACGTGCAGAGGCATTATCCAGTTGTTCAGTGACAGAGGGAATCATTTAGGGAATTCTCCTTTAATATGGAGGGCATAGTTCAAGTCTCAGGAGAGACTGCAAGCCCATTTGCACAGCTTCAATCTTATTTGAGGCCTCTGACCCTCACATTGTCCCTGTTTGCCACATCCTAAAGTGGGAGATTGGGTCTTACTGGAAATGCACTCTTCTCTGAGATTTTGTCTTGCGCTGAGATCCCAAACACCTCCCTAAAAGTGGACAGTGGACTCCTTCAGGAGGTTTCTTATTTCAGAAATCAAGACACCCTCTGGGGCCAATGTCAGAGAGAGGCATCAGCAGCACCAATCAGACAGATTTAGACGAGAAGATGCACAACAAAGAGCCTGACTGCTTCTGAAGATCCAAAAGAGACGAATCTGTCAATTTTTGCTCTAAATGGGAAGCTGAACTTTAAGTCGTGGCTTAACCAAAGGGCAGCATATGGCAGCACTACAGCTGTGTGAAATCCACATGCACTTCACACTGGCACTTTGACAAACGCTATTGTGTTACAAATGCTGGATGACACAGTAAGTCTGGGGCTGCATTCAGCTCTGCCCTACGAAGGCATAATTCCCACTGACTTCGTACACGTCTATACCAAAAAATGTATGGAAGTGCGTAGGACCGAAACAAATACACAGTGCTTGTACAGATTCCTTCTGGCAGGCTGAGCTGCATTTGATACGGTTAGACCCCTGTAGCAGGAAGTGTGAATGCTATAATATGGAACTGGAGGAAAAATTAGGGAATCCATGAGGTCTAGAAGACGCCTGGTGATTTTAAGACAAAACTTGAATTTCTGCACTGGAGCAACAGACATGCTGGCTGGTCATTATAAGGGGAACAGGGCTCCTCCTGCTGAGATCCATTTACTGTCTTTCATACTCAGCTTTTTGTCTCTCTGCCAGTTTCTACAAGGAAAGAAAGAATTCAGAGGGCTGGCTTTTTTTTTTTTTTTTTTTTTTCCTAGCGAAAGCCTACAGGAGGCCTAAAAAGAGCACTACACAAATATATCAGAGAAGAGATCATGTTGCAGGGAAGCTGTGGCTGCCAATGATGAGATGTTCAGTTTCTTAGCCACTTTAGGTCAGAAACCAGGTGTTATGTTGTTGATCCCATGGCTGCTTGCCATCCCCTGCCTCCTCCTGTAACAAACAGTCTCAGCCGAACAGCTTTCACAGCTCCAGATGTTTAAAAATACACTTTTAGAGCACTTGAACAAGAAAGTGCTCTTTGCAAAGTACTGCTTTTTGCGTTCAGTGGCAGAGCCGGTGCTGACTCTACGCTGATTTTTAGATGGCATTTTAAAAGCTTCAACAAGTCAGGACACATATTTGCTTTGCTGAAAACCTGCTTAACTCTTTCAGCACTGTGGTTTTTTAAGGCCTTTGTAGTTATATGAACATCAGGGGGATCCCCTGATGTTCATATAACTACAAAGGCCTTAAAACCCCAAACAGTGGAAAAGAAATTGGAAACCAGTGGCTTTTTTTCTTTTTTTTTCTTTTTTTTTGGAAAGAGTAAAGGCTGAAAGGAACGATGTTGTAAACATATCTATGAAATCAACTTATTTGTGCATTTTCTACCACTAAGAGCCAGAAAAAGCTGGCTCATACCAAATGGTCAGGCATCAGGGACAATTTTTGCAAAGGGTACAATAACTGCAGAAAATACCATCCCACTGGAGCATTTGGGGCACTTTATAACAGTCACAGATCTAAATTTATTAAGTCAAGTGACACTACAAACTGTGGGGTAAACGGAACAGGAGTTAAAAATCATTTAAGATCTAGGTAAAAATGTATCCTTATGTTAAAGACAAGTACTTTATGCTAAAAGAGGCAGAGCTGGTGCTGGCATCAAAGACAAGGATGTCAGCAGGAAGTGCCAAGGAAACAGCTGAGGCCTTGCACTTCAAAAAGCTTAACTCTGGGTGAGGGATGTTCCCACCAACAGTCAGGATTCACAGATGACATTTTCAGATGTCTTTGGTTTCTTGCATCCAGGCAGTCACATGATGGATCCTATGCCATATGTCTTTTCCATGGGCTTCAGTTTCTTAGGTGTCTATAACTGCTTTCAGTTCTCCACTATAAGATGGAGAAGAAAGCCTCGCTGGTTTGTCTTGTTATTTTAGAATTAGTTCCGTGAGATTTGGATGGATTCCTATTTCTCTTCCATCAGCAGAGACAATTTTTAGCTACTAAATGCAATGCTAACCAGTTTCTCTGACAAGGACATGGCTGACCCATCAGATCTTTGATAAATGATTGATTTAATCTAGAAATGTCTATTTATAAACTAATGCAAAAAAGAAAAATTAAGGATGAGTAAAGTAATTAAAAAGCAGTGTATTCCTGTTGGCAAGATCAATAAAATTACTGCTAGGTCAACAGAGAATTCAGCATTGCTCAATATGCTTCTTTTAGTGTTGTTCAAATAACACAGGTGTAAACTTTGGGTGACCTTATTTATTTCATGTTTAAGTGGGTCATTAAAGGAAACTGTGACATATTAAACTAATTGTTTTGTTTTTTTTTTAATTCCTTCCTTCTACTGTGAAGAGGAATAATAAGCTTCTTATCTTGAGCACCTAGAGTTCTTATCAAACTTATCCTGGTTTTGGAAAAACTCCGTATCCTCAGAAATGAGGCTGAATTTCCCCTAAAATCAGAGGTACAATCTTAAATCTATAATCTGAATGAGAGAAAGAGACATTCTATGACTTTAATGCCCTTCATTCATTTATTTGCTAAGGTGGGGCAGGAAACCTCAGTCTGAAGGGGTGGAGGAAGGGCGAGCAGCCTCAGGCAGAGCTGAGTAACATCTCTGTACTCCAGATGCAAAAAGACTTGTGGGCTTTGCAATGCTCAAACCTAAATTTTAGGTGTCTGGCTTCTGTTGTGGAATCCAAGACCCAAATGGTGCATGAATTCTCCATTGGACGCCTGAGGAGAAGAGTTAGGTGAATCACAACCTACCCAGCTAAATTCATCTATTATGTACAGACTCTGAAGCCAGTAGTGTTAAATTAAAAATTACATGGAGAACACTTGGCCTGTGGTTTACTTGAAAGAAAAAAAAAAAAAAAGAAACAAGTAAAAGTGTATATTTCTTTAAATTTTCTGCTGACAGACCAGAGATAATTAGCCTACAGCTGCAGACTGGGGAGAACAGCTCTTTTTTTTTTTTTTTCTGCCTAGAAGCAGCAGGTGAAAATCCTGAGAGAGAAGCTGGGTGCCACTGACTTAATTTAGTTGCTTAAATTGAAGGCAGCATATAACAACAGAAAGAAACAGGGAGGTGGCAAATATTCAAGACCAGGATTTCTAAAGAGTGGCACTTAAACAGAAATGGGAATACGAATAGAGAGAAGAAAGGATAAAAAATATGTACTTATGACATCCCTATAGTACCATAGTTACCTTTGAGATGTATCAGCTAGACACAAGCCCAGACTCAAAAGCAGTGCACTCTCATGAGAAATGTGATATGGTAATGGAGAATTATAAACACTAGAAGATGGAGGAGTGTTACAAAAATCCATCATGAACCTATACATTGCTAGACACGTATCTTATGCAAAAAAACCTTTCCCAGTTGTCCGATGTGCTCCCGCACATGGCTCTGCACCTTACAAAGGCCTGCTGCTTTGCAGGCATTCCTTGTGACCTCCAGATACTCATTTCTGTTGTGTGCCAAAACACAATCATGCATTGCTTGCAGCGTTTCTTGTATTGTGAGTAGTTTTATTTTAGAAATGTATTAACATGAAGATTATTTCATTTTTGTGAACGGGAAATTACTTATCTGTTTCAATAGGCAACATTTTAGTGATAATAGAAGGCAATCATAAAAATGACAACAAATTAACATAATTATCTGCCCACGTAAATTCTTACAATACCTTTTCTATTGGGCACTTGTTTGAAGAGGGTTTTTTTATCTGCATGAGATGATAAAATGTATAGAGATGAAATTGTTCAATTTTTTTTTCCAGGAGGATCTTCAAAGTAGTCTGATCACTGTATGCTGACATTTTAACGACATCAATGGGAGGACTTGTGGAGTAAGCCTCCTAAGTAAGTGTGGCAAAGTAAAGTGCAAGATTAAAATTCATTAAAATGGAAGGGTAGAAGTTGTCTTTCCAACACTTTCATTTGAAGGTAAGAAAGAATACTGTGCTGCTTTGTGAATCAGGAGATAAGGAATACTGGCTACTGACAATCACCAGTCTCTCCTTCTTCCCATGTGCTGTGTACACACACAGTCAGGTCTAACAAAGTGAGAGAAATCCTTGTCTTGGCATCTTAGTAAGTACAGTCAAATATAACTACAGCTTTGCATGATGGAAAGCCAGGTATGACTCCACAAAAGAAACATAGCTCTAGCCATACTTAATAGATAGGGATGGTGTGGCACAAATACTTGGAGCAATTGTCCAGAAACCGTAAAGTCACATTTGGACAGCCTTTACCCAAGATTAATATTCTAGCTATGAGAGGTCTCGCTAAGTAAGGCACAGATACAGGTGGAAAAAAAGCCACAAGTACCCAGTGGCCTAAGCTGTCTCTCTGTGCCCACACTCTGCTCCACCTGTGCAAACAACCAGAGCAGCAGGTAACCAGGAGTAGGTGCAGAGACAGTACCATGAAGGTCAAATCAGGAAACAAGCCTTTATTACTCTTATTTGTTTTGTTTATTATTTCCCCATTTTAAAATTTTTCATTGTGTCAAGTTAGGGAGGATTTGTTTCTTGAGATGCCATAACAAAGCATGCACGCCACCCAGTGCAATGTGTTACAGAATGTTGTGGGTTTTCTTTAAATACAACTCTAGCACTCGCTTTATTTGATATATCATCACATCAGCAAATTTATATGCTTTTGATTAAACTTTTTTTGGTTTAGAATGGCACCTCTTACTAACACATAAGAGCAGAGCCAAGTAGAATAGCAAACAGAAGGAGGAAGAATGCTGGAGGAAAAAAACCTGCAGTTCTTGGATAGCTGCTTACAGATTTTGTACAAAAACCTGTGAAGATCTCTTGTCACCGAACAAAAAAAATTGTTTTAGAGGTTTATAGGAAGTGTTAACAACTGCATACTAGGCATTATTTTCCCCTCGTTAAGCAAAATAAATAATGAAAGTACCAAGGCTTTTCAAAGATTCTTCCAAGAGGCAAGTGCCAGCTTTTTGTTTATTTATTTACGTTTATAAATTAGTGATATATTGGATGCAAAATCATTTGAAGGGTTGCATATTTATCCAGTGTGAATAAATCTCAAGGCCTGTGTTAAATTTATGACAGCACAGTGAAACTCAGCCATGCCCACACACCTGCATGAAGTGGGTGTTTTTGTTCCTTGGATCATGTGGATTATCTTCACTGTAAACTATGCATTAATAAAGAGCAGAGCAGGCACTTACCATATTCCCTTTTGGAATTAAGAAATAAAAGGCAACTTGCATACTTGGCTGCCTTTGAGGAGGCTTCTAGAAAAAAAAGTTCAGAAGGTAAATGAGAGGAATATAATGACTAACAAAATGAGGAAAAATACTGTGCCATTTTAAGTGCAAATGAATCTTGGAAATGCCACCCTAAAATGCTATTGAGTAGCTAAGTCTATGCAAAGTGTCTTTTGCTGGCCTTTTGAACAAATAAACAGCACAATCACCAAACCTAAAAATCCTCTTTTGTAGAGACATCAAATATAAATTATAACTTTCTGTTAATTTTAGACCTGACATGTGTATTTATAGGGAGGTAGAAAGGTCGTGACAACCAGTTTGATTTTTCCACCCATTCCGGCCTCAGGGAAGGAAAAAATCCAAGAAACCATTCCTGCTTGACACCTATCTCATCATCAGTTTTCAAAGTGCAGTGCAGTGGCAAGAAACAGTTTCATCAGGAGTTTGAAGAGCTGCTAGTGCAGAGGGCAGGTATTCCTCGATCAGGACAGGATGCAAGATTGGGGTGGATTTAGCAAGTGAGGACAATAATGTACAGATCCAGCAAGAAAAATGCAGAAGGGAATGCTGGTAGGCAGAGAGCAATGCTCTGCAGAAATCCACACTGTGTCCACTTAGTTCCCTATTCCCTGTACGGGCAGCTTGAAATCAGGATGGCTGTTCACAGAGTGTGGTACAAAGATATTAAAAACTAGTCTCAGCTAATCAGAAATATCCAGAAGATTTTAACCACTAAGCTCCATGGTGCTGGGAAAGTGGAAAAAAATACTGTTCTGTTGGCTATGTTTGATTTCTTACTCATTTTTGGTAGCATATACACCTGGTATAGAACAGATCAACCATTTTTTTACTATTCTATCAAAAAATGTTAAAGTATTTTCCATAACTTTTTTTTTTAATCAAAAATGTCACAGTAGTCTATATTAGTGCCACCTTGTTTTAAGGAAACATATTTACATTGTCACAAAATAATCACCTGTTTCAAAAGCCCTTCAGTGCTTTGTGGCTGTAGGCTTACATTGTGACTTGCAGGAGGATTTGTGGCTGCTGGGGGTTTTTTGTGCAACTTCCCTCAATTTTCTTAAGGCAGAGGAAAACTGCTGTGGATAGGCATGGAACCACAATCTTCCTTTTGTCTCTTCATTGTTTATGTGTGCTCACAATATAAAATATTATGTAATTTCAGAAGGATATAAATGAAAGAACTAATTGAAAAAAAGTAACCATCTATGTCTCACTTTAAACTTCATGCACAGCGAAAAATTAGGTAGTGGAATATATATTTTTTCTCTTTAGATTTGTATTTGAATATTTGTGTCAAAAAATCAAATTCAGCTAATCAAGTCTTCACCTTTGTGCATATACCTTTTCCCTGAGGCAGAATTATTAGACAGATTGTTGTACTATTGGTTTGTGGGGAAAAAAAAAAA
This sequence comes from Sturnus vulgaris, assembly GCF_052056855.1. Classification (NCBI taxonomy): domain Eukaryota; kingdom Metazoa; phylum Chordata; class Aves; order Passeriformes; family Sturnidae; genus Sturnus; species Sturnus vulgaris. The sequence goes on along the minus strand of NC_142244.1, from coordinate 83,654,041 downwards.
AAAAAAGTGCCAAAAATAAGAAAATGCAACTTTTTTCAGTTTATTTTTTGCTGATTGGTCAGGATAAATACCATCTCTTCTCACATGTTTGACTGCTAAGTCTCATCTGATTTACCTCAATGAACTTTCATGCCAATTTACTCATGGGCCAACTTTGCTTGCAAAGTGCTAATTGAGAGAAGGCACCATTGCTCAAGGCTATCTGCTTTCTGGCTAGGACAGCTGATTTTACTGACAACGTTATCAGCCAATGTTTCCAACCCAGATGATGAAAATGGGAAGATTTGAACTGGGTCATCATTTTGATACAATTAATATTAAAATGTTTGTTGAGTTGCCAGGGTTTAAGTAATCTGCTAGTGGACCCTGGAAGTTTTACCATGGAGCATATCTGTGTCAGATTCAATTCAGGTATTCACAGGTCAGTTTAAACACCACAATTTCAAGTTTGTGTCTCTTTGTAGTAGAGCTCATTTAGGCACTCAGTTAGGCTTCGCTGACACTAGGCTCTTGTGCAAGAATTTAGGCAGAAGAGGTTCCTGGAGTACTTCATAACTGTGAAGGCCTTGGTCAGCTTTTAAAGGAACAGTTTACAAAAGCTCCTCCGAGGGAAAGCCTGGAGGTATCCTAACCCCACACAGTGAGGGTGCCAGGCAGCCATTGGGGTGGGTCACAGAGGTTACTGGAGATAAAGGAATTTTGCAAACCCCGCATAGACACTGCATGATTCAACACACCAAGACAGCAATGTGCTCACTCCACTGAGCAATTTAATGTCCTGGAGTAATGAAATGATAAGTCTGTTTCACACAATGGGCCTGTCAAAAAAACCCAATAATAATGATAATGGGATTCCTGTAGAAGAACTCTGGAAAGTTTTACTTGAAAGAATTAAATTTGTGGGGTTTTTTTTGATGCAAAATCATAATTAACTCAAATAAGCTCCCATAGCACATGGTGAAATAAAGATAATCAGTAACACTGAGAAATATTGATTCAGGCAATTTTACCCATTACACGTGGCTGACATTGTTAACTCCTGTTGTCCCTGTGAAACATTGTGGATTTCTGGAGAGGAAATCATAGCTTGGTCCAGAAAGTGTATACTTAATTTTACCCTAACTTAAGTTTCATTTATTTGTTGGTTTAGCCTCAAATTAGATGGAAATTAGAGTAGAGCCTTCAAATTAGACCTTATCTTTCACTTGCAGGTATACTGACCGTATACTAAAAGTAACGTACATATGCATGTTCCACAGTATGTGCTTTCATGTCCACACTCCTGTAATCTTCAGATGCTTGTATTTAATTAATACTTATTAAATTAATACTTGAGGGGAGAAAAAAGTGGTTAATATGTAAGAGCTGCTCTTTTTCAGAACAATAGCCATTTATAAAAAGCATGCAGAATATTTAAAACTAGTAAACCCAAATAGCCTCTTATATTTTCTTCATATTATGCATTCACACTCTACAAGAAGGTCTGTATACCTAGACTTTGACAGGTTGCAACATTTTTTTTTCTCTAGTTACAGTTCATTTTTGCAAACTTTGCTCAGGTAGAAAAGGATGAAGGATCACTCTGCTTCTATCTAATGAGCATTGCTACAATTATGCCCTCAAAATATTGCTTTAAATTTAAACAGTAAGATGGAGCCTCTGCGAGTGTGAATAAAGGTGTTTTATTATCACTACTAGTAGCATATAAGCTTTAAATAACTAATTATCTCAGGTTGTTGTTTTTTTTTTATCACACACTAAGTTTTGCTCTGTTTAACCACAAATTTAGGGTAAGCTTGTCACTAACACAGCAAATACATTAATAATATCCATTTCATTTTCAGCAGTAACAGGGCTGTATTATATTCAGCAATAGCCACTACAGAATAACTTGGTATGAAGCCATTTCTAGAATACAGCTTTCAAACTTTTTTTCAGAAATCATGCATAATGGGGGAATGAAATACAGTTGCAATACAAGAGTCATGTTTGGACAGTTATATGGTAATTGAATGCTGTATTTCCTGAAGTGAAATCCATACTTGAGTACTTGCAAATGTGAACGTAAGTTCCAAAATTTGCTGATTTTCTACCAAGACTTCTTGCCTGCTTTCTATTGTACTTGGTTCTAGTCTTATGTCAGAATATTTGATGTCACTGTAAAACAAAAGGAAGGCAATTCACAAGCATATATATTACCTTGTTAAGTTGAATTGCATTCCCCACTGAAAGATGAAGTTTTAAAAGCTCAATGTTTCTCAGTTTTATAAAGGATTTTGCAAGTGATGTTACATCTGTCCTGACACTTAAGAATAAATTGTCTTTATCACCTGACTTAGCTAAAGAATTGGTCAATTACTTGATTATTTTTCTCTCTATATAAAACCCTTAACCTTTGACTTTGAAATACTCATTTTTAAGTGCAGTACCAGCCTGTGGAAGGCTTGATAACAGCTCACAGGCCCAGATAAATATGATAATTCATTTAACCTTTATTTCAAATCCACTTATTTGTTACAGGCATCAATTACATCTAAGACCTTGAAGATGAATGTACAAGCTGCACTTGGATGTGTAGTTTGTGTGGTCAGGAGCATAAAGATATGAAGCACAGATGTAGTGCAAGCTGAAGCTGGCAGCACAGACAAGGTGTGAAATAGCAACCTTGCAGCTCAAATAGAAGGTCAATGAAACATTTTGAAGCTGGTTTAAGGTATCTGCTACTAGATTTTTTTTGTTTGCATTAAATATTTGTTGTTTTGATAGTTATTAATGTTTAGCTCATACAACTCAACATTTTTAGTTTTATTCAGCTGTAGACCTAGGGGATATTGTGCTCTATATCACAGAGATTCCATGTAAAACTATAGTTTTCTAATCCTATTAGAGCTGCATCTGTTATGATATTAATTGGTGGAAAATAGTATTTAATAGTTATCCTATTATACAGTCTTTTCCTTTATCACTGGTTTGTTTCATATCTCTAGAGCTCACATTTTCTTCTGGCTTTAGTTCAGTATGCTTGAAAAATCAGAGCCCCAACAAAGGCATGAATGGAAGCATGATATCCTCACCCCTTCTTCTTGGCTAGCACAAAGAAAGTGTAGTATATCTCTCCTTTGTTTCTAGGTAAGGATTTAGAATGGCTTTTAAAATATCTCAGATTACTTTTCTCACATTGTTTATCCAATATGACCAATCATAGCAGGCTGTCTTCCAATCCTCTTGTTTAACTTATCAGCTTGTTAGTTCTGTGGAATCTTTCTCATACATTTTTTCCCCTTCACACAACACTCACCACAGGTGAAATTCATTCCTGGGTCTGTAGCCGATTGAAAAGGATCACACGATAAGTTATTGCTTAAATTTATAGCAATATTATGAGGGCATAAATTATTTTTTAAGGACTTGGTATGGTCCTCTGAACAGGTGTGAGTTTTAACTATTAAGATAGAGTTATTTTCAGCTGGAAAACTTGCAGCTTTTCTGGTAGTTTCAAACCATTTAAATTTTCAGTCTCCTTGACTATAAATGCAGTTTGCAGTGAGTGAAGCCATGGTAATGTGATGCTTGAGCCTCATTTGTATGGAAGGCAAACAATGGCTGTTACAGAGTTTCAGAATGGTGTGGGGAACCAAATTATCCCATAGCTTCAGTATGAGAAATTCAATGAAAATATTTAAAAAATTCAGAAAATTAACTGACACCTGCGTGCTTGGTATTATCCACAGCTGAATTAAATGGGAGAAGCAGCTACAAAGAAAGTGATTATAATAATGATAAGAAAAAGAATGAACTAATTTCAGTGCTTGACTCATTTCTGTAGATTAATAGCTGATACTAGATTTGGTTTAAGGAAGATCAAGAAAATACTTTTTTTTCCCTCTAGAGAGAAAAGAAAAAAGGACAAACTTACATAAGTTCGAAGATTTTTTTGCTACTCTCAACGAAAAAACAACTTTCCTGTTGGAAACCTAAACATTTTCATTACACATTTTCTGTTCTATATCTCAGTTAAAAATTCAAGAAGATTAATTAATGTACAATATGATAAAATTGATGTAATTCTATATACAGGATTGTGGTTTCTGATACATGTAATTACAGCCCTCTACATAATATAAAGTTGAGATCTGTGCTGGAGACCTCAAGCTGGATATAGAGGTTTTCTTGTGGACCTGCAATGCAAGGCCTAGCACATTTCAAATACCATATAGTGTTTTATTTTCGGCAGTTCACTAAGAGGGTCTATTAAAAAAAAAGTCAGTGCTTTCACATCTCATGTTTTGAGCAAATTTGTATTTTGCAAATACAAATTAAGTATATCTTCTCATCAGGCTTCACGTGAAAAAGACTTGCCCTAGAATTGTCACTACCTGGCTGTGGCTTTGTGGAGCAGGCCCTCTTCCATAATGTGTCTTTTACTTTTTCCTCTGAGTACCTCTCCTTGCACTTGTGGTGAAACAAAACTTCCACAAAGGTGTGCCACATGTCCTGGTATGTTGATTGGCATTGTTTGTCACACAGTGGAGTGTCTACCTGGCTTACCTGGACTTGTCCTTAGCTGAGGTTGTGCCACTCTACCCACCAACAGGAGGGTAATACCTGAGGGGTAAATCTGCCACTGAGGATGCCTGCTAACAGAGGCATTTCTTCATGAAATGCTGCCCAGCAGCAATGTGCCTATGAAATAAAGATAGCTATTAACTAAACACAACTTTGTAATAATAATAATAATACCCCCGGATACAATATAAATAAAATTCAGAAATGAGCAGCAACTACAGCTGACTGAGGCAAAAGAATGGAGAAGAACCTTAATTAAAGGGAAAAAAAAATCACAATGTTTTTGCTTCAATATTGTTTCTTTGAAAGGTTGCTCTTTTTCTCAATGTTCCCTTCTATAATTTCAGTTTTCCTCTAGTGAAAAATATTTTAGCCTGCATTACATTCTTTTGTCTGTTCTTTTCTTACTTACGTTCACATGTTGTATTAAAACTTCTGATTCACTATCTATGATATCCAATAGTTGATATATTAGACCCTGTTACTGCATTCACTGTTCTTGCCATGCTTCCTTCCTCTCTTAATATCTGTCTTCACAATTCCTCCATCATAATCTTTGTTATTATCCTGTTTCTCTTGTGCCTTATCTCTGTTTCACTCATCTTTTCCATCCCTGCAGCTGGTCTCCCTCTGCTGTCACCTCTTTGGAGTCTGAAACTAGGCGTGTGTCATCAAAGAAATATTTCATATGCATTGATTTTTCCCTAAGTGCATCTGGTTGTCTCTTTAGTTTTACTACTTGATATTTCAGTACCACGAATGATAACATTTTTAAATGTTCAGTTTTGGTTCACTGTTTCATTCCTTCACAGGGAAAAAAAAAGTTTTATTGCATACCTGAAAAACTGACACCACTTGAAAAATCCCCAGTAGATTACACAAATGTTCATGATGATTTACTGTGTCCACACTAAAAGCTGACTTCAAAAAGAGGTTGTACACCATGTCTACGAGAACTGGCAATTTCTTATTCTGTGACTATCTCCTCCAAAGTTAGAGCAATTTGCTCTGTTGAGGAAAAGAAATTAACTCGGACTACTTCCACTGCAGTGGTAATGATGTCTGAGCTAACTATGTTAAGATAGTGGAGATAGCTCTGTGCTTCAGGGAACTCACTTCTGAGCAGCCATATCCTAGGAATAGTGAGATAATTAGGAAGCAGTTTCAGATAACTGATGGCAGAGCTTCTCATTTTAAAGGTATTTCTATATATGCTGGAAAAATGAGATTTCTGAATTAGTGGTTTCACATGCCTCAATTCCATCCTCTAAAAATCAAGCCCTTTAAAGCCAGGATGGTTACATGAAGTCAGAGCAATCAAAGTCATACAACACTGTTAAACAGAGTGGTACTATGAATGTTCTAAAGGGCATGTTTGGAATTACATTACCCCTGATTAACAGTGGCTTCCTTCGTTGTAAGGATGACAAAAACATTTCTGTCTTGGATGTGTGCAAAAATCCCTCGGGTGGTCAAACCTTAATAGTACCTCCATTTTCAACTGCTGGTTGTGAGATTTTTTTCTGTAGTGTTTCAGGGGGTGGGAAGCTTTTTTATTTCCTTTCACCTCAGAAAGCCTAATGGGGTGTCCAAGAAACCCCTGGAGAAATAAATCTAGACCTTCAGGACCTCTTCATTTTGTCTCTTCCAGACCTCTATTGACTATTTGAAACAATGATCAGTGAATGCTAAAAGTAAATGATTGGTGTATCAGTCTCTACCATATTAATCAATGATGTTTCTTTAAATGCTGGTTCACAGCTATTAAACAATGCATTTCTGGTGAGTGAAACAGGATTTTCATAAACAGCATATGGAGCTGACTGCAAACCAGATTTGCTTCTTACTTTTCTTGTAAAAAATCGAGCTGATTGCCAATATTAGGCAAAGTCGGTCATCTCTATGAGGTCTTTCTGGAACAAACAGATACGTTTATACATTTTTTTCCTTTGTTTTTTTCCCCCCTCACAACACCATTTTTCTCCTTAAAAATCTCATTTATGGTTGTATTTTAGCAGTAATTTAAAATAAACAAAATTAATTTTAAAAAGCTATGGGGAAGATATACCCAAACTGTTTTGAGAGGTTTTCATGTGTATTGCTCATGTATTTGAGGTTTTGCATGTGTATCCTGCCATTGAAAGAACAGCATAGAATAAATAAAAGATATTATTTTTTCCACCTGAAACCAGCATAGAGTTGAGTAAAGGGCACACTGTGTGGTGTATACTGTGAAGAGAAGTGCTTCCTTATTCCTGTTTCAGCGTGCTATACCTAAAGTGAGATCACATAAATGCAGAACACAGAAACCTGGGAGAACAGAAATCCAGTTACCTCGAGTGGGGGCATTACTGTCCTCTTCTGCCCCGCATCGTCATGAAAACCCCTTGAAGAGGGGCAGAGTTCTTATGAATATAAAGGAGCAAGCAAGAGAAAATAAAAGCATAGGAATTTACCTCTCCTTCCACATAGTTTTTATTATTATTTTCATCTCTTTTTCTTTTTAAAGGGAGGTGCCATACAGTCCATCAGATTTTAATGTGAAACATTTGTGCACATATTAAATCTTGTGATTGCAACTTGCCCAGCACTATTGAGTAATGATTTGAATGATGGTTATCTGCATATTCTATACTCTAAAATTATAATAGAAACTCTGAATATTGCATGTTGCTGTCGTTCTTCCCTGTCTCTGAGTAAATATATATTGAAATGAGTTAGAGTTCAAAAACATTACACTGGACTATGATTAAACCAAGATGTAGGGACATCTGTCAGAAACAACCTCATGGCTAATATTTTCACAGTAAAAATTCTCTTTATTTATATATAGAGTGAGAAAATGATTCTCATATATGATTTCCCCTTGTTTCAAGTACAGGCTTTTCCTGAGGAAAGGCAGTTGGCTCAGATTTTGACCCTTTGTCCCCTTTCGTTGTTTTCTTTGGCTACTTGTATAGCAAAAATTATTATTTTTTAAATTAGAGCCAATTATGTTACTGGCTGCACATGTCTGACAGACCATCAAAATTTAATTGCCACAAAAATTGCTTTCAAAAAATCAAAGTTACCTACGTAGTCTGCAAGATAAAGACTTACTCTGATTCTGCAGGCCTATTTGATAACAATATGTCACAAAATAGGGAAAATCCAAGGAAACTAGAGGTGATAATTGCTTATTATTGGTGCACCAGCACCAACATTCTTATAAACCCTCCCTCAAAGATTAATACAAGAATGTCAGCTCTAAATATTTTACAGTTTAATAGAAATCTGATTTATTTATGATTTGTTCTTCCCAGAACCAATGCTTACATAAAAAGCTAAGCTATATATAAATCTATGAAAATATAGAGGATGTAAAACAAGATTAGCATCTCTTTGTGCCAGAGAAGTATGCAATATGAAGTATTTTTGTTATGCCACTTTATCGACAAGTGCTTTACACATTTGACAATGTCATTTCTTTGAATGAATAGCATTTTAGATAACTCAGTGTAAATGTTTCCTCCTCTAATCAACATTATCCGAATTAGACCAGTGTCATGGAGACTGGTTAAAAAGAATTAAACTAATGATAAACATGAAGTGATTTAGTGTTAAGAACATTTTTCCAGCTCTTCAGCTGATAAAATGATTGAACCTGGAAAGTAGATAAAACAATCAAATACTATAAATATTCTCCCTCTACCTCACATATCTGAAGAATTAAAAGTCCATGATTAAATATACATTAAAACATACCCACAGAAATCTCGTTTTAACACAAAGCTGGGAAGAGTCAACTTGTCATTTTACACATAAATTGCTTTTGTTGTTATTTCAGTCTTGCAAAACAAAGATTATTGCTTGATTGCAGTGTAATTCTGACACCTGTGCAGCCCATTTTGTTTTTTAGCTAAAGTAGGTCATAGCTTCAACCTTAAACTTTGAGGGTGAGGATTATGTTCATTAAAGCTATAACCTGCCTTGACTCAACCAGTCTTTGATGTGTTGGATGGACATTAATAGAAAGAAGAAGTGCCATTCAAAACAAGAGGAAATGATGTTACTGCCTTGCATGAGCCTGTTTAGGTCTGGATCCAGCTTAATGATCTGAGCTTAATGGCAAAGTTCCTCCTGATGCCAGTGGAGCAGGAAACACAAGGGGAATAGACATAACAATTAGTTTTGCTTGCTTTTCACACAGAGTAGAACTTATAATACAGAAGGGGACCTCTGTGAAAATATAAATTTTTTGTATAGACAAAAAATCATCTATAATGTCAACTATAGTCCCTGAAAATAGTTAAACCCTCATGGGACATTTAGTGATTAATTTTATTTAAGGTAAAGAAAATAAAGCTTATGAATTACTGATTGCAGAGTATATGAATCAGTAGCAAGAAGCAATAGATCAGACTCTGACCTGCATTGGGGAGGAGCAGAAGTGGATTGCACTACATAATTTAGGTGTTCCTGCTGCCTCTGAATCTCCAGTATGAGAGTCTGTGTGACCTCCTGCACAAGTGCACGTGTGCCTGTATGTGTGCATGCATCCAGGGATATAAGGAAGCAAAATGGATGAGTAATTCCCATCTGACTGGAATGAAAACCTGAAGTATGGGGAGACAATTGAAATAAAGGGTAGATGGCATGAGCTTTTAAAACGGAAATCCCAATCTTACATGCCATGTAGGGAAATTAAGATTGTTCCTGACTGCCTCAGATCATTTCAGTTTAGGGAACAGGAAAGTTAAATGCTTTTTTGAACTGGAAGTCCATACTAAAAAAGATCTAGGCAAGTGTTTGTACCTATATTTTAGTTAGAGGTTTTCTTCTCTTCGAATAAAACCAAGACATGAACAGTGAAGGTCCTGACACACAAGCCAATAGGTCCCTCCACTTTGGGTGGTCAGGGGCCTCTCTACAGCGGGTGTACCACGGAGAGTGGCAATCCTGTGGTCAGGGGTTGGTAGCCACCTGAAATTAGTGATCACACTTCTGATCAACCTGCCCCAGAGGCCAGAACAGTCCTTATCAGCTGTTGGGAACATCAACACTTTCTTCAGTAGGTCCTTTGCAAATGAGATGCAGGATTCACTCACTGTCCTTCCTGCAGCAGAAGGGGATGCTCAAAAACTGTTAAACACTCCTTCCTCTATCTAGAAACCCTGATTTTCCAACATAATTTCAGTTTAATGCATTTTTTTTTTACCTGACTAAAATAGGTCTATACCCTATAGAAATGTAGCATCAAAGTGAAAGAAAGATTGCTAAGGGAGTTTTTTCTACTTTAACTCTGAAACTGACCTCACTGAAAAAAGTCTTGTTGCAATTACAGCTAATCGGCATGGAAATATTTTTGTCGTTTTTGTTTTTTGGTGTTTTTGCTTTGTTTTTTGGGGATTTTTTTGGTGTGTTTTTGGGTGGTTTTTGTTTGTTAGTTTGCTTTTGTTTTGTTTTGGTTTTGGGGTTTTTTTTTGTTTGTTTTCTGTAAAAAGATCTCCCAGAAGATTTTCTTACCTTATCAACTAGTGGACATAACTGTATAACTAGAGAAAGCAAAGTTATGAATATTTTAATTTTACCTTTGTTTGAAAAAAGAGAGACATAAATGCATATATAAAAATATTATATGTATATGTACACACATATATATATTCAATTGTATGCATCAGAGTCTGCAGCCGGATTTCACAAGCACTTTAAATCTTAGGTCAGCATTAGAATTTCAGCCATAAAATCAAATTATCTTTCTGACCTGTTTCAAATAGTTTACAAAGATAATCTGTGTTTACAATAAAGCATCCATGGCAGATAACTACAGGAAAGATAGAGCTGGTAGAGAAGTATGGATTTATTTTTAAATAAAGTACTGTGTTTTTTAGCTTTTAGTTGAAACCCAAAGTAATATATTATTTTGTTTTCAGAAGTCATAAATATGAATGTTAGTCTATAAAAAGCAAAACTGCTTCTATAAGTGCATGATCAATTTTCATGTGTTTAGTGAAAAAGTGAGCAATTTTAGTTTGGTTTTTTTTGTTTTTTTTTTTTTTTTGTTTTGTTTTTTTGTTTTTTTTGGTTTTTTTTTTTTTTTTTTTTTTGTTTTTTTTTTTTTTTTTTGTGGGTAACTTAAGAGCCTTAAGAGAAGAAGAAAACACCCACAAAAGAAATTGAAAAATAACTTTTTTGTTTCAGTGTTCTTCTATATGAGTGTTTAAAGAGCATCTATCAGCTCATACCGTTTTATCTGATAACAGGACCACTGTTTGAATTTGTGATTTGTATGATCGTCTCTTTGAACTTTTTCTATCAATAAGTCATCTTTAAAGATGCAGATGTTAGCAAGGTTAATATATTTGACCAACATACTTTCACAATCCCCTATAGAGCCAAATGTCTGCAGCATATTATGTGCAGTAGAGCATCGCAGGCAATTAATATACAGGCAGAACTTTCAGGGAAAGGCACTCCTCATTGACTAGCTGTACTAACAAAAGAGAATCAAATTACAGGAGCCATCAAACCTTGTGCTTGGGGAAATAGGTAGATCACCATCTGTACTTTGGCAGACATTTAGCTTTATCATACAGAAATCTAGGGCTGTATACAGTGTAAGGAGTTTATAGATTCTTCTGAAATATCCAGCTTTGACTATTGTAAAACACAGGAAAAAACTGTTTGAAATTGATTAGTGTAAGAACTTCTGAGTCTTCAAAAAAAAAATTCCTGCGTAGCGCTGTGTAGCTACTGAGCCTATTATAATATGTATAGCACAATCCGTCCATTCAGTGAGATGTACTTAAGCTTACTGCAAAGTTATATTAATTAACAAATGCTCTGAGGGTTGAGAAGCAAGAACTTTTTCCTAGTGAATAGGACTTTTGTTCTCAGATTTTGTTTTGTTGTGCTCTTGATAAAAGTCTTTTTAAAACTGCTGATAATTCAGATTCAGTGGTGTTATATTTTACAGCTTTTAAAAAGATATCTATGGTATAAAGTAATAATATACTATTATGCTTTTGTTCTGAAACATACTGTGGTCAAAAATACTTCTTCTTTGTCAGAAAGTATAATTTAGTGTTTCCAGCTTGTCTGTTGTATATGTGAACATTCATGTAAATTACATGCTGGCTGGATGGGTGTACACTATGCCAAGGACAAATCAGCTTGTAGACAAGGCAAAATGAAACTCTGTATACAATATCCTGAATAATTCCATCTCATTCATACAGCACTGGCTACAGTTTTATCTTCTTCATTTCATTGAGAAATAACTGTATGGGATTAGATCAAGTGTACCTGATTGCCTACTAGATACAGATGAAAGGAAAAAAGAGAACAAAAACATTAGTAAAGATGCACATAATTGTGGATAATTGTCTTAAGCACCAAACATTTCACCAGAACACTAAAGCGTCCTGTAAGAGCAGCTTGCCTTCTATTGTTCTTTCCATTCATTCCATTGTACTCTGCTCATTTAGGATTGACTCAATATGATTCCTATGCAATATATCAATCCTTTAATAAATCTGATTTAGGAAGTTATTTGCAATTTTGCATCTCATAGAAGTATGACATCGGATTTCACGGTCTTATCCTAGTTTATGACATGTTCCTGGGTTGCTGTAGCAACGCTGTTGCTATGGATTACACAATGGGAGTCAGTAGGGTCAGCAAAGATCAGAGCCCCGCCATTCTTCATTCAAAGGCAATTGTCCCTGAAAAATGTGACTTACTTCAATATTTAAGGCCTGGGTAGTGATATTAAACCAGAATGATACTTCTGTTAAAAACCCATAATTAACCTTGTCTTCAACTCTAGGTCACACATTAATAGCAATTTCATAAAGTGGACATTCCTCTGTCTTTTATTCTCGAAAGCTGAGACAGGTTTTAAATAATATGTCTCTTGGAAAAATACATGGATAATCGTTGCAATTTATTTTATGTCATTATCTAAGCCCTTGAGACCTCACATTCCCAGCTCCTCTCCCTGAGGTAATTGCATACATCTTGGGAATGTGTGAAATGGTGTTAATATTCAGTGCACCATGCCTCTTCAGAGGATCTGTAGCCTACAATGGTGCACTGTCTAGATATTTCTCTGCAGAAACTATTTTTGGGCAAGTGTAATACGAAGCAGTTCTTTACAAAATGGAGTCCGGGGATATTTAATGATTCCGTGAATCCCAATAAAGTTCTTAACAATTCCTGTTGTAAAGGTATCCTCTGCAACTGACACCAACTGATACATTCCATCAATATTTTTTATTTCATCAAAGAAGAATCAGCAGTACCATTTTTATCTGTAAATTATTCTGTCTAATGCCTATTTAATAATATTTATGCCCTCTCTGAATATTCTGGGAGAAAGAATTGAGTATAGAGGGACTTCTTCAGATTTGAAGCTTTAGGATGCAATAACTGAACTCTTCACTCTTGTGTCTTGTATTGTCATTGCCTTGTACAAACTGCATGCAAAATAGTGCCATCACTCAAGAGCAAGGCAATGAACAGTCAAGTTCAGGGTGCTAAAAGCCGTTAGAATTGACTTTATTTCCTGTGGAATTTAACTTGAAAAATAGCATGTGGCCTAATTTCTTACTTTCTTCAAAGTATCAGTTATAACTACGTAAGATACAACAGCTTCTTACAAAAGGCAGAACAAACTTTGACTTCGCAGTATTTTTCTTTTTTTTTTTTCTTGATTAGAGTCTTTGATAAAGGATACACTCCCCTGTCTTAAACATGTAGCAGTTAATAACATTTCTTTCTAAAGTAGTTAATTATCCTACAAACTTTTAAACTTAGCCTCGAACAGCCCAGCAGAACCTGAAGGTAGGCACATTTAGCAGAGAAAGCAGCTGATGCTACCACAGATGCAATTTTTAAAAAAGCACACTTTCCCAGTAGTCAAATACATTGCTATCACGAGAGAAGCAGTACTTTCACACATTTGTTTGATCAAGTTGAAGCTTTGCCTGTTTTCCTCAAACATCACCCAATCCAGTTGTTAAAAACTAACCCGTTCACTTATTTTCCACAGATCCTGAGCAGCCAACTCAATGTTGGTAACTTGCTGCAAAACTCCCCCGAAAGAGCTCAGAGCACTCAGGGTTCATCTCCCCCATCAGCTGCACAGAAATGAGGAGTCTGGTTTTGTTATCTAAAACTTCTGTGGAGTCGTGGAGTGAGATATACCATTCATTCTGTTCCAGCAAGGTGTTTAGGATGGATAGATTTTGGAGGGGAGCTCACAGCCCCACTGAACAGCTGTACTCAAAAGTGTTATGTAATTTGCTGAGGAAGTAGATTTTATTCAGCCTATGTTCCTTCTGTAATCTAGTCTCCATAGGCTGAAATCCAGCTGCAGGTTTCAGAGGAGATCCCCTTTTGACTCCATGTTCTCCTTTTTCCCCTCTCATTTACCTTACCTGATTATTTTGGGTATCTTAAATGTTAACCTGTGAGTGTTCCTATTACAGCAAAACCTTCTTACTATGGCTGAAAAGACAAGTCTTCCTTTCCTCTGAAAAGGTAAGGATTGTATTTGATAGTAAATTCTGTGAATTTTAATCAGAAGTGTGGCTTCTGTGAGGTCTGGAGGGCTATTCAAACAATATTTGCCTATCATGAGTTAAAGAAAGCATAGTCCTCTGTTGACATTAGTTATGCAGATGAAACATGAAAAATAATTACTTTCTCCAGCTACCATTTTTCCTCTAATTCAATTCAAAAGGGGTATTAGTGATGTGATATGCTCAATTCAGAAATCATATGAAGAATATGACTGATGCCGAAAAATGAAGTGATTCAACATTTGTTTGGTTATTAGAAACATTGACTTCTAAACAGTCAATTACTTTCTTGGTAATTCATACTTAGAAAATCAAATGTAATTTTGAAAAATCTAAATTATTCCAGCATCACACCGTAAAATCAAAGTTGTTATAACTGAGGGACTTGTTAATGTCATAACATCACACAAACTATTGCACATGGGAAAACAAATTGTTACACATTTTCTTTAGCTCTGAACTTGGATCCAAACTTCAGTCATACGTCAACTCATCTTTTCCAATTAGCTACACTGTTTGGAATGACTTTCCTTTTTTTTATGCAATCATTTTTAATGAACCTTCTGATCAAATACACCTCATTATCTTTCATGAAGAACTGAGACAGGCAAGCTGATTATTTAAAGCAGTTAAAACAGCTTTACATTCATTTAGCTTTGATGGGGTAAAAAAATATGAAGGAAAATAGAAATATTTACTTTGTCAAATTCTTAAAGACCTTTACATGCATGTTCAAGTCAGATTATCTTTTGGACCATAGGTAGCAGAATATAAATAACAGTTTTTATCTTCAGTTTGTAGAAGGTGATGCACTTAAATATAATATTTTTTATTTCAATCAATTTTCTCATAATCTCCAAACAGGAAACTATTTAAAAACGTATAGAGAAAATCAGAAGCCAAAGGGAAAGTGTATCACTATTTAATACATTAGTGCTATTGTGTCTAAATTCTTTATTTCTTTTTCAGCGAACACTTTTTTTGGTTTGGTTCTCTTGGTTTTGTAGCAGTCAGCTGGGGTAATTACTGATCTTTCTATCTGATGAACGTCACCTGTAACTCCAAATTAAAAGACACCATTGTAATTAGATTTTAAATACATTTCTACTAAAAGGGTGAAATGACCAGTTCTTACTAGCTAAATCATCATAGTGCCGTTATAATCACTTTAACCTCTCCTGCACCTTTGTGGTTTCTGTAGAAGAATATTTTACAAGTAGACCAATTCACTTCAAAATAAGTAGGCATAGCAGAATTTAGCTCTATGAAAAGTGTGTTATAAATAGGCTCTAATTTCTCCTCTCTCCCTCTTTCTCCTCCTCTTCCCATTTTCTCATCTCTTTTGTAATTATCTGAATTTAATTAGAAATAATATAAAATTGAGTCACAGCTGTCCTTTCACCACACAGGTCACTTATATTGTCCTCCCTTTTTGTGTTTCAAGGGAAGCTGAATGGTTTTTCCTGAATGACATTTCAATAGAAACCTACAAATACAGTTTAACAAAGAGATCAAGGGATACTGTAAGGATGAGGCAGATTCTTTTTCTTTTTTTGCAGGTGTGAAGAGTCCCACTAATTACACACCTACATACTTAGGTGCAGTTTGTCCCTCACTGTCCGTGCCTGGCTCCTCCATCCTTCCTTCTCCTCTGTACCGAGGGGGCTCCCAGCCCACGCAGGCACTGGAAGGTATTCTGTTTATTCCCCCTGTAAACAAAGCGTGGGGCTCGTCCTCTGCCAGCTCACTGTTGAGCGAGATAAGCAGACCTCCTATTGCTGAATTATGATCTTTCTTTCAGGCATATGCCCCCAGGATCTATAGCAATCCTTCTAACAGCTTGAAAAATGGAAGCGTTTTCAAAGACAAGCTTGCTGGTACTGAGACTGACAGACTATGAAACCTTGTTTTTATTCACACTCTGAGAAGAGACCATGCGTTGGCTTTCAGCTCGTCTTTTCGTCCAATTGTTTCCCTAGCAGTTATTTAAGTGGTGATAACATTTTTTAATTGCTGGTTTAATTACAGGAAAAGTCAATTATCTCATAGGTACAGCATTTTACATAACGAAGGAGCCAATTTTAAAACAGCAGCAACAGCAACTCCGTCATGGCTCTCTCAAATATTTAGTTCTTGAAATTGAATAGTGTGATTTTTTTTCAAATAATCTTTGATGTGGACATTAGAAATGGTTTGTTCTATTTAAGATGTTCAGGATTGATGATAAAAGTAGCAGCTGCAACTTTTCAGAAAAAGAATTAAATTATTTTTTAATATATTTACTGATCTCTGCTTCTGGATCAAATATTCCACTGATGTAAACCAAGCCAGCTTCCATGAGGGCTGTGAAGTCACCTTTATTTCAAAGCGGGATTTGGCCAATTTTGTCAGGCATAGTTCTCAGGTTGAGTAAAATTAGTGAACAATAGGTAGGAGTACTGAAATATTTGTTCAAACAAAAGTTGCATTGACCTCCTAATATAAAAAATACAGTGCTTCAATGAAGTTTTTTCTTAAATACAGGTTGAGCCCAAATTTTATGCAATATTGGACCATAAGTATATTTAGTTACACCTTTTGATGTTGATCTTGCAGGGAAAATCCCAGTCATTTTTCAAAATTTTTTCCAGATCATTGCTACAATAGCTGTCTGTTTTTCAATACAGTAAATATTTATAAGGAAAACTGCCTGTTCAAAATAATATAACAGCTGTCTGCTCCAACATCCCCCTAGTGAGTCCCTCCATTACTGTGCTGCTGTTGCAGTCAATCATCCTGGTCTCTTGAAACAGCAAAGTTCTCAAAGTCTCTCATTCACACAGCCAGATATGGAGAAACTTGTTAACAGAGGATCCACTCCTAAGAGAAAAGGAGGAAAGAATGATCTCCAAAGAAGTTTAATGCTAACAGAACAGAAAAATGCGTTTATAAGCATTATCAGCACAAGTGCTGTGTGAGGCACTGCTGGTGGGAGTGCAGGACAGATTGAGTGAATGTGTTCAATGTGCATCTACCAAACAGGAGAAGGAAGGGGCCTTGCTCTCCTTCTGTGAAAACCTAAAAATTCAACTGTGGTCTCACTATGGGTTTGATGGTGGTAATCCCTGACAATAAATCGTGTGATGGGTTTGGTGTTCATCTGTGACTGCTTCCACTGCCCAGGGCTGATGTGGTGGGCACCCTTCTCATTCCTACCATAGTCTGTCATAATGTGAAAAGCTGGGAAAGTCTGCACAGAGGAAGGACACTGGCCACAGAAGATGTCTATGCAGTGATCTCAGTACCTGACTCACCTTTTGCAAGTCCAGCCTCTGGAGCAGCCTAAGGCACCACAGAGCAGACTGGAACTAGCATGCTCAGACATGACTGGGCATGCTCATGAAGCTTTTTCTAGCTTGAGTGTAAAGTAGTTGAAAATAGATTTTTTTGTGAGATCACTGGTAGAAGGTTGTAGTTTGCATCCCCTCAGGGGGAAAAACTCAGTGTCCTTTCAAAAAGATGTACAGTGGTGCTTTCTGAGAGAAAGAAAGGTGTAGTTTTTTTGTTAAATTAGGGTTCAGAGGTTCAGATTTAATATCAGTCTGTCAGTGTAATATTTTTCTTCTTTCAAAAAGAGGTGTAAGTGCAGTGCTTAACCTAAGGTACTAGAGAAAGGACCTCAGATACGGAATAAGTCCCAGTGCTTCTGATTCCTGAACACAGCTTTTTAGAAGAAGACTGGGTGCATTTCAAGGCTTATCACCTGGAATGTATGTGATGTACTTCACTGCCTATTTAGCCACCTGTTTAACACATGGCTTTCTTAATAGCCCTTAGGCTTCTTATTATATGGTCTTCCTAGGCAACTCCAAAAAGAAAAGCGAGATGGAGTCTGAAATGTCTCCATTATAAAGACTGAAAGCAAATAAGCTTCATTTTTTTACACAGTTCTTTTTACAGGGCAGATATGCACCTTCCAGCCATAATTAAGCAACATGTATAATAATTGTTACTTGATTTCTTTCCTTTTCTCAGGAATTAATGTAGTCAATGCTATGGGCCAAGAATTGTACCTATAATTTGTCATTTTTTGTTGTACAGTGAAAACTGCAATGTTGCTCACTCTTGACTTCTGATTAAAGAAATTTAAACCACTGATTTTTTACCACTGCTTTCCTTCTACTGGCATTGGCCATGAAGAAAATGTAGGGCTCTTGTCTTAAGCTATCTGGTATTCAGAGGAGTAAGTAAGGTGTAATTATGCCACTGAGGTACTGTATGTATCTTATGTTGATTTTGAGACCTGAAAGAGATAACAGTAGTCACACACATTACAGCAGCCACAGAAATGAGATTTTAGAAGATTACCTTTCCAGTTGTTGTATGGTTACCACGTTTAATGGGTTTACCATAGTTTGAATTTCTAGGCAAGAAAGATGTCATTTTGCCCACTCAAGATTTCAGGGTACAATGGGTATTTTCTTCTGACTTTTTTTTCTTTTCAAAATTAGTTTTGAGCTTCTAATAGTCTGTAAGGTATTTCTGTGAAGAAATGAGCCTAAAGAAGAGCCTTCCTTTAGCCTACTTATACCATATGGGTTTGGACAAAATGCTGAAAATTCCCTAAAGTATAACATTCCTTCCTTCAGAGCATGTTCGAAACTCTGCAGCAATCTTTGGCTGCCCTGATAGTTCTGCTGTAGCTGGTAGGAAAATATGGGTAATATAGAAAAATAGAAAGAATATAATTACAACTGTAACTAAAATTAACTATTTTTTCTAAATACCACCTCTGAAAACAATGGCTATAGATATA
This sequence comes from Sturnus vulgaris, assembly GCF_052056855.1. Taxonomy (NCBI): domain Eukaryota; kingdom Metazoa; phylum Chordata; class Aves; order Passeriformes; family Sturnidae; genus Sturnus; species Sturnus vulgaris. Next base: position 83,635,117 of record NC_142244.1, on the reverse strand, counting down.
ATTGTGTGTGTGTGGTGATTCATTGCCTGTGGAAATTCACACAAGAATTTGATTCAAACTAGTATTCTAATAAACTCTTCACTAAGAAGTATGCATGGTACATAGTATTGTCTTTCCTGGGACTTAAGAAGTCAAGTGTAAAGAATTTTACAAATCTTTCAAAAGCTTCCCCTGATCCATTGAACTTAAAATAGATTAGTCTCAAGGGAAAGGCAACTTTCCAGACACTGCAATTACAGTGAATGATAGCAAGCCAGAGACATCTGTTTAATGGAAACCTACAGACCAGTACAGCTAACTACATAATTCACTTTTTCTTCCTCCTTGCAACAGGGATTCTGTCACGTGCTGCTGATCTACTCAGTATCAACATCTCTGCCCAGGCCAAAAGTAAAAAAAAAGAAAAACCAAAAACATTAATAAGAGATATATTTGACATGCAGTGGGAAAATGAAAAATTACAGGTGATTGAAATTAGCTCTTCACTCACCAGAGGGACTTGAAACAGAACACTAGGAAGAGACATTTTATTCTGCTTTTGGAGGTACTCACCCAGATATTAATAAAACTGCTATGCAGTGCCTTGAGGACTCAACATGATAACTTTCACCAGGCAACTTGCTGAAGAGAATAATTATATACAAAGCATGTATTCCTCTCTACAGCCTTTGAAGCAGTGGGATTAGCTCTTCTAAGCACAAGAAAGCTCCAAATAGAAGCAATTTCAGAGGATAAACCTAATGTTAAGAATTCCAAACCCCACCTATGCAATGACTAAGGTTCTGCAGCCACATTATATTGAACTACACTCCTTCAATTGTCAAAAAAAACAACCCATGGTTTGGGTCCTACATCTAAAGGAGCATGACTACTACTTGGAAGACATCTTAAAATAGGCCAGAAAAGACTTACAGGGTAGGAAGCACCAATGTAAATTCAGTGAGCCATGGCCTGTGTTCAGGAAAATTGCCCATGCAGGAGCCCCTCTGTCAGTCACACTCAGCCTGAGTCCTGAGCTGGGACCAAGGCCCCTTCCCAGCTGCACACCCCTCACTCACTCACTCACTCACTCACTCACTCACTCACTCACTCACTCACTCACTCACTCACACCAGGTTTCCTCATTGGCTCAACCCCAGGATTCCCCAGTTAGAACATGAAATTCAGATTGCTGAAGTATGCAGAGAAAGACACCACTGCTGTACTTGGCTTAACACTGTGTTTTAAAATGGGCATAGAAAATGGCTTCCCTGAACAGTTTCGAACATAGCTCATTTTTGAGTTTTCTGTGTAGTATTATTCTAAAGTTACGTCATGGTGTTTCTTACTTTCTTTACCTTCTTGTAGGGAGGTCAATTCATGCAGAATTTAGCATGAGCTGAGGATGAAACAGTAGCAACTGATGGATAACTCTCAAAAACACTCATTCTTAGGTTAACTTCATTTGAGGAGCGTATCCTGAAAAGATCTGAAGCAACTGTAAATTCACAAAGTAAATAATAGGAGAAAGAGGATTTTTTGGAGCTATATATCACAAGAAAAATTCTATAACCAAGAAACTACCATTGGAAAGCTCTTGAGCAAGCCCATAATGTAGAACTACTGTTTCTGGAATATAAATTCTCACCTATAGCAGCTGCTAGTACATAAATTTTGTTATGTCAGTGGCTGCTCATAAACCCTCATCATAATTTAGCCTACTCTCTCCTTTATGCAATAGCCCTTTCCCACTGAATCCTTTTTAAAAATACCGAGATAAGCAATTTGCTGGGAAGTATTAGGAACTCTCCATATTAATATACAGTCCAGAGAATTTCTATCCATAAAAAAATAGGGAATAAAAAGTGTATTTGCCAGCATACCAGTTATGTGTTGGCTTCTCCAAAGACCCATCTCATTTCATGGCCATTTCATGCATAAAATAAAATCATCAGCCATATCTTGGCTCCTCAAGGTGCCCACCTTTCTTCACTCTATTTCTGGACTATTGCTTTTCAAAAGAAGACAGTAATCTGAACTCAGGCAGCAAATAAAGGGAATCAGAAATAATTTTACTGGGCTTGTCGGTTGATTTTCAGAACTTGTGATTTATTAAGTTTTTGAGCTTAATGTGCTGCCTTAATTTTTATGATTTTGAGTTAGATGTTTGTAGTCAGGAAGGAACAGAATTATCATTAATTCTGTGCACCCCTGAAAAATCAAGCTGGGGGGATTTGGCTGCCCAGAGTCAACATTGGAGTTTTAGTGTTAATAGGGGAATGTGCTACACACCCTGTGGTGCCTCCTTAAATCCACCAATGATTTTGGATCTTTCAGGAACAGAGCTGTTTAACCAGTGTTTAAATTTAGATACTTGTTTGTGTAAGAGGCTGATGTTTGAATTCCAACTGAACTATTTTCTCTACCTTAAAATAAAATCTTTAAATTATCCATTATCACTGTGCCCCTTAAAGCATGTATTTAATGACAGATTTGTAATACCACATAACAATCTATTCTATATATAACATATTTTATTTTTCCTCAGAGCATCTAAATATGTTTTCTAAACCCTTCAAACTTATTTTCTTACTTGACCTATATCTTATCAATCTTTGATCCATAAACAATTTCTCACACCTGTGTGGCTTAATCATAATCTGTCTGGATGAGGCAGTAACGTTGCTCCAAAGCTCTCTATTCATTGTACTGAATTAATGCAATTAAGTGCCTGATGCATTAGAAATATCACCTCTGGTATCCATATTTGCAGCTCCTTTTGAGCCCTTTGTAGACTTTTTCTTCCCCCCTATCGTGGAGGCAGGATTTCCAGACTCTACAGGCTTATCTGTTAATGTTACTAAACAGAGCAGTACATACAGAGATATTTGCAGTAGAAAGAAGGAAGAGAAAGAATAAATAGCACGCTAGCAAATAAAATAAATGTTGCTTTATTTTCTTAACTAAATGGAGTCACTATATGTATAATTGAAATGGGTTATGTATTCAAGAGAGAACTTTCACTGTTTCAATACCCTACTCTCAAGGTTTGAGATCCAAGTGCTTAGTTATACATTTAAATTGCATAAAGGAATTGTTCCTTGCAATAATGAAACACTGGGATCCTTGCATTTCAAAGGGAAAAGGCTTCAAGGGAGTTGAAGGTAACTCAGAAAGAAATATTCACAAGAACAAAACTTAATATAAAGCTACAAAGAAATTACTTCCTTTAGTAAGCAAAGTGGATTCTGATAAGGGACAGGTCTGTGTTTTGCAGTGTTCCTTCTGGCTGCAGGATGTGGTACTACTTTTCAGCAAATTCTCAGCAGAGTTGGATCAATACAACCTTAATGGTATCAGCAGAATAACAATAACAGTTTTTGTTATCTGAAGATGTCCTTCATATTTAATGCTTAACCTATTCAATTTTGTCCTCAATTTTTAATGATTGCTATTCCCAAAGAGAATTTCACAATCCCTGATTGCTTTAACCTATTTTAAATCAAAATGCATGAAATCTTGGCAGATATCTCTATAGGAAAAAGAAATTCAACCCTGTCACTCGTAGAGCAGTACTGACAAATGGATTGGCAAGGTCTAATTAGAAATGCAACGCTGATACAAACCAGATGCAGAATGATATGGGCACTCTATCAATAGGGGTTTAGCTGATGTCCTGTTGTAAAGCTGATTGCCTGCTGATTCACAAACTTTATCAGAACTACTCATTTTTTTCCCAGAGTATAAAAAAAAAAATCTTTATTCTAAATTTAGTTTTGTATAGATAGGTAAAACTCAGATTGAAGCTATTGTTCCTATAATAAGTGATTGTGGTTCAGTTTTAATGAAAAATGTATTTTCAGTTAATGACATCAGTAATAAACTTAACTATTTAGCTTTGGCTTTTTTGCATATGTTTTGGTAAAGATGAGCTTTTAGTATTATGAGGGGATTTAATTAGGAACATTCAACAAGTTGTTTATAAATATTTGATATTTACAATTAGAAGCGGTTCATTTTTTTTTTGTTTTGTTTTTGTTTTTGTTTTTGTTTTTGTTTTTGTTTTTGTTTTTTTGTTTTTTCCTAGTTGTTTGGTGTAAGATGTGAGAGGGAGGATTTGGAAACCACAGAAGTATGTAAGGAAGATGAAAAGACACATGTCTGATGGACAGTGAAGAGCATTGTGACCAGGATATTGAGAGGGTGTAAATGGAGCATCAATGAACTGAGATCAGTGGAGGATGTAGGAGTAGAAGAGGTCACAGCAAATGGGAGACATCCACGGGGTCAGAGAGACAGGAGGTGTGAGTGCATGCAGTGATTTGGGAGATGGAGAACTGAGGTAACTGGAAGAAAAAAAGAAATGAAAAAAATGTTAATTTCCCTCACATATTCTTACCATATACTGTAAAGGCTTAACTCCCACACTCAGAAAGGTCCTTTTGCATGGTTACAATCCTCAGCAGACGATCTCTGGTTGGATCAGGCTTGTATAAAGTATGCTGGGGTTTAACCTTTCTCCAGCAGACTTCATGATTAGCCCAGTTTAAACGGGTGTTCATTAAAACAAATCATAAGCAGAAACTGCTGCCAATAGGGAGTTAATGTTGAAAGTATGCTTCAGTGGAGTCCAGCCAACAAAATACCCTTTTCCACACAAAAAATCATCACCTTTTGAAAACCCAAATGTTAGGGAGTCTGGTAATGAATGGTTCAAGAGATGCAGCCAGTTCACAACTGAAACTTAATCCTTCCTTACTCACTGCTACCCTACTCAGCATATGCCCACCCATCCCAACTTAAATGGTCCCAGAGTAAGGCTTGCAAAAAATGTATGCAAAGGTCAGAATAGCAAATTGCTACAAAAGGTCCACTGTGGGAATCAAGTATGACAGGTGATCAGTGTTAAGGAAACAAAGAATGTACTGTAAAGGCATTGCTCTCTCTCCCTGCCCCAAATGGCCTTGAAATGCTCTAGCTCAATAAGAAAATTTAATAATGTTCTGCCTTATTAATAAACACACCATTTTTATATTGGAATAAATTTCATTAAGACACTAGATTTGGCTTTCCCAATGTTAGTACAGGCTGCATATCAAATTGTTTCATATTTTTTGCCCATCCTGCAATGGAAAAGAAATATTCATTCTATTATAATAAGGGCAGGAGGATGACTAAATTATCTTTTCATGCTACACATGTAGGTAAAAGGACCCTTTCCAAATCTGTTCTCTTTTTAGGGAGAATCTTACAGATCTCCTAAGACTGAACATGTCTTATGTTGTTCTCCTCTGGACAGAAATCAGACAAATCAGAACAGACCTTTTTTTTTTTTTTTTTTTTTTTTAAGTAAGAAGCAAATGCCTCTGGCCAGCAGTAATTGCATTTGCAGCTCTAAAGTTGCCTCTGGGTCTGTCATGCATCTAACTAAATATCCTTTTTTCTCAGTGAATCACAGGGTTTCTTTGTTTTCAGCTAGTTACAAATGTCTTGTGCAATGCCTGTCCTGCAAAGCTATGAAAAATACTTCATACATCGTGAATAAAGATGGCAAATTTAAAGCTCATACAGCCAGGTGCAGACTGCCCACTTTATGCACCTCATTTAGGAAATGTAATCCATTTTTCTATTAATTGTTGCCAGGTGACTCTCTGTTTAGTCTGTACAGTCAATGGAGAGAAGGAGACACCTCATTTACACATCTTGACTTGCTCTTAGCACTGGACTCTACTCAAACCAGCTGGTTTTGGAGGCCATACTTAGATTTTGGTTTCTTTTCCTGGAGTCATGAATCACGATATTACAGAAAGCCCTTCCTATTTTGGTCCCAGTTCTAACTTTAAATACACAAGGAGACAGGATCTTATAGTGATCCTGGGTGAAGCCTCCTGGGAGTTTTTCCTGCTCTGGTAGTAGAGGTTGCTTTTTCCAAGAGTGCAGAGGAGACCACACAACAGCTGCCTGGCCTCAACAAAAATCAAGTGATCTCATTGTGCTTGTAATGCTCTGCTGGGACGCTTCAAAAATGAGTGATAGCTGCCCCAGGTTTTGATTTCGTGGGCCTCTAAATTCCAAAAAGGAGAGGCAGAAATGATTCCACACCTCTGAAGGAAGAATGTTTCCTATAATGTGTGACTTATGCTCATGCCTGTGGTCATCCCTTTCAAATAAAGCAAAGGAACAAAGCAACCTCAGAGTGTTGAAAAACAGCAGTAAACTGCCTTTCAAAAATAAATTAATTCACAAATAATGAATATCTGGAAAACTCTGAGGGTCTGGCCTTCTTAAAATTTTCAGTCTTTTAGGTAGATAAAACCATTCCCTAAATGCTATCCACATAGTGTCAGCCAGTAGCATGTCATTGTCTTTTATGTGAAGAGTGATTTGCAGCAATTGTATATAGTTGTCAGAAGAAAATTTAAGACTGTTGATATGAATTTAACCCATTTTCTCATTTGATAAAAAAGTAATCTCTCTTGAGTAGAATTCAGTTTTCAACACAAACAAACAGTTTTCATGTTGTATAAAAAAGATACTTAACGATATAGCACTACAGTTCTTAGAATTCAAGATAGAGCATTTGTCAACTGCTTGATATAAATGACAGATGTTTATATGTAATAGAGCAGTGGAACAAATTTTGTTAAGAAGGGTATGAACCAGATGTTCACAATATTGGCTTTTTAAGAGGAAAATGTCTTTTTACATTGTCTATGACTCATGAGCCAAAAGAAAATGTGTTTATCATAGGAACTCACACTTGAGACTTTATCCTTTCAGCAGCAACATAAAAATGATAAAGCATTGGATATAAGAAAGTATCTAAACAGCTCCTACATTTTATACGTACTTGTAGGTCCATGATATGAAATTTTTCACACTTTCTTTATCTGCATTATATCAGATTTAAATCTAAGCACAAGGGGTTTAAAAGTACTACTGCCTGTAATGTCTGCTCAATTATTTTTAATCAATCATAATTAAATTGGAAGGATTTTGAGGAGTAAATATGGCACAGTCCTTTGTTTTTTCTTCAGCTTTATTATTCTGTACAAAGAAATCAAAGCATTTTAAATTGTCTGTCTTCCTCTAAGTGATACCTGCTCACTATGCTGAAAAAGGGTTAAAAGACTTAATTCTCCTTAGTCCTTGTGGTACTTCTGGCAAAGTTTTCCTCCTCTGTTAATCGAAATGTGAATAGTAATCCAGAAACTGCAGATTTTGCCCCAATTAACACTCAGAGTAGCTTGAAAAACAACAACCAAGACCACTTTAATTTCGACTTGCAGAATGTTGGATTTAATCCCCTGTTTTAGAGATTGAATTGGGGCCATAGAATAGGGAGAGGGTCCCTTGTTAAAATAGATTAATTCTTTGAAAGTATGCAAGAGGTGGACGGAATGGAAGAGAGTCCCCTTTGATAAACATTCAGCATTCAGTCCCTCATTAGTCTGTTAAGGTTATGCATTTTGAGAGTCAAATGAATGTTGTTGGGCTAGAGAGACTTATTAACAGATGTCCATGACAACCTCAAGACAGCATAATAATCCAAGACCAGCAGTGTATCTAAAAACTTTCAGAAAATTGGCTGCATTTTGCAATCTTTTAACAATATTCTTTATGTCTTTTCTAACCCTGTTATATACTGTGTTGCTTATGGTCACATTCCACACCAAAAATAGGATTCTGAAAACTCTGAGACCACATCTTTTTGGCAAAAATGGTTATATGAAAGCTGAATTTGTCTTCCAACATGCTTGACATAAATGGAGAACATTTTTCTTTGCACTTCGGGCAGCTTTCACAGGTGGTTAAAGGAATCTTAATCCCAAATAGTGGCAAGATAAACTCATACTTTCTGATTCTTGTGTCCAAGTTTCCAAGTTCTAATATGATAGATGGAAAAAAAAAAAAAAAGAGAAAGGAATGTCTTGTTATTTGCGACATTATCTTTCTTTATATATAATTATTATATCCTTCCTAGGACATATGATTATTTTGGTAATTTGATGCTATCCTATAATGCTTGAGGAAAATCGATGATGTAGATGCCAAGACAGAGTGCAGGCTCCTTAGAAGGTTCTTTCTAACCTGCAGGAAACAAAAATGAATTATCAGTGATGGTGATAGCCCATGTGATGAAAAACAATAAAAGAACAAGTTATAGCTCAACACTGTTCATTCAAATATTTAAGGTCCTTATGAAAGTATAAGAAATGGGAAGAACATATGATTTTCTTAGATCACTTTCACTGCATGAGGCATTGGCACTGCACTTCACTGGAGTGCAAGAATGCCAGCAAAGCTATAAGTCAGGTATTTGTAGTTTATTTTATTAGTACTACACTGAACCGCAAAATAGATACAACAGTTTTATGGCTTACATCTGCTTGAATAATAAAACATATGGCTCTGGAGTAAAGCATGTGCAGCTGTAATTTACTGTAAATATCCAACTCAAGATAGCTATGGAGATAAAAAACTTACGGCATGCACTCAGGGTTTATCCCACTATCCATCACTGCTTGAATATTTATGATACTCCGACATTTGCGGTTTATATGTTAATTAACTACGTTTTAGGAGTTTTCTTAGGGCATTTTCTCCTATGTACAACAGCTATGAGTTCACAAGCAGTGGACACTTTTTTCCCCAATATACTGACTTAGCACATCCTTCATTACAGAGTGATCATAGTAACAGAACTACAATTTATATTGTAGGATATTTTCCAATGTAGACTAAAATGTGATATCTTTCTAACATTTTATTTTTAAAATCCTTCCTTATCAATATTTTCTATGAACATGGACAAAGAGTTTCTTCCCTTGTTTTTATTATTTTGGGTAGTTCTGATAATAATAAGATATTAAATTAATCAGGCTTTGTTGCTTTGGGGATAATAAAACTAAAAGTGGATTAAAAAAAAATTTTGAATTTATAAATCAAGAATACTGAACCTTTTTAGACCCTTTTATAGAATTCTCTGGGACTGGACGGATAGGTAGAGTTTTTTGTCAAAGTTTGGATTTCTTTAATTATTTGATTGATTAGATGAGTTGTGTCTGAATTATTCCATCAGCTTGAGTTCTATCCAGACTGAAGTTCTCAATTTGGCATCTTATCTTCAGAATTTATTTCTGTGACTTTGGATAGGGACCTATGTCACAACTCAGGTTACAGAGGACTTTACTCCTGGTTTGAATCTGGATGTGGACAGAAGGGATTACACACCAGGGACACCACAATCACTATATCTGTATCGCAATACAGTGTGGCATCAGATTTTGAAAGTGGTACTGACACTGATCAGCACTGATGCTAAAAGCTAGACCGAACCCCAGATAGTACTGAACCCAGAAGACAGCTTTATTATTCCACTATCCCCTCCCAAGGGCCTCTGGCAGGCTTTTGCTGGGCACTTAAACCTCCTTTCCAGTTGTTGAAAAGTCTTAATGGATTTCTCTTTGCATCTAGTATCTCCTGCAGGCATGTGTCATACCTGTGGATAAAGGAATGTCGTGGCTTGAATATTGACTTGAGTTTGACAGTTTCCACCTTTCCAGACACAGCAGTGAGTGGTGAGATTATCTTCAGGTTTCCTTAGTGCAGAAGACTTTTGTTTGGGAATACAGTTGTGCTTATGGAAACTGAGCTTGCTGATCCATTAGTCAGTGTCAGAAGGGATATCAGTGACTAAAGTAGTTAAAGTAATTGCAAGAGAAGTCTGGAAGAAGTGAAAGATGAAACCCGGTATTTATCCAAAGACGATTCCTTTAGTCAACATGAAACAGGGAGGCAACTCTCATCTCTTAGTTTGTCTGGAAAAAGATTCGTGGGTATGTGACTGCTCCTGCAGAGAAAAAAAAAAAAAAAAAAGAAACAAACAAAAAGAGAAATCAGAAGTGTCTATGAGACTCAGAGACACTGGGTCTGTTATTGCAACTTATTTTCTCTTCCTGCTCTGATAAATGCTTGCTTCAAGACCTTACTCCAATCAAAACTCCATACGTGGGAATAATTAATTATATAATGCCGTCTTTTGGAGTTGTGTCTGAAACCAGTTGCAGTTTTCAGAGAAAGCAAAATTCAGTATGGATCTTTTAGGTCAGGTGAAGGGTCACAAGCAATACATACTTCCATAGGAATTCTGTATGTGTAAGCAAGGACTTTCTGTTTTGTAGGGCATTTAATGATATTTTCTATGAAATCTAATCAGTTAGTGTCAATGCTATTTCATGCATCAGTTCTTCTCTTCTGTTACTCCAAGGGATTTGCAGCACCCTGTGTTTTCGATGGACTGTGAGCTAGCCAAGGATACGCTCATGTGCAGCTCCAGTGAGTTGCAAGCTGTGTAAGAAATGTTTGGTTTAGCTTTAGAATCTCCTATGCAGTGATGTATTATTCTGGGGTTGAAGCTGTTGCTACCCAGGATTTTTTTGTGTTTCTAAGTCCTGATGCAAATATTTTTCTCTTTCAAAGAGATAGGTTTTAATTCAGTGAGATGTCTGGCCAGAGAAGTGCTAGGTGCATTTCAGAATTAATGCCATTGAATTACTACTGCAATTTTTCTTCAACAGCTGGGGGGAGCAGGAGAGCCAGATTCTCTACCTGGCCCCATATTAGAATTCTCACCCCAATCATTTGCTATAAAAGAAAATAAGGAAATCAAGGGGATGAAAATTAAACAAACAAAGAAGAAAGACTTAACCCCCTAAAAACATTGAAATGCTTATCTTAAAGCAATTTCACAAGAAAATAAGATCAAAACCAATTTAAATTGCATGCAACCTACGAACTCAGAAAAGCAACAATTACACAAGAGACTACACAAAAGACTATGCCCTATCATTAGCTCCTCTTACTCAGCTACGTTCTCAGTCAGTAATTATGACAGTCATGAACAGAAAATAGATTGATCACTGCAGAATATCTTGGAAGACAAAGGAGAAAATAAAAACCAACACGTAAACCCAAAACAAAACAATAAGAAAATTCCTTATCAATAAAATTTCTGCCAAGCTACAGAAACAAATGAAATGCAAATTTAACAAATTAACCATGTGATTAACACACAGTGGGATCACTTCAGGCATTTTGCTTTGCTTCTCTCCAGAATGTAATCCTACTGGGAGTTATTGTTGCATCAATATTTCCACAGTGGTATCATAAAAAAAAAATTCAATGACATTATAGAAACTGCAGCCCCCTACTTTCAAAGTTGTAGCTTGAAACAAAGTCGTGTTTTAAACATTAAGGCATTTTAATACTACTTGTTATATACCTTAAATGACAGAAGAAAAACCTCAGCAGTCTTCTGGAGCCAATTGTGGGCTTGAATTTGACATCACTTTCATTCTGTTCATTTTGAAAGCTGTCTTTGAGCCCGTGTTAGGCTCAACCTCTTTAGAATGATAAAAGCCTCCCATCAGTATTGACTGGTCTGTAGGTTTGGATGCTAAAGCTTAAATGAAATGTATATAACCAAGTGTACACAGAATTCAGAATAAAACAAAAAAATCTCTTTCTGATGCATGAAGCTGTGGCCAGTGTTAAATAATCCAGCTCTTGTGGAGATTAGTGGGAGGAAGGGGAATATTCTCTGTGCATCTAGTATTTTAGGAAGCAGAACTTCATCTCCCTCCTCTGTGAAAGCATATCTTTAAAAAGGGTTGAACAGCAAACTATATTTAAATCAATGTCACCAATGCCATTTAATCACATGCAGGCTTAATAATTAAAAGTAGTATGTGAAAATAATTTTCAAATTGTAAAATGAGCAGTGGATTTTATTAATAATAGGCTCTTACATTATTTTTTGTCTTTCTTATTTCAGTTAGATGTAGGTTTGTGTCCTAAAAGTTTTTGCATGCAGATGTAAGGAAAACGTATTGCTTACTCAAGCCAGTGGGGGATGATGCCTTAGACATTTTTGTGGCTGGTGTCAGGATTGCAAAACATCTTTAGTGCCACTTCACAGGATACTTCATTTCTTTTTTCAGACTTTCCCTATATAACGTCCAATTATCAGATTTTATGTGAGTGAAGCGATTTTCACTCTGAATGCATATTAAAAAGAACACATGTTTTCATTTTATGGACCTGTAACACTGAATCTTTACTAAAAGAGAATAAAATACTTATGAAAGGTTGTTACAGAGAGCGCACAGAAAAAGCAGTCTGGGTCTTATTTGCCGATTCCTTTGAGCAGTTACATTCCTCCTCCCATGTATCAATACACATGAATTTCCACTTATCATAGTTGCTCTAAAAATTGCTGCCACACTGGTAATCAGTAGAATCAATAAAGCCTTAACATAGATGGAAAGAGGAGTAAAGACCACACTCTCAGCCACAGAGAAATGCTGAGGAATATGATGGGTTGCGAGGGGATTCTTATATATAAATCTGAGAAAGGCTGCTAGTAACACAGACGTAATTCAGCACAAAGCCATGGCTCCCATGCACTGTACTAGCTAGTGCTGACCATTTTGGCTTCTGCAGTAGTAAATGAAACATGTCTAGGACTGTTCTCTGGCTAGCTGACAGGGAACAGCTAATGCCAGTGCTATTAAACTCTTCTTTCTCTCCCGCTAGGAATTGTCTGTGGCCAATACTAACTCCTGAGCCATGCCCAGGCACAGGCCAAAAACGTGTCACTTGGTGCTGTGACACTGGTACTCACTTAACAGCATTTATAGTTCATTTTCAGTGCCTAGATATGTCTCTGGGTATGTCTCTTGGGACAATTGATTTTATTAGCTGGAACATAACCTAAACATTGAACACAAGAACAGGGCGCTGTCTTGATGTTTAACCTTGAGTTTATTAGGTGAAAATCTCTTATGTTTGTTTCTTATCTATGAAATGAATAAAAGCATTTCTGTACTTTACAGGCTACCAGGAGAATAAACATAGTAAAAGACCAGGAATGATATGATAGTGAGGCCTCTGATTTCTGTAATCAGAATAACTACATCCCTTCCTGTCCCATGCTGTTTGTTCCATTCCAGAAGCTGAAAGGAATGAAGCAGATTAAAGTAGGATAACGAGTTGCCAGCTCAGAAAATTCCTTTGCCATCTGGGGAAATGTGTCAATTTTTCAGCTCTGCTTTCCCTACCAGATTGTGGTTATTGTTTTGGACCAATATGTGTAATACAAAAAAACAAACCCTGCCTTTCCCCCATACTGAAAACTCAACATTTTATTAATTGTATAATTCTTTTAATATAATTTGTAAAGGAAAATTCTCTTCTTTTTAATAATCAGCCAGCCTAAATTCCAGCTTGGAATGTGCTCTTGTAGCCAAGGCATAAGTATAAAACCAGTGAAAAGGAGGGAAGAGATTTACAATGGAAATTCTGACAATCACTTTGCAATAATAAGGCTTGGAGAGACCTGCTTTAATCAAGGTGGTGTGAATATTTAAAGTGGTCTGTTCCTTGATTTTCGGTTCAGCTGATGAAATCATAATTTCCAGTGAAATAATTTTTTTTCTTAGGGATGCATGAGGGAGAAAGAAAGTGAAAGATCTTAATTTTCTATTCACTTGGTAGAAATAGATTATAGCTTCTTTAACTCTCTTGATTCCAGGGTTGGCATATGGAGCTGAAGGAATTGCTTTCATTTTAGAATTGATTTTTTTGAGTGATAGTGCAGTGCAGATACAAGGCTAGTTTGGAGTGACAGTAACTCATGTAGTATAACCACATGGTTTCTCTCTGATGTGGGAATGATTTGCTAGACTATCTTTGAATTTGGTAGCCACTATTGTGCTATAAATAACACAAAGTAATTAGGGCTTCTGAAGAAAGACAATTGTTCATTGAGGAGGCTGACTCACACCACTTTGGGCATTATTTTCATCAGTAGTGAAGTGGTGCTACTGATTTCAGGTGCTGTATACTGATTCTTGCCATGATGAATGAAGATATGATGCTAAGGGTAGCGTGTCCAAAAGAATCCATAATGACAGGTGTACCTTTTGTCATGGTATAACTCCAGCTGGCAGCTCAGCCCCACTCAGCTGCTCATTCACTGCCCCTGGTGGGATAGGGGACAGAATTGAGAGAGTAAAAGGGAGAAGACTCGTGGATTGAGAGAAAGACAGTTTAATAGAGAAAGTCGTGCATGCACACAAAGCAAAACAAGGAATTAATTCACTGCTTCCCATGGGCAAGCAGGTGTTCAGCCATCTCCAGGAAAGTTGGGCTCTGCACACACAGCAGTGATTTGACAAACACTGTCAATGTCTCCCACTTCTTCCTTCTTCCCCCAGCTTTACATGCTGAACATGACAGGGTATGAAATATCCCTCTGTTCACTTGGGGTCAGCTGTCCTGGCTCTGCCCCCTTGCAGCTCCTTGTGCATTCTCAGCCTGCTCACGGGTGAGGAGGGTGAAAGGCAGGAAAGGCCTTGACACTGTGCAAGTGCTGCTCAGCAATAGCAAAAGGCATCTACATAATCAGCACTGGTTTCAGTACCACTCAAAAAACCACAGCCCCATACCAGTCACTCCGAAGAAAATTAATTCTACCTCAGCCAAAACCAGCACACCTTTTTAAACACTGAGTTATATCTTCATTCAGGATAGCTTAAGAAGGTCCACAAACTTCCAGAGTGCTGTGTCATTTAGTTTACCAAGGATTTGTTTCAGCACTGCAAAATAGTCGGCTTATTTTGAGAACCACTCTACAGAGATATATGACTGACAAATCTATGTGAAGATCACATGCCCTGCATCACTGTGAATTACATATCATGTTCCATGAAGAAATTGGAGAAAAACGTATGACTGGGAAGAAGGGTTATGAAGTAAAAACAGGATTTCATAAAGAGCTGGTGTTATCCTATGTACCAACACCATCAATAGTATAGGATATACACCATAATCATAATTCTTATGTCAGAATATTAGAATGCTAAGAGTATAAAGCAAAGAGAACACTACTTTACGTGTCTTGGTAGCTTAATTTTTTTTTTTCTTCAGTACAACTCTGTTTTAGTGCTGTATTTCATTCCTCATTTTTCTGGTTTCTTGGTCAGTTAACATAAATATGGTAAGACTCACCAATGTCTGACTTTCAAGTTCATCTAAGCTTTAATATAAATTATAATGTTATAATATTTAGCCAAGTGGCTTCTTAGCTGGGTTTCCTCAATCCATTCCTAGCTGCTTCTCTGGCTAGTGTCTATTATTTAGATAACAATATAAAGTTCCAAGAAATAACATGTAATCTTTACTGGATGGAAAAATAATTACTTTTTGACTATGGCCTAATTGTGCTGTTCAGTTCTGCCCTGCTTTATTTGATCTGATTTGACCTTCTTATTCTGTGACCATAGAAACAACTTGAAACATGTGAAGCACAGCAGTTAAGGATGTCTTTCTCTAATTCCCTTTGGTGGTTTCTTGCTATTATTTTATTTCACTAGATTTTCCTCCTGTTCAAGTCTTCTAGTTTCTTATTAGAAGGTTTGAAGTTCTCTTTCTCTTTCATCTTTTCTCATGCTTTTTTTTTTTTTGCTCGATGGCTGTTGACTCTTTAATTGGCATAAACATAGTTCTTCCAAATATCTATGGTCAGTGAGCATTACCTTTTCTTTGGTGCCCCAAACTGTCATACTAAACACTTTTGTCTTCTTTGTTGTCTGCAAGTAATACTTCTTATCAAAGTAAATAATAGTGACTTGTCTATCCTGGATTTGGCTCAGCTTCATGGTTTAATTAAGAACTTAGATTTAAGAGGAAATTTAGTAGTCATAAACTGAAAAATGTACAAACTCTTTGGAGGACAGTAGTAGTGTTCAAGATGGTCATGATAAACTGTGAAAAGCAATTTGCAAACTAAAGCCAAAATAAATAAACATAAATTGTTATCCCAATGAAGAGGAAAAATGAAATAAAAAATATGAAAAAGAGATTCAATAGCTGGAGATTAATATACAAAAAAAAGAAGGCAGAAGGCTACCTTGGATCATATATTGTGCCTTAATAAGACTTAATAACATTTATGTCAATATTATGCAATCAGGAGAAATTCCATGGAATTCTGCTACACATGCCTGACACAGGCAAATCCACATTAGGATGGGACTCACATGAGCACAAACTTCTACCTAGCAGGACTCCTGGCTCCATAAATAGACACTGTGTCTATGCCACACTGCTCTTTGAAGAACGGTGACGGTGGGATGCTGCAATATCCTACAGCAAGCACTCATCAAATACAAAAATTTCCATCATCCATTGTGCAACTACAGCAAAAGAAAAAAGGAATCCTGTTCAGGAATATACTGATTGTAGTATTGTGACCGTGAAAGGGCAGGTAATTATTTACTTCCCATTAGTATTTAAGTTTCATCAGCCCAAGTTTCATCTTCCCATGCAGCTGTCACACTTCAAGAAAAACTGTCAAGAATCCATGAAACAGTATGAAGAAGAAAAAGAGGTTAGATAGCTGTCATGTGATGATGGAAATGGAGTTTGCTTAGCCTTAAACAGGAAAGACTAAAGAGGGAGATGATTACACTGTCTTCTAATGTGTAAAAGATGCTACAAAACAGTGGTGATTAATTGTTTAAAATCACCCACGGATGGAAAGATGTGAAACACATTCCTTCACAATTTCTGAGGAAATAGAGTGGCTATAAGAACCAAAAGAGGTTGGAATAGACTTCCTAGAGAGGCTGTGGACTCTAGCATATAGGGTTTAGGGCAATATACACCCATTGTGTAGGTCTTGCCCTGCTACTGTAGGATATACTAACAAAGTGTCTTCCAGCTGAATAAATGAAAAAAGAGACAGCATGAGACAATACCAAGATATTGTATTACTTGGCACTAGGATTGCATTATTTGTCTTCCAAGAAAGAAGACAATATGCTGTCACACGGAGCAGTGGTTTTATGGATGTTTCTGATCACAGCATTATGGAAAAGCAGTGATGGAAAGGACCTCAAAGTACCATTTGCTCCAGCCTTTTAAACTGGAGAAGATTCAAATACCACTGCTGCTTCAGAAGTGATTGAGAGCAGTGTGTTATTTGCAATTCTAGACTGATTCATTCTTAATGTTGAATTTGAACATTATTATAAATTCCTTTATCTGATATTTTGTTCTTTGATCAAAAATCCCTTTATTTAAGTTTGAGAGTAAGTTACACCTCTGGAGAAGCTACATTACTGTAGTAAATATTAGCCTTGGGCCTTCACTTCTGATTTTTTCATAATTTCATTAAAAATATATCAAAGTATGGAATTTTTGTGTGTTTTTTAATAACTCCCCCAATAAAAGGCCTGTTATTTAATTTTTTTAATATATTAAATATTTTGGCCAAATAGTCTGCTAGTAGAAAAAAAGAAAATTAAATAAGGAATTCCTACTAAATAGACAGTAAAATCTCAGAAGTTTTTAATTAAAATTATGTTCTTTCTTCTACTTCTCTTTTTAAAATTTGTTTCTGATAATTTATGCTGTTGTAAATATTTTGTAATGATGTCCAAAGTTAGTGACTACACTGTACAACCACAATGACTGAAAATCATGAAAATAATATATTTTAAACTTATCAGAAAAGAAGAGTATGAAGGTAAAAGAATGCCTCGAGGATCTGCTAGTAGTTGAGTACTATGTGTTTTACTTTATGAGGCTTTCTGTGAGATAATAAAGGATTTGAATTTACATTAAGTTACTCTAAAGAAATTGCCTTTTCATGCATGCTTCCCCTAAGCAAAAGAAAAGTTGTTTTACTGCAATCATCACCAGCAACTTTTATTTATCATGGCCTATGAATGTTTAGAGGGACTGTTTTAAGACTATTGTTGCCCCAAAAATGATATTATAAACACACACTCTGGACTGTTTTGCAATGAATTCTTTATGTAACCACACTTCAAAAATAATGCTTTATCTATAGAGAACATCTCTGAATTAAATTGGTGGAGCAATAGCACCATTTTTGATGCTATTGGGAGTCCTTGGTGCTTTTTTTGCCATCAAAGTATAAAGTAGTGTTTTCTGGAGAAGTGGCCTGTGTTTGTGTGTATCTTTGTGTGTGTGCAAGAGAGAGAGAAACATAGTAAAACAGAAAAATAACAAGAAAGAGAAAGGGAGAAGGTAAAATAATGGAAACAAAAACAAAAGGGAAAAATAGAAGGAAAAAATAAAGAGATAAAGATGAAGAAAGAAAAAAAAAAGAGGAAAGAAAGGAAGAAGGAAAAAAATGAAGGAAAGAAAGAGAACGTAAGTAAAAAAAAAACCTCAAAACAAAAATACCCTTGTGTTTATGAATGTTTTGCAGGTTTAGTTGTTCCAGCAGTGTTATTAGAACCCACACCAAGAGCTGTTTTGGGTCCCGGGGCAAAGAGATTCTTCTCCTCCTCATTCCTCACCTGGAAAAGTACCTGGGTGGTCCTGCCATGACACTCCTCTTTCCCCAGTGCCCTCCTCCTTTCCTGCTTGCACTGTAGCACAGAAAACTTACAAATGGGGCAGCAGGACTGCCAAGGAGTGAGAGGCTGAGCCAAGCAGAGGAGAGGGCTGCAGCCAGAGGAGCAGTGGTGTCCTGCTGGCCCCAGTCCCTGGGAGGGGGAGTTTCCCCCTCCTCCAGTGCCACTCAGCCCCCACTTTGCCTTGTCTCAGCTGGCCCACCAAGCAATTCCTTCTCTAACTGGTGTCAGCATATCCTCACTAGCCTTTTCAGAGTTCACTGCACGTTCTCACTGCACCTACAGTGGGTCTGAGAATAAGGGCTTGGTTTAATCACTGCGACTCGATGGCAGGATGCTGTGTCCTCCTGGGCTGGAGTGCACCACATCTGCTCAGTTTAGCCAGCACCACTGTGTGGGAGCCCCTAGGGAGCCCAGGCAAGTGCCTGGAGAAATCACATCGCCTTTGTGTGTACTCACCACTTTCTTTTTCTGGAAGGGGACTAAGTGGTGTGCCTCCTGGCTTGTACAAATTTTCCAGAATAGAACACCCTCTCTCCTGGAGATTGTGTTCTCAAACTCAAAATTAAATTTTTAAATCCGCAGAAGTCCATCAGACCGGAAAAGGTTTCATACTGTCACATTTTAGCATGTTGCAAATGATTTATGCAACTGAAAAAAAAGCCATTTTATTCACTGAGGTTTCATTATGCTTTAAAAACAGTGATCACAATGGTGCCACTAGCTCAGTCACAGTGGAAAAGCTTGAGAATAATGCCTGTGAGGGAGAAGACTGAAAACATCCTCCCCTTTTTCCTAAAGAATGAAGGATATAGTGATTTAGTTTTTCTAAAATGAAACTGCTAAATTCTACAAAACATAAGCTTCACCACGCCAAGATGTTAATCTATATCTAATACATGTATAAGGTTAAATATGGTGTGAGAGGCAATAGAGGTTACTGCATTTCTCTGGTTCACTGCTTTAAGGGAGAGGAACCTAGCACAAATCTAATTTTAAAAGGAAATTGCTGAAAGAATGGATGTAATAGAATGGATGTAATAGAACAAGGTATTTAAAAATTCCATGCTTAGATGGATAATAAGCACTTCAAAATTATGTCTGGCCACTGAGAAATATGCATTTACTACAGAGCAGCTAGTGCTCTTTAATAGTTACTAGCTAGAGCACTTAATATCTGACAATATGATTCTTAGTATTAAGGTGACTTTGGTTTGAATATATCTAATGCCAAATGATCTAACAGAATTTTTAAAAATAAAACTGTATTTCTGACTTGAAAGAAGTCAAATACTAGACTTTTCCTGAGCTGTATTAGAATAATCAGCTTTTGAGGATGGTGAAGGAAATACTTTAATACCCAAACAGTATGGCTGAAAAGCAAATATTGATACTTTCTGGGAAACAGGATACAAAATGAAAGACAAAATAGATTTGCATTGCACTGTGTCTCGAGGATTTTTACAAGCCTGACAGGGCTGATTTGCTATTAAAAGCACAAATAGAAAATCATCACTAAAACCACAAAAGACAGTTCATTTACTTTGCTGAGAATACCAGCATTCAACATAACATGAGAAGAAAAGATGCTAAATGGTTAAAAGAGATCCGTGGTGCATTGGGACAAGGTTAAGAAGCAAGCTTCTGTCTGTTGACCTGAACTGGTGCTTGAGGGTGACTCAGCCAGTGCTTGAGAGGTGACTAGATCAAACACGGTAATATAAACCAAGATTTCAAAGAGATACAAAGACCAATGGTCCCTCAGAGCTACTGCTGTTGGATTCAGCAGCAAAACTCTCACTGACAGAAGGATTGGTATTTGCAGGACAAGTCAGTCACAAAAGGACCCACCTTTTGCATAATTAGGACAGACATTTGCTATGTAGGAGTAGTTTGACTTGCTAGTAAAATTGTTGCAGAGGGATTTGAATTTGCTAGCTGAAAAAAAATGATAAATGTATTAAGTTGTTTTGCATGCTGTGACAGATTAGGGGTAATCTTTCGAAAAGCCTCTACATCTCATTTCCAGGAGAGTCACCGAGGTGTTTAAAGGGGCTTTGGATCAGTGCCTCAGTTAACCGGTGTCTGCTTTTCCCTGTCAGTTGCTCCAACAGAGAGTCGTATGGCAGCCTGCAAGCTGTCTTGCTGTTTCTTGAGGAATCACTTTCTGACTCACATCATAGCAGTTCTGCATAATAGTGGAGGATTGCATTCTGCATTTGAGGGGCTAAGCCGTGGCATTTGTGCCACTAGTCTGTGCAAGTGGTATTGAATCAGTGTGGTCTACAACAGGTCCTCTTGGGCTGCATGAGATATCAGTGTTGGGAAGTACTGAAGTTGGAGCAGGTGCTCCTGCAGTGTGACAGCTCTATTCCATGAAATGCTGTGGACACTGGGCTAACAGTGAAGTCATCACACCGCTCTTTCTCTGCTCTTTGTCATTCTTATAGTTCCCCTCTTATCAGCTTGTTCAGGCATCTTAGGGAAATGCAAAGATTTTTTACAAGGATAACTTATGGCAAGAACAAAGCTGTTCATTGCAGTTAAAGCAGTTGCTCACAGGAAAACACACAAAAAAGATAGCTAGGAATCACTAAGTGTTAGGCTAACCACTTTATGTGCTCATCACCCTGATGAAAATGTCAGCCAAAGAGTTGTTACTATCTGGACCAGTGTTTGCCACTCCCCAAAGCACCAGAGAGGTGCCACTGTCTCCAGCCATAACACTCATGATATGCTCAGCCTAGGACTCTCTCCCAAGGTCATACCTGCACTGTTTGCCTATAGCTTTCCGAGTGCTTATACTTCTGGCTCTGTCTGAGCATAATTCAAACAGCAGCACCACCAATCCTATCTAAAATACCCTTTCTCAGTCTAAAGTTCACCCCAATTTACTAGAGGCCAGCTGATTTGTGGTAACTCACCTGGCTAGTGTGATGCAATTCATATTAGCACAGCTGCCGCTGAAAGAGGAGAAATCAACCTATGGAAGTGAAGTGGCTGACCTAAGTAATATTTGCATTAGGGGTTAAAAATACATACCTGGACTGTTGCTGAAGATTCACCAATGAGTGTAGTTTTTTTAACCCAAACTAGTTTTTTAATGTTCTTATGCTTTTAGCTAAGAATGTGTGTTGAATGGCACTATCCAAAGCTTCAGCTATACTCTAGATAAGGGTCATAATTCCTTCCACAGTTTTCATGCATGAAGAGCAGCCATCTGCATCAACATTTTGCTCTACCTAAGCCTAACCTATCAGCCTTAGTTATCAGTACTAGTAGTACTTATGCAAATAGGAAGATTGAATCAAAGAGGCAATGGTTTATGTGATTTATATACAATTTACTATAGCCAGAATCGTTAAAATCAGATCTGTATAAAATACATCTTGATGCACTTGCTGTAATATATATTGTCAATTTTTTTTTCTTGAAGACAGATTTTCTGAAGTAGACCTTGCATCGAGGATGAAAATGGCCTTCTAAAAAGAAGAGTACAAGGGTGCAAAAGAATTCATTATATTTGTTGAAAGGAAAGGAATAAACTGAAATAAGAAGCATACCACTGACGCTTCTCATGACAGGCAATCAGACAGAGAGGCTGAGTCCATCTGAAACTTGTAGGTGCCTCAGGAATTGAGCCAGTGCAATTCTCTACAGGTCAGCAGGGGATAATAAGAAAATCTGTCAAACTTGAGGGAAGAGTCAACTTTCTAGACCACAAATCTGATCTGAGCAGAGTTGAGAGACAAAGAGTTCAAAAGGTTAATGCTGCTATGCTTATTTAAGTGAACGTTAACACTGTTGTGAGAAAACAGATGGAGAAGAACTGGGGGAATTATTTGACTGGTTAGGTTTGTAAAACAGTGAGCAAAACGACAGGCATCTTAGGCATAGAAGCTTGTCACAGTGAAAGTGTAAGCTGAGGTCTTCTTTTTCTTCCAAGTAGTTTGGATTAATGACCTTCCAATCATCACAATTATGTGCTCCTATTTAAGAAATCAGTGGGGAAACATCTGGGTTTTACATAACATTCACCATCATGTCTTTCATCAGATAAATTAACAGCTTTGTTTTGCAGTGGCTGGAGAAAGAGACAAAAACATTGGAGCACAATGGCACTTATCATTTTTCTGTCAAGATGGAGCCACTATTAGGGATGCTACTATCAGTGATGATCAATGTGAAGCAGACATATTTACTGGGAGTCTGTTCGAACACAATGCAAGGGAACAAATAGCAAGGTGGGGCCATTTTGTGGATAGATTACAACCTATTGCTCATGACTGGCCTTTATTACATCCCTTTCTTTCCATCTGAAGAGAAGAGAAACCCAAATAACAGCGGGTTCTGTTGCTCTGATGACAGCTTGAGAAAAAGTAATAAGGAATTCCTACAGCTATAAAAACAGAGTGAGGAAAGGGTGCCAAGTTACCCTTGGAGCTGTCACTCTTTGCAAGGCTCTTTTCTTTTCACTTACTTTTGTATAATACTTTATGGCTAAACAGCTATTTTTATAGCCAGATGAGGACATAACTCATCCTTTGAGGAGTCTTGGAGAACTGGCGAAGAATTTCTGGTAAAACTTCAGATGGCAAGTCTTATTTCTCATCTGCTTAGATACTGTGTATCTTGATATTTCAGGCATCTGAAATTATGGATTACCTCATGTTTATTGGATCTGTTGTTTGGGCTTGAGCTATGTCCATTTTGAACAAACAATGAATCCCAAAAACTGTTTTTACGTTCTTTTAAAAATAATAATTTGTCTTTCAAAATTAGGTGACAACCTGAATGCAGCTACATCGAAACATGTGAATTGGTTCTGAAAGCAGTACCATATTCTTCATTCCTTTACATCCTATTTTAGCTTTTTGTTTTCTTTTCCATAATGCAGAAAGAGCCAGAAGTGGATGAATATTGAACAACAGTATTCATGAACATTCACAGGAATTTGAAATGGCTGTTTGATCTCCCCATATCAAGGCCGCTTGTTATCTGCTGCTCCTGCGGTTTCAGACAGAAAGTTTTTTGTTCCTGAGGAGGTTTGAGGAATGGCTGATTTGTGTGAATACCCGTATTTGCATGCGAACGAGGCTACTCCTTTACAAACAAGAGCGTTCATTATTCCTCTGTTTAAAAGGATACACTAACCCAATTAGTGAGCTGGAAGAATATCCCGTGACTTAGCTAACCAATAACATGCTCCAGCTAGGAGGCAGTGAATACTTAAACTGTGCAGTATCTGAACCCTCATGTTGGCATTTCCCAAACCTTTGAAAGTCGAGCCCTCTCTTTAGGAAAATAGGAACAATTGCACTCTTCACCCCTCCCATGGTGTTATTAAAAGCATACCGAAGAGAACAGAGGCTCAGAGAAATCTGTATGGATCTCTGTGTTCAGCTGCTTCCCCTCCGTTCAAAACATGCTTTGAACACTGTAGAAAGAAACTTAATGTTGATGCTTAAAACCAAATAAGTTAACTTCTCTTGAAGCAGAGTGCCATCACACCTCGACAGCCCCAGGCTTTCTGCAGACTCAGGCAGGTATCAGTTACCCCAAGTAACATTTACAGCTCAGCCTGTGCAAGAAAATCTGAAGGACTGAGACTGTTCACCTACGAATTTCCTCATGTTCTGATTGTAGACAAATGTAGATCACCTTTAATGATACTGACAAATGTTAGAGTCTACTCAACTAACTTGTGCAAATGCTCATTTCAGACAGGAGGCGCATAAAAAAAAAAGGCTCAGAGGAATCAACACGATCAAGAGGCATTTCACATTTGGGAGATCAGACTTAAAGCCTATTCACATATGATTCTCAAACAGAAAAAGTTGTATTTGCCATCAGTATTACTGAGGATGAATAATCCATCCAGCTGTGCTAAGTAGCATCAGAAAAAAATGAGTTCTTAAGTTATTTCTGGCTAAGTTGTACTACATACAAGGATGTTTATATGATTTAGGTAAGATCTGGAAAAGTATCCAAACTTCTGAATTTATGCTCAAAGTTCCACACCTCTGGGTTCAGGGTAAAAGGGAAGATTTACAGAGCCTGGCACAAAATTAAAAAAGCTTACCTAATCATCATCAGTACTCCCAACCCCTTCCACAGCTGCTATTTACCTCCACCTCCACTTATTTTCCTTTTTTTTTTTTCTTTTTTTTTTTTTTCTTT
Source organism: Sturnus vulgaris (assembly GCF_052056855.1). Lineage (NCBI taxonomy): Eukaryota > Metazoa > Chordata > Aves > Passeriformes > Sturnidae > Sturnus > Sturnus vulgaris. The sequence goes on along the minus strand of NC_142244.1, from coordinate 83,610,506 downwards.
TACTCTAGGGGTTTCTTTTTCCCCCTCCTCCAGTCTAACCCCTAGGATATTTAATTAATTTTCTAAATTATCCTCTTTTTATCTCTGCTTCTTTAATAACTGTTAACTTCTTTACCCCACACTGTTCACTTTATCTTATCATGTGGCTTCTTACATCTATTCTGCAGATGCATTTTCAGGGCTCATTGCAGCTCTGCCCGAGCACCTCATCTTTCATCACCCAGCCCTTTGTTCCTCTTTATAGTGTTTCCTCTTCATACATTGTTGCTGCAGCTGAAACTGTGACATTTCCACACTGTTCCCTGCGCCTTGGAGAAAACCAAATATAAACCAGTTGCATTCCAGGAGATGATGTTGGCATGAGATAGGGACTGTATTAAAACACTGGTAAAACAAGACCTCCATGTTAGCTCTAGAAGTGCAACACATAGGTCTCATTCAAGATAGGATTATACTCTGTCTCCGAAATTTGAACTTTTTATATTTTGGCATTGACTTTTATCTTTGACACGTATTTGTTTCGGGTTTAAATCAGAAACTTGATGTTTATCTTACTTTAAATACAAAATGTACTATCATAACACAGTGAAAATTTCCATGGTTGTGTAAGAAAATTTTCCTGACTTTACAAGCTATCTACCAAAATCTTCAGATGACTGAGGACTAGCTGTAAGCCAGATACCACATAGCTCAGAGAAAAAGAAAATGTATCTCTGAAGTTGTTTAACAGAGGAGAAAAAAGACAGGCAGTTTCATATATCCTTTTCAGGGTGTTGTATTGCTGGGATCTGTGACATTGTCCCCAGAAGACTATTCTGACTTTCCCCAGCCCATGAAATAATGACTCATTTCTCCTGAAGCATCCTTGATTGTTTGCAGTCACATGACATAGAAGTTAGTTTGAATACCCTTCTTAGGACAAAGAGAGAAATATTGCTATTAGGAAGTGAATAATCTGATCTTATTTCCTCTTCCTTGTGTTCTCTTATCTTCTCCCTTTTTTCTTTTTTTAAAACTCAACTGAGCTTATAAGCACAATATACTGGTTTTAAATTTCTTACACCATTTGCATGCGTTCCAGAATACATTCTTTGTTTACCTAGTTTCAAATTCTCTGCTGAAATAGCATACCTGCATAATTTTCAGGTCAGTATTGTCTTTAGCTCTACAAAATACCTTTCAAATGGTTTTAATTAATAAACTTTAATGATAAATAATGTAGTGTATGACGTACTTAGATATCTAACTTTTCATAGTGTTCCCATACTTTTTTCAATCTTTTTAAATGAAGTGAGGGCTTTAAGATTTATAAGCTAACCACAAATAATCATTCAGTTGTTAAAGAAAATAGTGCACAGAGCTCCTGTGCTCTTCTAGCTTCGTTTGTTCAATTTGCTTTCTCAAAAGCACACAAAAGATTCTTGTTGGATGATCCCATCCCTCTATGTTGAAATGGCATCAAGATGGACTGTTGGCCAACTTCTCTCCAGCCCTTTAAAGTCACCACACAAAAAGAAAAAGCTTGTTCTCCATCACTTCCTGGACTTTGAAGGAAGGCTTTAAATCTCTCCTTCTCACCATTGGTTAGAATGAGGTTGCTTGAGGATTTTAGCCAGCCCAAACATTGTATTTAAGAACAAATGGTTTATACTTCTGTCTCCTTCCTCTCCAAGGTCTTCTGGAAGTTTTGGAAAAGTAAGCATCTTCTTTCAAAAGTCTGTCCCAGCATATTGGAAGACATTTGCACATGTCATTTATACCTGCCTTCTGTGAAGCCCCAGAACTGCTGGGTGAAAAAGCAGGAAGGGGTTGCCATGCTAAGACTGTTCCCCTCTTTTCTGTAAATGTTTATGTAAATTTCTGTGTTAGCTATTTAATCTATTGAATGGAGAAGGCTGTGTGTTGTCACTGTAAAACTCCTTTACAGCCAAGGAGAAGGAGTCTGAGATGCCTTTCCCCAGCTTCCAGCCTTTTTGTATCTTGTCTGTGCTTCTGCCAGCTACAGGATGGATCTGTGTCTGTCTCTTTTGCACACCCAAAGTTCCAATATTTCAGGTTGAGAGAAATATTTTCTCCCTCAGCATCAGCGCTCCCACAATAAAGTGGTGCTTGTAAAGCAAATGGAGCTTTTTGGATGAGGGTGAATTTCATTCTCCTTCTAAAGAGAACGAAGATGCACAAGAAACAGAATCATAGCTATAATGAATTAGGAAGTTGTGCTCTTTTGCTTTTTTTAAAAATGGTCAAGATAGCAGCAATGATTCCCCAAATACTAGCTTAATTAGAATCTCCAGGTCGGCTTTAAATCAAGCAACCATCAGCTTAAGGAGTTCAGAAATCCCCAACCACTACTTCTGTTTATACAAGCCTTGATATTCCAGTTCCTTCACTGGTTATACACCCAAAATTACTAGCTCCTGATTCTCTGTTTTATAATCTTATGGAGATTGACAGTTGTCCTGGTTTTGGATGGGAGAGAGATGACTTTCCTCTTAATAGCTGTTTTTGATTTAGGATGAGTATAAAATCCTGTTGATAAAACCAGGATGTTTTAGCTGCTGCTGAGCAGTGCTTGCATAGAGTCAAGGCCTTTTTTGCCTCTCACTCCATCAGCATTATATAGGCTGGAGGTGCACAAGGAGCTAGAAAGGGACTCAACAGGGACAGCTGACCCCAACAGATCAGAGCAATATCCCATACCTTATGGCATCATAGTGAACAACAAAAGACTGGCTGAGATGTGGGGGCCCAGTGCTTGGATACTGGCTGGGCATTGGTCAGGGCATGGTGAGCAATTGAATTGTGCATCACTTGTTTTACTTTTCTAATCATTATTATTATTTGACTTCCCCTTCAGTCTCATTCAGCTGTCTTTATCTCAACTCATGAGTTTTACTTTTTTTCTGATTCACTTCCCCATTCCACTGGGGTTAGTGAGTGAACAGCTCTGCAGTGTTTAGCTGCCTCCTGGGTTGAACCACAACAGGTATATAAGAGCAAATCCTAGTATTTCTTTTGAAACAGCCCTTTTCACTTCATTTCAGTTCACTTACAGCAGAACTGGGCGCTGCTCCTGACTGAAACCCTAGGGCATTTCCGAAACACTAATAAGTAAATTAATTAACAACAATGAACATTCTCTGAAAATTCAGAACTGGAGAATAATACTAATTTCAATAAAATAAATGAGATATTTTAATCCTAATGCACTCAATGAAACACTAGCTTTACTGGTACTATATTAACAGCAAAAGTACTGTTGATGTAAATGTAGGCAGGACTTTACCCATATTTCTAATACAGCATGTTTTCAAATGTTAATTTAACTTGGCAAAAATAATCTAGAAGTCATTAGTAGCTGGAAGGTGACCCTAATATGTGTGGAAGCCTTACTGAGGTCCTTGGAAAGTTGGTATTGATGACTTGGTCCAGGTTGATTACATTTTGATCCATGTCCTTAACCCCAAATAAGTACCTTTTGCACAACTGTAACAACAAGAGCTTAAAGCAATTTACAGCAACAGCAAAAGACTCCACTGGGGAACAGCATGACATCTAACTGCTTTCTGCCTCCATTCCCACAGGGCCAACTTGAAATGCCTTGGGGGAAGGACATGCTATTCCGGCTATGCCAGCTGTTCTCTGTAGCATCATTATTCACTGGCACAAATAAGAGTAGTTCTGAAAATGCTACAACTTGCAAAAGGAATTGATGTGTATATTGGAGCTTTCAAGAGCAGAAAAGTGGGAGATTGAGGGGGACTGGTGGAAAAATCGTCATTCTGAGGGTCACTGGGTGCTTCTCTGACACAACAGGACTCTAGTCTTTAATGCAGCACTGAAAATTAGATGAAGAATTTTATTTCCACTCCCTTGTATCAATCATTCTTGTTTCCTGTGCAAACACAGACATTTTTGTCATTAGGCTAAAAATAAAACCTTTTGAGAACTCAAGCAACTGGTCTGTCTAGTTCTTCTCGTGCAATGTTTTTTTTGGTAGTAGCAATAACAGGATGTGCTGACCATTTCTCAGTGTAATAATCCGGTCTAGTCACTGATATATACAACTTGCCCTTTGACCTTATAATTTATTCACAGCAGGCCTAATCCAAGGCATCTTAAGTAACAAAAACATTGATAAATAATTTTCAATTATAGACACACTCATGTGTTAAGAGTAATAATATCACAAATAGTGTCCTGTGGAGATAGGTGTCTTTCATAGAGCTGACTAAGGTAATATTGTTATCACTGCTGCCCTTCCAAATAAATTCCACTTAAAAGCGTGAGCGTGGTTATGGTGCTTACTCCAGTTCATGAGCCTAGGAGGCTAAAATATTGTGAAAAAGGCATGTCCACCTTTGGGGTAACTAAATCCTTCCTTGCAAATTGGTTGTGCTAATAACCATTATGTGTGCATACGAAGGAGAATTAAAAGAGTTTGTATGAGGTGCAGGGTCCACTGTCATTTCCCTCATTCCTCCCTTATTTCCTCTTTATTCACCGAACTCTCATCAAGCCTTTCATTGCCCTCCTCCCCTGCTGATTCAAGGAAGTGTTTTTGAATGGTGCTCTCTGAGTTAATTTTAGGGTATAGGTCTGAATGGTCCATGTTTCTGTCTCCATCCTGATCAGGAAATACAAAGCCACAGTTCGTTTTCATGTTCAGGGTTGCAAAAAAACATTTTGCCAGCACTTATTTTAAAACTTGTTCTTCTGGGAGGAAAAAAACCCTTCCAGTTTGAAATCAAGCCAAATTAGTTTCCCCTTCCTGAAGTATTTCTTGTGTTTCCATAATAAAAGAAATGCTGAAAGTCAGGAAAACGTTAATCTATATGCAGACCTATACAGGTGCTCATGGGTTTTTTTGAGAAAAATAATGAGATTGCAAGAAAAGTTTCTGAATCTTATCTCATATACATTAGATTCATAAAGAGAATTTTAGTTCTTCTGGAAAACTTTTTTCCTAAATTATAGGACTATATGTTTAAAGTGACTCATTACTATAATGAGTTATATCAGAGAGTGTGACTGTAAAGAACAGCCACTTTACTCAGCTACTCCAGCCATCCTGTGGGCTGAGTACTCACTGCATTTGTAATGGTTGTGCCTTTTATATATTATACACAGGGAGTTGTAGTTAGACTATTTAAAACAGAAACTGATGTCTGTGGGGAGGCTGGGTACGAGACAATGTTTTATGCTGCACAAGCCAAAGGCTTGTTAAAAATTTCTTTTTCACACGCATTACTTCCGTGCTAATGCATTAACAAAAACGTGGTGAAATATTCATAATTTATAAATAAACATTACAAATGGTCCCACAGAATATATAAGGAAAGACTGAAATTGCAGCCAGAGTAGGGGTTTGCCACTAGCCCAGTGCAGATACGGGTTAAGAGGGATCTTGTCAGAGCTGCAGCCCTGGGAGCCCATGCTGGGGTGCATGAGTGAACATCTGTAAACTGGCTGGCTATTGCCAGAGCATGCTCCTCTGATGACTGCAATTTTAGCATGTCAGGGGTAGAAATCCCGGATACAACTTCAGTCTGCGGGTGAAAGATGGTAGCTTTGATTCTTTGTGCTCATGCCAGCTCCATGACTGCTATTTTCTGGGATATGCTAACTTCAGTGGAGTTGTCTGAGCACAGTGCTTGTGGAAAATCAGGTCTGGTGCTCCCATGAGATCTGGAATAGATGACTGACCTTCCACAGCTTATACCTCTTGAGGGAACAATTTACAGAATATGGGAAATGGGAGATTTATTTGGAAACCATATGGAAACATTTATGTGTTGTTTTCATGGGCCTGGGATTAATGTAACAAAATATGATACTCCATATTTGTTGGCAGGATGGTGTTGAAATGGAGGGTTTACCTTTCTATGCATTCATTCAAAAGTGTTTGGATTTTTTCTTCCAGTACTGACTGTGTTGGGGACCAAACATTTACAATATAAATGGACTCTCACAAAGCTCAGTTGAAAAGGCTGGTTTTCACAAAAAAACCAAACAACAAAGTAAAGATTGGCCTGGAATACAGCATATGAAATGGCTTAATCATTGGGGTCAGTGTTGCCATGCCCTACTAAAGTAATTTTTCCAGGATTCAGTAGTAACTGGTAAGCAATTGTCTTATGCCTATGCAGCCTCTTTCCTTTACTCTATTGGAATCACTATTCTGGTGTGACATGTCATATTAGGCATATTAGGTCTGATTTTCTGATCTTGCTGTGACTGGCCAGCTTGCAGGGAGATTTAAGCAGAAACTGCGCTGCCGGAAGAATCCAAGGAAGAATTCAGTCCGTGGTCTCACCCAGAGCCTCTGGAAAGGCACAGTGAAAAGCTAACCCCCTTTGCCATGAGAGTTTGCATCACACATTTCTCTCTGCTGGCTTCTATGTACCACTCAGGTTCCTGAGTGAAGGCTCACAGCAGCTTTGCCTGTAGGTAAAAGCAATGTTAGTTTTCCTCCTAGAGATTGCAGCTGAGTTCACTGAAGAGATTTAATAAAGAATGATGATCTGTGAGGCTTCTTTTGTTCTTCGAGCACTTGTAAAAGATTATTAATTGTTCCCCCAACAAATATTTTTAAAAATGTTTTCTCACCTTCTTTTTTCCACCTGTCTCCTCTGAGACTACATCTGAAGTTAGATTTTGTCACAAAACGTAGGTGGTGGAAATGTCTTACCTGCTGCCACACAATTACATTATTGGGATGATGAAAGTGGGAAAGAACTTAGATAGCAAAGTAAAATGAGTACACACCCATACCATAAATCCTATCAGAAATTCTCTGTCTAGATTCTTCTTTTACCTTAAATATTACAGAAATTACTATAATCAGATAATATTCTCAAATACTGTTAATGAGCACAGGAGATAGACAGAAGGGCCCGTCTGGACAATGTTGCCAAAATTTCAGCTATACAGAGTCTAAAGGCCATAGGGACCTAATTTTTCCTGGAACAGAAAGAAAAGTTAATGTGATATTTGCTGAGAGTAGTGTACATGTTGATACATGCTAACCAGAAACCCTTTGGTGATAATGATATGAGTCTTCTAGGGAAGACAGATTAGAAAGGGGCAGATTGTTGTTGTAGGGCCAGGTGGCCACAGGCCAATGTGGACTACGTGAGTGACATCCCCTGTGAACCTGTTCCTTGCACTTCAGCTGTAAAATACCTGCCTACTGCTGGAATAATGACTTCAGAATAAAGAGGAGGATGCTAGGAGTGGTGAAAAATTCTCAGGAGAGGGAAGAGAGCCTCTAGTAAAATGGAAAATGAGACTTATGACAGGATAGTGTTCCCTCAAACAGTCTGGGTTACTTGGACATATCTGTCGTGAACAGCTGACATTTGCATCTGAGTCTTTCCTTCTAGGGGACTTCATGGAGCAAATCCAGGTCCTGTTGCTCTAGCCAAAAAAGTAATAGCAACTCCAAGATCCTAGAAAGCACGGAGCTGGTTGTGACTTGGCATAGTGACTCATAGGAGAGGAAGGTGCCAATGCTCAGACAGCATGTCGGGCATGTCAGCTGGTGAAGGAATTTGTTGGCATTGCACCCCAGCTGGTGCAGATACTTGGCCTTTTAAAATTTGATGGAGGTGGTGTAGTACCTAATCTATTCTGCATCTCCAAAACGGCTTGGATCTGAGTTGTGGTGTTTTTTTTTTTTTTTTTTTTTTTTTTTTTTTTTTTTTTAATGCAAATAGCAGCACTTGCTATAAAGCTGGATAGAAAGTTTCTATTTTATGAAAGCATTTCGAACACATTGCAACCTAGGTGCAACTTAAAGGATGCTATGCTTAGGGAATGAGACTCCTGAGGAAGCTACTACAGCTAATATAATTCTCTGGGGGAGTATTCAAAATATATGTCCTAGAATACACACCTCCTGCTTACAAGAAATCTTTTCTATTGCTGCAGTTCTTTTGCAGGAACGCAGTCCTCTAGGTTTAATCCCTTAAGACTTTAATAAATTTTATTGGTTGTTGGATTTTTGTGTGGGTTTTTTGTTAGTTTGTTTTAATTCTTTCCTATTTTCCGCAGCTTTTCAAGAACACTGGCTTTGGTCTTACCTTGCCTTTTATAGCAGAAGCCAGGTGGTGTCTATTAATTGTTAACTGGTCAAAAATGAACAGGATCTCTTAATTGTTCAGGCCTTGCAAACCCTAGACTTCCTACTGCTGGAAGGAGCAAGCTGGCTTGTTGCAAGGTTGTTTCCATCCTTATCATGCTTTTGTCTGATTTCCAGTGGATGCTGTAAATATGGTAGGCATATGTGTCTGTTCTCCTTATGAGTCACGGAAGAACATGCGTACACTGAATGTGCTGCTATTGTGAATTTTTTATGCAAGTGTTTTATTTTCTTTATTATGGTGAGATGTAGACTGTACTACACCGTCATTTCTCTATGTGCAGTTGGCTGTGTCTAAGTATTCAAATCTTTTTACAAGCTTTTTTGCTAGGCCCCTTTTTTTGTATGGGACACACTTTAAAGCAAAAAATACAGTCCTTCAAATGTTACTTAAAAGAATCAATAATTCTTGTTTCTCCAATCATGCTGACTTTACAATCCTTCATTAAATAGATCAATGCATTTCCATCACAATGTTATTCTTACTTT